>NC_142518.1:38368125-38670000 GCF_057876585.1 Rhinolophus sinicus
GGGCAATTGACTTAGCCTGTCTGTGCTTCAGTTTCCTCATCTGCACTAGGAGTGATAATGTCATAGCATAGGAATGTTGGAAAAATGAAGTGAAAGAGTTCACACAGGCCAGTGCCTGAAGATTGATAAGTACCTGGTAAATGTTGTTCTTTGTCCTTTATGTTCAGTGTTTAAAACATTTAATTTATCTGCTATAGTTCCAATTTTTCAGGCCTATTGCTTAATTTAACCTATTTGGTTTTTACCACATTCATCACACATAATTCTGATAACCTAGGGTAAAAAGTTTCTTGAAAGAGTTGGAATACCTTAGAAGGAATATTGCCTAATGCAATAGAACTTTGCTGACTATGATTCTTGATCAAGATTTTATTTAAAAAATTGGGGGAGAAGGGTAGATAAGTTAAGGTTGCCTATAATGCTGTTTTTAAAAAATCAATATACTAAGATTTTTTGAGTAAAATTTACATCAGAAGATTCACACTTGGAATGTAAAAAATGTTTCATCATTAACATTAAATTCTTAAGCAGAGAACAACAGTATGCCTCTTTCTCCCAGTATTTCTGTGCATCTACTGTGTTTCCCCGAAAATAAGACCTAGCCAGACCATCAGTTCTAATGCGTCTTTTGGAGCAAAAATTAATATAAGACTCGGTCTTATTTTACTATAAGACCGGGTCTTATATAATATAATATAATATAATATAATATAATATAATATAATATAATATAATATATAATATAATACAATAATACTGGGTATAATATAACATAATATAATACTAGGTATAATATAATACCGTGTCTTATATTTATTTTTGCTCCAAAAGATGCATTAGAGCTGATGGTCTGGCTAGGTCTTATTTTTTGGGGAAACATGGTATATTGTGTTAGGAACTCTGGGAGGCTCAGAGGCATAAGATAATGCTTCCGAATTCATAAATGGCTAGTGCATTCTCAATAATGATGTGTACTTTTTATTTCAATTGCTTACTTGTGAACTACTGTGAGTTTTTTGTATTCATGTCCTCATTTGGTTTGTTTGTTTGCGTGGTTCTCAAAAAACTGCTGTCAACTACGTGTTAAGGGTAGAGGTACATTACATCTGGAGGGTAACTGAATATACTAAGTATCTTGCATGTCTATATTGTCAAAGTAAGAATATGAAGTGAGACATAAGAATAAATGGTAACCTAAAAGGTGAAAACTACCCAAGTATCCATCAACTGATGGATGAGTAAACAAATAGCCATAATATGGCGTATTGTTCAGTCCTAGAAAGGAATGTAGTACTGGGACGTACTATAACATGGCAAGTTATGAGATGTGGAAGAAGCCAGACACAAAAGACCACATGTTATATGATTACATTTGTATGACATGTCCAGAACTGGCCAATCATAGAGACTGAATGAGAACAGAGGCTATAAGGGGCTGGGGGTAGGTGGGGGACGATGGGGAATTATATTTATTGGGTACAGAGTTTCTGTTTGGGATTATGAAAATTTTCTGGAAATGGATAGTGATGATGATTGCACAGCATTGTAAATGTACTTAAGGCTGCTGAATTGTCTGGTTTAAAATAAGTCAAATGGTAAATTTTGTTATATGTATTTACTTCAATTTAAAAAACAATACGTGGTAAGGGGCTTGCAGGTCATTGTAATAAGCCTCCTGTTTTTCTTTCTGTACAGGAGCCATGGATAACAGAGGCTTTCAGCAGGGGAGTTTCAATAGCTTTCAGACCAGCTCCAGTGATGAAGACCTGATGGACATACCGGGGACAGCTATGGATTTCTCCATGAGAGATGATGTTCCTCCCTTAGATGGAGAAATAGAAGGTATCATTACTGCTGAGGACAATTTATCTTTTAAAAATTATTTTTAATGTACATATAGTAAAATTCATTTATTTTCTGGTACACGGTCCTGAGTTTTAACGCATGCGTAGATTCTTGTATCCACCACCACCGACAGGATACAGAACAGTTGAACAACCCAAAGAATCTCCTCTTGCTATCCCTTTGCAGTCAGACCTCCCTACCCCCAACCCCTGGTAACCACTCATCTGTTCTCTGTCCCTGTAGTTTTTCCTTTTTGAGAATGTGATATAAAAATGGAGTCACATCATATGTTACCTTTTGAGACTGTCTCCATTTACTCAGCTTAATGCCTTGGAGATTCATCCAAGTTGTTCATTCCTTTTTGTTGCTGAGTAGTATACCATGTTTCCCCGAAAATAAGACCGGCTCTTATATTAAGGTTTGCTCCAAAAGACGCGTTAGGGCTTACGTTCAGGGGATGTATGTCATCCTGGAAAATTATGTTAGGGCTTATTTTCCGGTTAGGTCTTATTTTGGGGGAAACACGGTACTATGAAGTGGGGACACTGCGATGTGTGGTAAATGTATGCTGAACTTTGTAAGAAACTGCTAAACCGTTTTCCAGAGTGACTGTACCATTTTGCACTTGAACTAGCTATGCATGATTGTTCCACATCCTCGACAGCTCTTGGTATGTTCCATAATTTTTATTTTAGCTATTCTAATAGGTATGTGGTGTTATCTCTTCATGGTTTTAATTTAATTTCCACATGACTTATGATGTTGACCATCATTTTATGTGCTTATTTGCCAACCTTATATCCTCTTTGATGAAGGATCTGTTCAAATCCTTTCTTCTTTTTATAATTGGGTTTTTGTTTTTAGTATCTGGAATACGTTTATAAAGTAAGAATTCCCTTCATCTATTATTTGGCTATCCTGTAATGTCATTCTGCATACAATTTCACAGTATAGCTAGCTGTACCATAGTTTATTTAACCAAGTTTCTATTGGTGTACATTATAGTTGTCTCCAATCTTTTGCTATTACAAATAGTGCTGCAATGAACAATCGTGCGTGTGTGTGTGTGTGTGTGTGTGTGTGTTTGTACTCACAGGTATCTTTTAAGTATATGAAAGCATTTCTATATCATGAGTGTATAAAACTGTTTATTTCCACACAGCCTTGCTGGTGCTAAATCTTATCATTCTTTTTCCATCTTTACAATATTATAGGTAAAATAAATAACTAAATGCATTCCCGTTATTTTAAACTTTACTTTTTAAAATTAATTAATGAGGTTGAGCTTATTTTCATGTTTACTAACCATTTAAATTTCTTTTTCTGGAAGTTTCCTGTTCATATGATATTATTACCCTTTTGTCTAATGTAGGTTAAATACATTTTTTTCCATTTCTGGTTTTCCTTTGTTAACTTATTTAATCTACAAATACTTAAAAATTTTATATAGCTAGGTATATCACCCTTTTCTTTTGTGAATTCCAAGTTTCTTATTGTAATTAGAAAGGACTGCATCACTTTAAGATTAAATTTGGGTAATTACTTAAAATTACTGTCTGGTTCTTTAACTGCCTGGGATTACCATTCTCAGAGTAAAGTCAGAGGACCAGAAACTACTGTCAGAATTCATTATTTAGCAAATTTGTTTTAAGGACATATGACATTGCAGATACTTTGCTAAATAGACACATAGGGACTTATGATAGCACCTGCCCCATAGAGTCATGTTCAGGATTAAATGGCATAATAACACATAAAGTGCTTATAACTGTACCTGGCATCAAGTTAATGCTCAATAAATGTTAGCTATTATTTTGTTTTTGTTATAACCCTATAAGTGCTATAGCTCTTATAAGAACTTAGCAGAAGACTCATTGTGTGTGTGTGTGTGTGTGCGCGCGCGCGTGTGTGCGTGCGTGTGTCTGTCTGTCTGTCTGTGGAGGAATGGAAAAGATTTCATGTTTTTGAGAAGGGCCTTGAAAGATTAGTTATTTGGTAGGAAGAAGAGCATTCCAGGCGAAAAGCAAGCTTTTACAGAGACATCAACAGGCATAATATACAGAGATATAAAAAAGGCAGAATGTAAGCCCAAATAAGTAAATTGGGGCCTTGAATGTCATGCTGAGAAGTTTGGATTAATTTTATTGTCATTGTAAAGACAAACTCCTTCACCCATTCATTCAACAAAATATTTTTGGGCACCTGTATGAAAATTTTTGAGGCTCTGTTGTATGCATGAGGATACACTGTGATGAAATAAGACCCAAGATGATCTGGAATTTAGATCTAGTTGGGTAAATGAGTAAACAGACAGATTACCTAGTTAATTACCCATTGTGATAAGTATTAGGATGGAAATAAACAGAATGACAATTGAAGATAACTGGGGAATAGCACTGATTAGAAAGGTCAGGGAAGGCCTCTCTGAGGAGGTGACCAACTTGGGATGAACAGATTAGTATGAAAACCGCAGGTTCAAAAGGATAATAAGAAATTTCCCTAGTAAAGGTATCTCAGGAAAGCAACAGTAGAAGAGAGCCCCTGAATTTAAAGTTCATAAAAGAAAGGTACTCACAGTTTGTTATGTAGTGATTTTTCATACTCGCCTATTTCTGTAAAAGGGACACGTGTTTGTACATCACTTCCACTTACCGTGTAGGTATAACCATAGTGAGTCAGTTATAACAATCACAAACTCTAGTGCAGTGGTCAGTTAGGACTTAAACTGGCTACGTCTCCCTAAGCCTTCTGGCTAAACCAGAGTGGTTTAGCTTAGTTATCATCATTGCTTCTGATAGAAAGTGATTTCATATAGCATTCGGGTCACCAAAGTACTTTTTGTGTGTTCACGTTGCTCTTAGTAGGTGACTGGGACAAGTGAGTATCTGTTGTTCCCTTTTTTATTTAATTTTTAATTTTTTTATTAGTTTCAGGTATACACAGTAACATAATAGTTAGACATTTACACCCCTCACAAAGTGATAACCCCCTCCCCCAAGCTACTACCCCTCTGACATCGTATATAACTGGTACTATACCACTGACTGTCTTCCTTATTCTATACTCCACCTCCCGTGACTACATATAGTTGACATACAGTGTTATTCTACTTCAGCTTCAGGTGTACAGCGCGTTGGTTGTGCATCTATACCGTCTATGACGTCACCCCCCTGATAAGTCCTTTGCCCATCTGGCACCTTACATGATTTTTACAGCATTGTTGATTATATTCCTCACAGTGTATTTCATATCCCTGTGACTATATTGTGACTACTAATTTGCACTTTCTAATCTCTTCACCTTCTCCCCCATCCCTTCCCCACTCCCATCTAGCAACCAACAGGTTTTTTTTTTCTATATCTCTTGAGTCTGTTTCTGTTTTGTTTGTTCATTTATTCTGTGTTGTTCCCTTTTAATGGACTAGAAAACTGAGACAGACAAGATTTTGGCATTGCCTGTGACTAGGATGTGTTGTTACATGAGAAGTCCTACACCACTTTTCACTAGCCTACAAGAATGACCACTTACGGTTTACAAGTTCTGACCATAAAATAATGAGGCTACTTTCCATGAACCACACATGAAAATCAGTTCAGTCACTATACTCTGTAGTGATGTAATTTTCTTGCTTTGCTTTTTAATTGTTCTTACTTTATTTAACGTTTTCACATGGGATTTCCTAATAAAAACAACAACAAAAAAGCTCATAAAGTCCTTGATATTTGGTGGTGAAACTGTGCGTAAAGTATTACATTTTGTACCAGGCACAATAGCACGTACTAAAAAGATTAGTTAAAATGAGCTTGAAAGGCAGTAGAAGTGGTTCTTGTTTTCCAGATGGCTAGAGGGATTCATTTATGAGGAATGAATAAATAAATTATTCATGGCATGGTTAAATGCATCTGAGGTAGTGTTATAGCAGTCTGTAAATTAGAGGAAACATAAGCATGGAGATCTGAAAGAAGGGGAGAGGGAAGAAAATAGAAAAAGGGTTTGAGTAACAAGAAAAAAATCAGAGCTGTTCTCATAGTTCATCTGTTCTCACTTGCCTGCCTCTGCCGCCTAGACCTCATGGTCAACAATTCATTCATTCATTCATTCATTCAATATTTATGGAGCACCCAGATGTCAACCCAGTTGTTTCAGTAATGCTCTCCGAGTCCCTTCTTCTCACCTCCTTGTCTTTCTACCTAGCGTACCTTGCTGCTACTCTAATTGTTGAACGAGGAGACATTCCTGGCAGAGAGCAACAGAGGTAAAGGCACAGCAGTGAGGCAAAGTCCTTTCAATTCAAGAGACACAGAGTCTTCAGGTCAGAGGTCTTAGACTCCTGGGATGGGGATGGTGGCAGTTGGAGCTGGGGAGAGGTGAGCAAGGGATAGGGTGGGAGATATACTCAGAAATCTAGGTGGGGTCTGGATTGTGTATGCTTTTGGACTTTATCTTGTAAGCAAGGTGTCATTAAATGATTTAAAAACAGAGGAATGATATGATCAAATTTGTGTTTTATAGAATTTATGACACTGTGGAGGACGGATTCAGGGGAAAAGTAGGTTGGACACTGGAAGACCAGTTAAACCATTATTTTTAAAAAATCTAGGCAAAAGATCAAAGGCCTGAATTAAGACAATAGGAATGGAGAGAAGAAGGACTAAGTTCTAGAGACATTTCAGAGGGGGGATTAATAGGACCAATTAGATAGGAGGAATAAACTAGAAGAGAATCATGGGTGACTTCAAAGCCCAGGCAGGGTATGAGAGCAGTCCGTGGCCTCCTGGCATGTGACAACGTGCCCGGACCACCCCTGTGAGCCTCAACATAACCTCCCAGTGTCCCAGGGAAGGGAAAACAGTTCTTTAAAATGGTAAACATGGTGGTGCATGAAATCCACCAAAGTAAGTTGGGAAACAGATCATTTTATAATCATCTGATTCAATCTCAGTGTCTGTCGGGCCTGTGTCTTGTGGCTGTGGCCTCATAAGTTTTAGTCCAGTGGTCCAGCTCTTTGTTCTGCCTGCCCCCACTCCTGTCACTGACCTCAGCTTTTTCAACCCATTTCCTGGAAAAACAGGATCCTGTTGCCTATGCCCCTCTCCCCACTTAGATGGGATAAGAAGGCTGGGAAGGGAGGGGGCTAGAGAGGGAGGAATGTCCTTCCCCCAACTTGGATAAGGCTCAGCCAAAGAATTTTCCCCTGGAGCGTAGGCCTTTTATAGAGAGCTCTGGGATATTTCAGTGATTACTCTTTACCTCCCCTCCTCAGAGCCAGGAGGGGATCTTTATGGAATCTTTACTGAGAACTTGCTGGAGTACCTGGAGGAAGAACCCACAAACATATAGGCCACAGGAGTTTCTCACTCCCACGCAAGTCCACACCTAGCCTTCAGCAATTCATCAAAGTTGCCATTTCAGTGTCCCTATGAGATTATGGTTCCAGCATTTTCTACTCTAGGTAAGCAGATCTCAGCTGTGTCTCTTTGGATAAGCCTGTTTCTTCAGATTTGGGGGTTGCTGTTTCCCCTGCAACCTTGACTCTCTGGTGGACCCAAGAAAAGTCACTGATTTTTCAGTTTGTCCAGTTTGTTCAGTTTGTTGTAAGGATGGGAGTGACAACTTCTAAGCTCTTTACTTGCCAGAGCTGAATCTGGAAGCTCTCCATTTATTTTTCACTTAGGGAAACGACTTTGGCCCCTTCTTGGAAGGAAATCTCAATCTCTCTCTCTCTCTCTCTCTCTCTCTCTCTCTCTCTCTCTCTCTCTCTCTCTCTCTCTCTCTCTCTCTCTCGTTTCAGGAGTGTGTGCTCTGAGTCTTACTTTTCTAAGGATTGGTAGTGTCATTTTATGATCTTGCCAGAGAATGTTCTCAGATAACTGTGCAATTGAAATACCATTTGGAATTCCTCAAAGCTAAGATCTTCTCAAAAGTTGTTTAGCACATTGTAAGGGTGACCAAAAAAAAAAAAAATCATTGCTAAAATGATATAGTACAAGAGTTGGAAGGGACCTTAAAAATCATATATGCTAATAACCCCCTCATTTTATAGATGGGAAACCTGAAACCCAGATTAAGGCAATTGTCCAAGGTGACACAACTAGTGAGTTGTTGAACTAGGGTTCAAATTTGTATCTTCTCACTGCTGGACAATAGATCTGATCATAAAGACTTTCTTTGTATCAACTTTCATTGAAAAATTTAGTAAGCCATCTTCCTCTTGGTGCTTTCCTCCTGGTGTTCTCCAGAAGCTATCACCTACTTTGTTTCTAAGTACCCCAATGGTCTGCCTCTCAGAATGGAAGTGTGCCCTTTGCAGTGTCCCATTTCTACTCTTCTAGCTGTGTTATCGTTATTTTTTCTTTTTAGAACCACTTATATAACACATAAATACACCTCACTATTAAAGATTCAAACACTACACATGTATATAAAATGTGAACCCCCCCTATTTCCCACTCCAGAGATAACCCCTAAAAATAATTCAATATGACCGTTTCAATTCTTTTTCTATCCAGTTAACACACAGACTTTATTTGAAAAATTCTACTTATTGTTTTGTGACTTGCTTCTTTTATTTAATATGTTTGGGGGATTTTTCTATTTAAGTACATATCAGTCTGCTTCTTTCCTTGCATTATTCCCCCATCACTGGACTCTCATTGTTTCCAGGTTTTTGCTGCTACTAACATTGTTGCAATGAATAACATTGATGTGCACAGGTACAAGTGTTTCTTTAACAGCAATTCCTGGATTTTACATAAGTGTTTTTTTAACTCATTTTTTTTGTCCATGACATCACACTATTCCCATAAATCCAAGAACAATTTCCTAATTTCCTAATTGGTAATTTCTCTCTTGAAGTTTCCCCTCCTCCCCCTACCTTCCCCCCCCCCCCCGCAAAAGAATAATGAATGACTAATCTGTTGTCCCCCCATTTTTTTTTAAATTTTTTTTTTTGCTTTCAGAGATTGATACAGAGAAACCAATGCAGACTTAGTACAGAAGAAATGGAGAATTGCTGCTTCTAAAACCATAATTACAAGTTATTATACAGGAGCATGCTAGCCAAAGGGTTTCCCAACACTGTAGAATGTTATGTACATTTTAAGGCAGTGTCTCCCTACCCACTACATTCCCCAGTCCTTTGTTTACTCCCATAAATGTGTAAATTTGAGAAGGAAGGAATGAGCAAGAAATGGAACAAAGGCCTATTTTTCTTCATATGGACAACCCGTTCAGCAACTTTGTCAAATCTAGTCCCTTTACTTCCAGTTCTGCATTGATTTTCATGGTATTCTAGTCCAGTGGGAGCCTGCAGATACCAAGGCATAATTCTCGTGCAATTTTTCCTAACTATGGTAATTCTGGCAATTTAACACCCTGGCTCCAGTGGTAATGGAAGTGTGTTGGGTTAGGAACTTCCACATTAGAGCAGATACTGGGAGTAGGAGACGTAACAGGTACACCCGAGCAAATGTCTGCAACCCAGTGGGGATAGAGCTGTACCCAATGGGAAACAAGGAGTCAGAAGGTGGTGTTAGACTCTAGATTTATGCTTGTTTCTTAAGCCTTTCCCCTGTCCCTTTCTGCCATTCCCCATCTTCCTGTATTCTTCGCATAACACAAAGTTCATCTCAGTAACATATATCGGAGATTTGGTTGCAGTTTCTGCAGTTCTGTTACCCACATCTCTCATCATCCTTTTTGTTGTCTAGCTCTCAGCAGAGTTGGGATAGAGAATTTCCTCTTTGTTGTCCTTCCTTCCTCTTGGACAACTTCAAGTTTTAACCTGCTGTGAACAGGAATGACAGTAAGTCATATTCCCTACATGAAATGGCTACTTGGGTGACACTCAACACCACAGGCACTGACCAATCAGCTTGGATGTCAAACATAGGGCTGGGCTATGTCCTGGAACCTCCTGGTGTTCCAGCAGCTGTATCATGGGAACTTTTAGGACCCATCTAGGGGACAGTTGGAAGGGAGGAGGGTCCTCGGGAAAGAATAGTTATTTATCTACAGCAATGGAGGTATTTCAGTATTTAAGAACCAGTATGGCTGTACAAATGTGTGCCTATGGAATAGCTGCCCTGGATAAGTGTCCCAGGGGCCAAACTAAGATAGTGTATTAAAGCATAACTTGGTCCCCTGATATTATCCAGGACTCAAATGGGAGGACTACTTCACCATTTGCTTTTCAACCACTGGGTTTGGGTAAGTGGGAAAGCAAAATAGAAGCAAAATGGAGGCACACATTGATAGATGGAAAGGTCCTAAAAATGTTGACTAATTATTGGGTCTTGAACTGTTATGTATTCTCAGATATTAGAAGTGAATGGAATGTGAACGGGTTCATGACTTATGGGGAGATCTAGAATGGATGAACCATTCAAGAAGGGAAGGGGGTGCAGGTATGGAAGTGAGAAATGGCCTACAATAGGCTCTTAATCCTTGCATACTTGCTGTAGAATGAAGGTGAAATTTAAATGACTCCAGGATGAATATCTGCTGATGTGTGCTAGGTAGAGTGTTGAATTTTTTGTGTGGATGTGGTTCCTGCCCTGCAAAAATATAATATATCCCTGTAAAAACTGAAACACATTTTAAAAAATGGGACTATTTTCAAGTCCTGTGATACATACCAATGCCCCTGCCCCATTTCTTTGAGTGCTTTTTTCTTCCTTTAGGCTGCTGCCAATAAGTGCGCCCTCACAGAGCTATGATATTACTAAAGCAGTGATTCAAGGTTGGTGCACAGTGCCCAAGGTTTCTTTCTATCCTCTTTCCCCCTGTATTTTTGTTAGTGTTTAACTAGTTCATTTAATCAGTTACTGCTCAGCCCCCTAGGTAAATTTCTAATGGCATATTGGTTAGGGATTGAAATAAACATCATTCTCAAGTAGCAATTTCTTTTCTTGTATTTTAAGGGATTTTCTAGTTCTAAGCATCATGTGATTTTTAGAAAAAAAATCAGAAAGTGGTTTCCATAAAGGGAAATGAGCTAAATGCATTCATTTATATGCCTCCTCATTGAAGCAGTGTGTTTCTAAAGACCCATTGTTAAGTTTTTAGACCTAAGAGTAGCCTACTAGGAAAACTGTTTCAATATTGACTTTTTTTTTCTGACTAGTTTTCTGTATCCCCCTGCCCCACACTCAAGTAATGCAAATTAGCCTTTTAGGGGCTTTTCTTCTGTCAAGCAGAGAACTAATTGTACTTTAACTTGAATAATTTTGCTGTTAGAGCATTAAATCATTTTATATATATCTTGGGGCATACTATGCCTTCAAAGTTTGAGTTAATTTTTACTTTTTTTTTTTTTTTATGTATAGAGAAAAAAATCTAGATTTACCTAAGTACCAAAATTTGACATTTAGGGTTGCTTATTTTTACCTTTCTTGGCAGAGTATTTATACCAGAAAATTAACTCTTAATACACAGTTTTTAAAAAAATCCGTTTGCGTTTTGTTACTTTCTTTGTACCTCAGTAGTTGGTCCCCAATGGATAGGTAATCTCTGCTACCATTCTTGACAACTAAGTCTTACAAATTTACTTTCTTTCTACTAAGTAAGAAAATGCTGAGAAGAGAAACCAATTGGATATAGAGTATGACCCACAGCTTAAGCTATTTATCATCAAGCCAGATATTATAGATACCTCCATGCAAGAGTGCAGACAGTTTAATCCCTCTCGCTGGTAAAACCTAAAATAGTAATATCATTGTCCTCATCAATATTATTATGCATTAAAATACTTTATTTTTCCTATTCTAAAATTATAATGAATATTTTAACATTCCTGGTCCACACTTGTGCCAAATGCGCATTAAGTGGTTTTTGTATGCTGGAAGTTTGTATGCTGAAAGGGTAGGAGCCACTCACATTTTAGAAATAAGAAAATTATCTGATCAGGTCTGTGTTCCAGAAAGGTAACTCTGCTTGACCCCAGTAACTAGATTACTGTGTTTCTATCATAGGATGCATTAAAAATTGATAAGCATTTCTTTGTCTTATTTTCACAGCAATATCAATTGACATACACCTGGCAGTCTGTATAATGAACATATACTAGAGATTACAAATGTGGCAGAGAAGGGAATGGGGGGGATAGAAAAGAGTAAAAGAAATATAACGTGTCAAACTTTGAGTACCAGTGTGTCATTTCTTAATCCGAATTGTATTTAAATCCCATTTTAGTATGAGTACTGCATCATAGCTACCAGCCCTCTACTTTTCAAAGGAAGTGGATTTACATGGAACAAATGTCCTTCCCCTAGAAACAGTGATGTAATTTGAAAAGCACATACACTTTCATCAGAAGTTATTAAGATGATATTAGGTATGCAAGCTAGTCACTGTATGTTGAAGGACTATACATTTTTTTCAGGTACCGAAACAAACAAACAAAAGCCATCTTGAAGTGTAAAATAATTTAATTTAATAAGTCTTGTTAAATAATGTAAGTGAACTCTGTAGTGGTGTTCAGATACTACAAATATTTAATAAAGAATGACTTTGAAGGAGGATTATGAGGTTAGGCATGTCATCTCTTTAAGTAAGATATATATACATACACACACACTTTTCTAAAAGTGTAAATGTATAAGACAATCACACTTGGGCCACAAATAGCTTTTTCTTTTTTTAAGTTTTGTAGTTCATTGCCACAATATTTTAACTCTTCTCAGTAATGCTAGATCCGTTTATCAAGAAACTGAGATGTGATAATGATGGACTGGACTGAAAGCAGGCAGGATTCCTGGAGTTCCTCACATTTCATAAAGTTTTGTTGTAGTAATATTTCAGGATGCACTGGGTGTTAAAAATTGATGAGAGTACCCCAACATTTCAAAGATCTCCATTTAGGACAGATTTTTTTGGAGCACACTGACGGGATTAATGTTTGACAGTGGCTGTCATGTGGATTCACTTAGGAAGTTGGGAGATGGCAGTTTGATTCTTCTTTACTGGACTGGCCTTATTGCCAATTAATTAAGACCTGCTTAAAAATAGCCTTTGGAATAAGGCCAGGGAAAGGAAAGCCTTTAAAACAATGCAAATGTAGTAGTGAATTTATTTCCACAGCTGAAATAACCGCTTTTACCTGGTTTGGATTAACAGGATCAGATTTGATGTTGTTTTCTGGCTAGAGCACTAATAGTAAGAAACAACTCATTTTCTCCACTGTATTCTGGGTTTTCAAAGTTACTAGGTGCTTTTAAAGAACTGACCTTGTATAGTCAGTTCATGTGCAGTTCAGTTTTTTATATTTTTCTCTCATTGTGATGTTTACATAGAAAGACCTAAGCCACTTGTGTACAGTTTAAGGAATAATTATAATGTCAGCACTCAGGTAACCAGTGCTCGGACCAAGAAAAATTAGCAGCATTCCAGAAGCCCCACCCTCACCGTGTGCTTCATCCAGATGATGACCCCCTCTCTTCCTCTGGGTAGCCACTGTCTTTACTTTTGTCATTTTCGTACTTCTCTTTTTAATGTAGTCACTTACATTTGTATCTTATACAAAACCTATAATTTAGGTTTGCCTGGTTTTGAGCTTATATGAATAGAATCATGCTATGTGTGCTATTGTGTCTGGGGTCTTTCACTCGGTGTAATGTCTGTAAGATTTTATCCTTGTTATTGCTATCCAGTGCATTTTTAAGAAAGTTTTTTCTTTTTTCTTTTAAATTAAATGTACTGGGCTGACATTGGTTAGTAAAATTATATAGGTTTCAAGTATACATTTCTAGAATACATCACCATATATTTGATCCCCTTTTCCCTCTTCTGTATTTACCTGTTTCCCTTTTTTACTTAGGATCCCTGTAACTCTAAATTCTTTTCAGAGATTTCTACTTTTCCTTCTTGGATTTTCTGTTAAATGAGGTCTGAAGACTAAAACTTGTGTGGACCCCAGTTTTCTTTAAAAACAATTTTTGCATTGCAGTAACATTGGTTTATAACATTATATAAGTTTCAAATATACAATGTTATAATTTTATACCTGTATATCCTATTGTGTGCTCACCTCCAAATGACTAGTTTGCATCTGTCACCATACATTTGACCCCCTTTACCCATTTCTCCCTCTCCCCTCACCCACCTTCACCTCTGGTAACCACCAATCTGTTCTCTGTATCTCTGAATTTGTTTTTGTTTTGTTCATTTGTTTCTTTTGTTCTATTTTATATTCCACATATGTGTGATGGCATATGATTTTTGTCCTTCCTTGAGGGTATTACACTAAGTGAAATAAGTCAGATGGAAACGGACCCCCATTTTCTGAACTGCCCCGACTGCCACCAGTTTGATGGCATTTGTTGAGATGAGACTACATCTTTAAGGCTTCTGTGCTCCATTAAAAATCTTCCTTTCTCCAAGGCTGGTCCAAGGGTCTGGTCATGTGATTCCAACAGTGACATCACACTCTGACCGCTGGGGAGCACTGGTGGTTCTTTAGGTGGCGTTTGTTCCTGTGAAAGGCAGAGAACGCAGCAAGTGCCCTTCTAAAGCAGTTCATACCGGGGCTCCTTCTCTCAAAGCTCCTCAACCTAAATGACCAAATGTGGGCTGCCAAGGTTATTTCTTCCTTGAGGCAGAAAAAAAGAAAGCTGTGATTGAAGGTAAGCAGACTTGAGCCTGGCCAGGGACTGAAGCGTGACCCCAGGGAGAAGGGAATCTGGAGAATCGCAAGCAGTCTGTTGTCGGATTCTAATCACTGCCTGCTCTTTTAGAGCTAGCTGCCTGGCAATTTGCGTTTATAACAGGAGCTTTTCTCCACAGAAGGATGATGCCGTGCTCGTGTTACCTAGTGATGTAAGAGGATTCTTTCTTTTCTGTTAGGAAGCCGTTGCAGATCTTCATTTTGTCTTAATATCCTTCCAGCTGGAGGGCTTCACTTGATACATAGTGTAACATTAGGTAGCTATTGGATGCTTTTAAAAATCAGTTTCACAAAATCCTGTTTAAATTTCTTCTGAAAGAAGCACTCTTAAACCAGAGCAAATTCCAGTGAAGTATTAACCTGCTCTGAAAAGTAAATTTTGGATTGTTTGGTGCCCTGTGTTCATGTCAGCATCTGTCTTGAGAATTGAAACTGCTTGGTTCTTTCTCCCCCCTCCTCACATACTTTATTCTCTTTCTGCCCTCATTTCCTAGCTGGCTGTTTCCCTCCAAGCTCTCAAACAGCACACCTACACTGATCTTTATCAGTATGTCACTAACATGATAGGAAATGCGGGTCTGGTGATTCAGCAGCCAACCATTTTACAGTCAGGTAGGCTGGAAGATAGGGAAAGGACTTTGGTTAGAGGTTTTAAGATTAACTTGTTCACCTCCTCCACTCCAGCCCCGCCCCCAGCCTCACCCTCAATGTGGTTTGGATTCTGCAGAGCATTGTCTTTCAAATGTATGTGTTGCTCAGGAAGCGTATGCTGAATGAGCTATTTGGAAGGCTGACATTTGTAAACCAGGTACATCTTGCGTGTTAATTCAAACTGACCCTATGAGAGTGCTAAAGTTGTGTGTTAGAAGTTTAGAGTGAAGATGGGGATGCAGATGGGGGCTGTGGGGGTTGGCTCAGGCCCACTTTGGCCTTCTCTGCAGAGGGATTCATCATCAGACAGTCTGGATAAAGCTTTGTCCCTGCCAAGGTTGATGCTGCAAATGTGAGCTCTGGCTATTGGAGTTCATTGATGTCATTACTCTGCATTTTTCCTCAGCGTGCATTTACACCAATACCTGAATACTGTTTACACTTGGTGTTTAATAGCAAAATATTGTTTCACCCGAGGATTGGGGAAATATTTTGAACAAGTTTGTTCCACAATACTAAGTAACCTTGTATGAATACAACTTCTGAGTTTGAATACTTCTCTCTTGTCACCACTGTTCATCGAACAAACTTTGCTTCAGCTGATATTTATTGAGTCTTGGACAGGTGCTAGCCGCTGGAGAAGGCAATGAGGAATCATATCCAGGGCTGCCCTCAAAGAGCTTCTAGTCTAGAAAGGAAGGTAAAGCATTTGCATAAGGAATTGAAATTAAAGTGCTAAAGGCGAAGAAGATAAAGGATAGTTGTGATAGTTGGATGAATGGATATGTTTCTTCCACTTGAAGAATCAAGGAGAGACATCATCATGCAGCCAGCCCTGCAGTGTTCTTTAAATCTCTACTCGTAAATGTTAGACTGTACTCAGTAAAAGTTTCTACAAGCCCATTACATCAGGGATCAAAGTCTTCTACCTATCAAGGGGAGGTGTGTACATTCCAGGCAGCTTAACTCTCGAAGAGGCCTGCATGCTCCCTTTGGAATCCCCACTCAGGCAAAAACCACCTCCTAGGGTTGAATTACTGCCTCATAAATATAAAATGCTTTCTGTTGTGATATGTCTGCAAAGGCCTTTGACCCTTTTGTCTCCCTTCTATAACAGAAACTGAAATACCTAAGCTGCTCCAAGGTCCTGCCTTTTGCTTTGTAAATCCTTTCCCACGGCACTTCAACTCCTGTCAGTTCTCCCTTTGCACTGTCACTCGCATCTGTCCCCTTCCATTCACACTGCCTTAGGACACTCATCATTTTGTGCCTAGACCACAGAAACCCTGAATGTGATGGATGTTCTCACCAGGTGATTGATTTTATTGCTTTGTCAGCACATCCTGACTGTAGTCATCTGACAGTTGGAGGGCTCACCTTTGGTGTGCAGAAAGGAGGTATTAAAAATGCCCAGTGTCTAAAGTACTGATGTCTGTTTCCTGTTCAATACAGAGGACAAGTCATACAATGGTGGAGGACTAGGTTCTTCAAATAGGATGATGGACTTCTTGGAGGAGCCAATCCCTGGTGTGGGGACCTATGATGATTTCAATACAATTGACTGGGTGAGAGAGAAGTCTCGGGACCGGGATAGGCACCGAGAGGTAAGACAAAAGACAGTGCAAGAGTAAGTGTTAAGAAATACCAGGGGAAGAAGTGGAAGATTTATATATATTCTTTCCTTCAGACCTGGATATCGCTGACTGTGGTTTCCATTGGCAATGTAGAGTTTTGTTTTTTAATTTATTTTTATTTTTAAGGCATCTTGTATATGATTTTGAAAAGAAGTTACGTTTAATAATGATTTATCTTCTTACAGTAAGAGGTTACGAAGGATCCTTGCAGCCCTGAAATGAGTATAAATGCCTATGCAGACAGGTGAAAACAAACTTGGTGGAAGGGACCAAAATAAATTTCGAAGATCCTCCCTCGCCATTTTATCTCCTTTTATGGTTTTCTCTTGAAGTAGGATTTTTAGAACTGAGAAAAGTAAATGGGCTTCTTTTAAAGGAATAAAAGAAAAGAATGTCAGAGCCCTAGTATTTACTGAAGTATACAGGATAAACTTTTTGTGATTATAGCTCTTGTACAATAAAACCAAAGTAAATTTGTGCATTTGACTCAAACAAGACCGATTAAATTCAAATTAAGGACATTGATTTAATATGATAGGTGACAGATGATACTTATGGCTATGGCACAGTTTCTTTTGAATATGACAAGAGAATTTCCCCCACTTTTCTCTTTTCAAAGTACCATGAAAACTTCTCAGAGCAGTCCACCAAGCTCATTTGCCTTGAACTTGTTGCTGTGTGTCATTTAATTGAGGGAATCATAATTTCTAGTTTGTGTTAGGAGCACATGGAGAGCTTATTTAAAAGGTAGGGCCCCTGCCCCAATGACCCTGATTCAGTAGACGATCCTCTGGGAGACATTTCTTCAACTAGCAGTAGGTATTATTATTATTTTTTTTTCTTTCTTACTATTTCCGCTTTGACTCCACATTTAAAAATTTGATTTTTTAAGCTGACCCCATTCTCTCCTGAGTTCACGATGTCTTCCTCTCAGAGCCAAGTGAATCTCCTGAGCAGATCACTTTCCGCTCTTAAGCCTTTCCCAGCTCTTGACTGGTTTTGTCATGACCACCTGAACCCAGGAGTCAGGTTGTCCCAGGTCCAGGTTTTGAGAAATTCATTTGCAATCCCTGCATTTGTGATCATCCCACTGAGTTTTCTTATCCTAAGTAAAAAACGGATTTCTGTAAAACATTCTGTTTTTCATAAGGTTTCCGATATTTTGGAACACATACGTATTCTAGCTAGCCTATCAATCCAACAAGCAGGCTTGAAAATTTGGAATTGTATGGCTGTAGAATTTCTGCTCTCTGTAATTCAGAGTTCAGTTTGTCATTAGTTGCATATTCAATGTTATTCACATGGTGAAAGTCACCTGTGATAGGACAGGGGTATATTTCCCATTATATTAAAATGGTTGCACCTGGGACATATTATGCCAATGAATAGTAATGCAAAATCAATTAAAATGGGTTAATCAAATATTCAAAGGGGGACGTTTTTAGCATTAACTGTTCATCATAAGAATGGCAACATTATATGGTGATAGAAAGAGAATAGACTCTGGGTTGTGAACACACACCAGAACATAGATGATGTATTACAGAATTATACACCTGAAATCTATGTAATTTTACTAATAATTATCACCCCAATAAACTTTAATTCAAAAAAAAAGAATGGCAACATTGTCACTGGGAAAAATGTCACCTCATCTACTTTCAGCACTGAACTAGAAACCTGGAGTTATAGGTCAAAATGAAGTTTTTTTGTAAGAGTTTGTTTGAGCCACACCGACGGCATATGCTGGGGAGCAAGATCTCAAATGCTCCTCAAAGTGAAGTTTTTAACTGTTTTAAAATTTTTATAATACTGTAGTATAATTATTTGTGATGTTGCTGTAGATGAAGATGGGGTAGCTAAGTCACAGTTTCAAAAATAAGATACAGAGGTAGAGAAAAGGGGGAAGTACCAATGGCAAAGCTGTCAGAATGCTTGGTTTTGAAATGTGAGCACTAAAGGGTTAAATTGACATGGCCTGGACCTAAAAGGTAAAACTTTCGGCACCTCTTGATGGCCTTGGATAGTCCCAGCAGGTTTTTGAAAATAAAGAGATGCATCCCTGATATCATTTAGTATCTATGATCAATGTACAGTTATGGGTTTGTGGGATTAAATCTTAAAATTTACCTGACCTAAAGCCCAGCTCTGGATAGTAAACCTCAAATTGTACTTTCACCACTCAAATAAGCTTATGTTTGTTTATTCTTCAAAATCAATCAAACTATTTGCTGTTAGTCAAGAGACCACCCTTGGAATATGTGATGTCCAGGGCAGGAAGAGATTGATGCTATAAGAAATTACCACCTGAATGGGGAAGGCCTGAGTAAGATACTTGTAGGCATTGGAGACGAAGGTGGGGTTTAGTAGTCAAGGGTCAATAAACCTCAAAGTTCTTGGTGACATTGGTTCAGCCAAAGATTATTTGAGAAGTAACTCCAAATTGATCTGTATTCCCAATGAGTAGATTTGTCTTTGTGTTTCTTTACGCTATGGCACATTTTGAGGTGAAAAAGCAAGAGTGTGTGTAGAGTGTACCAATATTTTCTCATTTCTCCTTAGATTACCAATAAAAGCAAAGAGTCAACATGGGCCTTAATTCACAGTGTGAGTGATGCTTTTTCTGGCTGGTTGTTGATGCTACTTATTGGGCTTTTATCAGGTATGTTAACTCTTGTCAGTTTCCTAAACCAATCTCCTAAAAATTGTGATACGCTCCTCCCGTAAGTCATGACTTGAGTTGAGTGCTGTGTTTTACGATTTTCCTACACGAAATGAATTGCTGGTGGGCCTTTGGAAGCTCGATGTCCCCATCTGTAAAGAGATACTAATACCTGCATCTCCTTCCTTAAATAAATGAGGTTAAGTGAGGAAATGCATTTAATTAATTGCATTTGTATGCTATAAAATGATGTATCCATTATAAGGTGCTGTTAGCACTGCCTTTGGTGCTTGTCTTGAGGAAGAGCCCTTCTGTTGGAGACAGTCAGCTTTTTAAAAACACATACTGCATGGTGTTTAGGAGCAGACTTCCTGAGAGATTTTTGTAGCTATTTCTTAACTATCTGCTCTCTCATTTGTAAAGAAAAGCATGTAAGATATGGCTCATACCCTCAAGGAGCTTACCATCTCACTCTTTCATGATGGCTGAGAAGTGGGATGGTACCACCTTTCCTATCATCTCTGTCAACCTCCCAAGTCACTCCAAATAGCATACAATCTAACTAGGAATAGTACACTTGCTATGCAAATACAGCTTTAAAGCAAGTCCCCAAGAAGACTTCCTCTCCTGTGGAGGAAGCAGAAAGCCAAGAATACCTGGCAGAGATGCTAAGGGTTGTATCCTTATGGCATCAAAAGATGGGTCTAGGAAGATCTGGAATATTGAGATAAAATAGGAGTTAGGTGGGAAACCTGGAGGTGGATGGGAGGAAATGGCAATTAACATCACAGGTTCTGGTTTGCGGCTGCCTGGATTTGAATCCCACCCCTACCACTTGCTAGTTTTGTAACTTTGGGCAAGTTTCTGAAACCTTGGCAATCTTAGTTTACTGGTCTGTAAAATGGGGATAATGAGAACCTATATTACACATTTATTGTGAGGATTAAATGTGATATATCACACATGGCACTCAGTGCCCAGTTGTGAACGGTGCTGCTGCTGCTGCTGCTACTGCTGCTGCTACCTAGAGATAATTCATGAGCCATGGGAGTATAAGATGATAACTAGCTTTTCAAAGATCGTCTAGGACAGGGGTCAGAGAACTTTTCAGGTAAAGGGCCAGATAGTAAATGTTTTAGGATTTGTGGGGCCACGTGGTCTCTGTAGCATGAAAGCAGCCATGGATGATAGAAAAGCAAATGAGCAGGGCTGTGACCAAGAATAACATTATTTACAAACATAGAGGCAGATTTGACCCTCAGGCCGTAGTTTGCCAACCTGTGGTCTAAGGTGTTAATGTTGCCCCTTCTGGCTTGCACAGGAGAGAGAACATGGTCTGATCAGTTTAGAGCTGGCTTATAATAGACTAGATGGTTGGTGGTCCCAAGTATTGCAAAGATGCTGAAGAGAAGGAAGAGAGTTAAGTAAATGCCGAGGTTAGCAGTTAGGAGGATACTGATGACCTTGAAAAGCCACCCCAGGTAGAGCTATTAAGGGCCAGAGTTCAAGGGAAGGCAAGAAGTGTGGAAGTTTTGGAGATATTGCGTGGTCTTTAGAAATAGAGAAGAGACAGAAGCTTGAAATGGTAACAAGGACGAGGGAATACATTTTATCCGTAAGGGTAGAGGAAACCTGATAAAATTTGTAACCAGGGAAGAAGGAGCCAAGTGGGGACAAAAAGGAAGCGAAGTAGATGAGAAGGTAGGGTTGAGGGTACCTGTGTTAGGCAGGGTAAGACATGCATATGTGACGCAACTCGAGAACAAGCCAAACTCTATAAAATCGTGTTAATTTTCTGAATCCAGGCAATAAGAGTTAGAAGGAAGAAAAGGTGGGGGCTGGAGTGGCCAAGAGTAGGTGTCAATCAGTGTGTTAGATTTGACTGGGTTATTCAAGTATGTAAATAACCTGTGTTAACACTTCAAGCACCTACCAAAACATACACATGACATGGCCTCCAGCCTGTTGGAATGTAAGCGTAATAGCCTCAACTTTTTAATGTATTTCTTGTCACTAGGTGGTCAGTGAATATTTTTCTTTCCCTCATACACACAGGGTATTTTGTTTTTAAGCATTGGAGAGCAACAATAGAAGCAGTGTGTCTGAATGCAGGAACAGTCTGGGAATTCAGGGGCTGTGAATTTTATGATGTCTTTCCTATTTCCCTAAAGTGCTATTCTAGACCATTTAATTTCTTTATGCCAGAATTTCTTCATCTGAAATGATGACAAGGCCAGAATTGAAAGTACGGGAACTATCTTAACCCTATCAGTCTATTAGCCATAGTGCCAAAGTCCCCATTCACTATTCATTTTCTCATAATTTTCTTTGATGAATGTTATATATGTATATATAAAACACTGTTTGCTTCTTCTCACTAAGAAAATTCAGAATGTTCATGTCCTAGGCTCAGGAAGTCTACAGTTTCATACAGCTTTCCCCGTGCATCACAATATATGCTTTTATAAATTCAGTTCCTTTAGCCTAGAATGCCTTCCTGTCATTGCTCAAATTCCCTTGTCCATGGAATGAAATCGTTAGCGAGACTGAGTTCTTCTCGTAGCCTTCATCAACTCGCCTCCCCAAGCCATCTCAAATAAAATGTCATAATATTCTGCAATACGGGCAATGCTAATTTCCTCAATCTTATACATATTGTATATAATGAGAATAAAATAATCTTTAATAAGCTTGACTGTCTTTATGGATCAGTGTTCATCCACTCTAAGTCAAAGCAGAGTCTTTGCCATGTAAATCAGCTGCAAGTCAAATCCATTCTCCCCTTGCTCCCATCCAACCACTTTGCTCTCCCTTAAGTTTCCCCTGTATAGAAATTCCACAGACACAGAGTTTAATGCAGACAATGTTTTATTTTTCCCTCTTGAACGGGCATTTAATAATAGGTGAAATCGATTAGAGATAGTAGGTGAAAATCAAGCAGACAATCAGAAAGAGGTTGCAGACGGAACAGAAAAGTAGATGCTTGTCCATTATTTTGATTCTTTGTCCCTTGTTTCCTGACAACTTTGGCCTTTCCTTCCCTCCGCTCCAATCAGGTTCTCTAGCTGGCTTGATAGACATCTCTGCTCATTGGATGACAGACTTAAAAGAAGGTATATGCACAGAAGGATTGTGGTTTAACCATGAACACTGTTGCTGGAACTCCACGCATGTCACCTTTGAAAATAAAGACAAATGCCCAGAGTGGAATAGCTGGTCCCAGCTTCTCATCAGCACAGATGAGGTAACATGTAGTGAGCGTTTCGGAATCACTGACTTCTATTCCAACATTTACTTCATTTCTTATACTGTACTCATGGCAAATATGGAATCTCCCCCCTGTTTTCCTTTTCATGAAAAGGGGAACCAATGCCAGCTGCCTTTTTCTGTGGTTTAAGTGCAACCCTATTTCCATCTCTTCTGGCATGTGGAGTCTTTTTTTTTTTTTTTGGAGTCTTTTGATGCTTACACAATGACTTAACATTTTTGCTTGTTTTAAATAAGCCTGCTGTTTCTTCTTACTTGTTAGTACACAGTGTGACTGAATCTATATTTCTCTAATAATTTCAATAGAAACGTTAGAGCCATCCAATAGGTAAGCTATAATTTCTAACAAAGGATGGACTGGGTGGGTTAAAATATGTTTATTGTATAGATTCCAAATGTAATTTTCCCTGAGCATTACATTAGAACATTAAAAAATTATGGTACATTCCATAATCAAAACAACAGAAACTCAGGAATGAAATTGTCCCAGTCCCTTTGAGATTAAATCAGTATTTTCATTTGTCCTTGTCTTCTAGCTTATGTTTTTCGATGCAGAAGTGACTTTGTTTTTCAGTTCCTTACCTTTCTATTACCACTTGGTTGTAAGTTAGAGCTTTCCTACTAAAACGAAAGCACAAAACAAAACAACTCTCAAATCCCAATTGCACTCCACTGACTTCCACCAACTAAAACTACCATCTCAGCTTACTACCCATCCACTCTGTCGGTGAAGTGAAGGGGGCAAGACGAGGATATATATGTTTGTACTTTTAAATTTTATTTTTACACCTGCTTGGTCCACAAACAATAAGAAATGGCAGAGAGAGAGAGAGAGACAGAGAGAGAGAGAGAATGAATCAGTTAAGGGAAAAGTAGGATAGGAAAATAATAAAGTCAGAAATAAAAGTGTTTATGTACATATATGACTATGCATATTTTGGTTTGCGGCAAGAGTTCAATAACGGGTAAATATACATTATATGTGTGAAAGGGTTTAAGTCTATGCTCCTCAAACTGGGATAAGGTCAGCATGCCAAAGGGTAGGTGAAACCACAGGGTAAGCAATATTTGCCTTCCCAGAATATCAGTTTTTCGTGATTTTTTGGAAGAGTAGTTTTTTCAAAAATTAAATGTAAACAGTCATTAAAAAGGAATGCAGAATTTCCATGTTTGTTAAGATAAAACGTAATCTCTATTTCAGCTCTGTTCCTGGGTACCCCACCACCTCCCCTGATGTCTCTATTTACTCTCCTAGATTAGGAGTACTTGGTTAGAAAAATTTGAGAACCCCTGGAACTTAGGGTGAATCTGTGTGTGTGTGTGTGTGAGAGAGAGAGAGAGAGAGAGAGAGAGAGAGAGAGAGATTCCCTTACTTTTTTTTACTCTTATTTTTGAAGTAATTATAGATTCACAGGAAGTTACAAAACAGTGTATAGGGAAGTCCCCCCTACCCTTTACCCAGCCTCCACCAATGGTAACATGTTAGTACAGTAGCAAAACAAGGAAATTGACATTGGTACAATCCATAGACCTTTTCACCTGTTTTACAGGCATAGGGGTGTGTGTGTGTGTGTGTTTCGCTGCAGTTTTATAACATATATAGATATGGGTAACTACCACCACAATCAAGATATAGAACTATTGTTGTTTCACTACAAGGTTCCCCCATGCTACCCCTTTATAGCTTGTTTGTGTGTGTGTGTGTGTGTGTGTGTGTGTGTGTGTGTGTGTGTATTTAAGCGTTCCAACCCTAACTTTCAAACTGGAGCTTGAGATTTGCTTAAGTGACAAATTCCTCTGGCTCTTCTTTTCATGAATGAAATCCTTGCCTGGGGAAAGTCTTCTGGGTTTTTAAAAGTTTTCCTGCCAAGAACTTGGCCTCCTGGTCTCTGCCTCTAGCCAGTTTCAGCTACCTTCCCTTTCCCTCCCTTTCCCTCTTTGTTTCCTACCTCTGGAGTATTCTCCTTCCCTAGCTACATTCCAAAAGCAAAGGGAGAGCAATTATCTGTTCCTCTGCGGGAGTAAGATAATGGAAAACCTGTGTCAAAATTATAACTCAGAAGAAACCTGAGCGTTTTGGTTCTCCTTGTTTAGGTCAACAAATTATTGTAATAGTATGTTATGTTTTAAAAAGTTAAAAGTTCATTGTGTTTCATGTAATTTGAGTGAGTTTCAACTTCTAATATTTCTATCAGCCAGCATAATCTCCTAATATTCAAAATAGCTTTTTTGTAAGACAACTATTTGCAAGCCCTTTAATGTTGGTGAATCTTTATTCGTGGTTAAAATTAGATTTCTTTTCTAGCAGACTTCGTTATCATAGGGGGAGTAGTCTCAAAAGTATGTTCTCTCCATTTTAGAAACAGCTATTGCCATTTTATTCTTTGGGATATCTGGCATTTCACTGGTTTTGTTTTATGATCAGAGCCCGAAACTTTCTACTGCGTAAACCTGTTGCTGAATCTGTGGTAGCAAAATTCTCTCAAAGGTGTGGTTGTTCTCTGCAGAACATAATTGTGTATTTTACGAAAAACAGCCAGGAGTTTTAGACACTATAACCTCCTATGAGAATTTGACACCAAGTTGGGTAGCCAAAGGTGAATTTAATGGACCTTTAGGACCAATCACTTCAAATATATAGACAAGGTTCAGCCATTCCAGTAAAAGGGCCAGTAAGATTCTTGATAAAATTGACATAGTATCTATCAAATATAGTTGACCCTTGAACAACACAGGTTTGAACTATGCAGGTCCACCTACACAATAGGTCCTTTGTATCTGTCTCTGCAGATTCAGCCATCTGCAGATTCAACCAACTGTAGATCGAAAAATGGTATTTTTGCATTGCCATCCACGGTTTCCCAACTGCAGGTCAAAAATACTGTTTTTGACCTGCAGTTGGTTGAATCCACGGATGCGAAGGGCTGACTGTAGTTAAGTTTTGGGGGACTCAAAAGTTATATGAGGATTTTCAACTGCCTTAGGCCTAACTCCCACGTTGTTCAAGGGTCAACTGTATATTTGACTACAAAACCTATCAAAGCCCTCATACAGAAAGTGAATTTGCTTCAGAGTGTTTTGTTTTGCTCTTGTTCTTGCCCATCCCTAGGAGTCATTCTCAGTTTCCTTTGGGTGTAGCAAAGCCTCTCATTTTCAGTAGCAAGTGGGCTGACAGTGTTTCAGTAGTTGCTTTGCTGACAATTGTGGAAGGAACATCGGGAGTGATTTCATATTGGTCTTTTTCTTTCTGATCTCATCTCCTGAAAACCCATTACTCAGAAGAGCTGCATGCCTCATTGAGGCTGTCTGAACTAAAATACGCTTCTTTCTCTTTCCCCTGTTCCAGGGAGCCTTTGCCTACATAGTCAATTATTTCATGTACGTCCTCTGGGCTCTCCTATTTGCCTTCCTTGCCGTATCTCTTGTCAAAGTGTTCGCGCCTTATGCTTGTGGCTCCGGAATCCCTGAGGTGAGTCTCTAAAATGGCTTATCAATGTTAACGATAATGAATCCTGTTTGATTAAAACCTTTCATATGTATTCCAGCACATAGCACATTATGAATATTAAACAGGATCAGATCCTGAGGTAATCTAGGGCCTCTCTAGGTCTTCCCTACATCTCCTCCCAGCCTGGGCCACCTGGACATTAAAAGGGGTTGATTCCTAGTCTCCTATGAGTTCATGGTGAGCCTTGCCCCACTCCCTACGAAGAAGCTCACATGGTAGATCTCAAGATCAACTTTTTAGAGCAGAAGAAATGAAACTATTTTGCTGTATTTCCTACAACCCGATTTGGGCTAGAAAAAAAAAAGTGGTTTAAATTCCTGTTTCTAACTATTTTGGGTGTAGCTTGCTTGACAGTGACTGAAACCACTGAGATTGACCCTCTCTGTTTCCTGACCAAGTCGTAGTTACAAATATTTCTGGCAGAATCAAGACCATACTAGTCTCTAAGAAAAATACCCTCCCTTTCCACCTCTCCTCCATATACACACTTTCATACTTAAAATACTGCCTTGCCTAGCTATCCACATGGCAAAAGAAAGAAAGTAAGTAAGAAAGAAACAGAATTCAGAGAGAGAGGGAGAGAGAGAGAGAGAGAGAGAGAGAGAGAGAGAGAGAGAGAGAGAGAGAGAGGGAGAGAGAGAGAAAGGGAAAGAAAAGAGAAAGAAGAAACAGGAAAACTTAAAGAATAGTTCTCACTTTCTTGGACTCCTTGGCTCCCTCTCAAACTGGGATCACTGTAGGTCAAGCATTTATATGTCACTTGTTCAAAAGTTATAGTTTCTATAATGAGGTCCAGATTATTGCTTCTTAGCCTGGTGTACTTGCTTAGTCTATATTCAATCTCTCTGTGTTTGACCTACAGATAAAAACTATCTTGAGTGGTTTCATTATTAGGGGCTATTTGGGGAAGTGGACCCTGATTATCAAAACCATCACATTGGTGCTGGCAGTGTCATCTGGCCTGAGCCTGGGCAAAGAGGGCCCCCTAGTGCACGTGGCTTGCTGCTGTGGGAACATTCTGTGCCACTGCTTCAACAAATACAGGAAGAACGAAGCCAAGCGCAGAGAGGTAATAACAAATGACCTTAATAGTCTCTCCAATTTTTTTTTTGTAAGGGCATAAATGGTACAGTCTTAGCAATGTGAATTTGGGGAGTCTACCAATATTAATGCAAATATCCTTTGACCCAGAAGTTCCACTTCTAGGAATTTATCCTACAGGCATCCTAGCACGTGTGTGTGCCCAAAGGTGTATGGGGATATGTGTAGTCAGTACAGCATTTGTCAACATAGTGAAAAACTGAAACACTCACAATGTGCATCAACAGGGAACTGATTGAATAGACAACATTCTGTCCATTACTGTAGAATAGTATACAACTGTTAAAAAGACCGAGATAGCCCTTTGTATACTGACATGGAAAGATGACTAGAAAACACAATTAGGTTTTAAAAAAACAATTTCAGAATAATGTGTATAGTATAATTCAATTAATGTTTTTTAAAGGTGTGTATATGTGTACCTAGAAAGAAACTGTCTGGAAAGTGCTTTTATCCCAAACTGTTAAAAACATCTACATCTGGTGAATGGGAAAATGAGGTGGTAGTGAAAGAGAAGGAAACACTTAAACTTTTTATTATATATAAGTCTATACAAGTGTGTGCTGTTTCTATTACAAAATAAGTTACAAAAACAATAGTTTTTTTTTAAAGAAGTTGTTTATTCCTGTGAAACAGTATACATTCAGCATGTGTTTCAGATGCCAGCTTTTTCATGTTTTATTTCTACCTGACACCACACAGAATTCATTTCTCTCTGTATTAGCTCTCCCTCTGCCTTTTCCCTTAACCCCGCTGAATTAGTCCCACCGCAGCATGTCTGTAGTGGTTCTCATGTTTATGTGGTTGTTAATGTATATCATTTTGAGGAGAAAGAACATTTTTTAAAAAAATGTTCCAAGTCATTGGCTACTTTTGTCCTGCTATAATTAAAGATTTAAGAAAATAATGGTTCTTGCTCTGTATTCCTTTAGTTACAAAGAAATCACATACGGAATGGGTCAAGACCAAGGTCATTTCATTAGAAAGAGTTTTCACAAAATTGGAACCTAATGATTTATTTTGAAAACAAAACAAAACAAAAAAAGTAAATAAAAAAACATAAGACCCAGAAGGAAACTCAAAAATGTTGAAATTTCAAATATGGAATAATACATTTTGATAGTTCAGGTGGGAAAGTTCCTGGCAGGAGAGGAAGAAAGGCGAGAGATAGAGGGAGGGAGGGAGGGAGGGAGGGAGGGAGGGAGGGAGGGAGGGAGGGAGGGAGGGAGGGAGGGAGGGAGGAGAGAGAGAGAGATATCTGAGTAGATTGTTGAGTTACCTGTCAAATGGTGGAGGGACATAAAGGCAGTATTAAATTGGTGAGGTTGTTGTGTGGGAATAATGTACACCAGAAGCTAAAGAGTTGGAAAAAAAAAACATTTTGGGGCAGCCGGTTAGGTCAGAGCGTGATGCTTATAACACCAGGGTTGCCGGTTCGATCCCCACATGGGCCACTGTGAGTTGCGCCCTCCACGACTAGATTGAAACAACTAGTTGACTTGGAGCAGATGGTTCCTGGAAAAACACACTTAAAATAAATAAAAGTTTAAAAAAACACATTTTAACTGGCAAGAGTGAAGTGTTGGTTTTTGCTGGTTTTGCATGGGTACAGGTGGCTTTGAAACTAGATTGCTGGTTACTTTCATTCCATAAATTGGTGTTTTTGTTCAAATAATTTCTCATAAAATGAGAGAGGAGTTTGATTTGGCTGTTTCTCTGTACAGATTTCATATATTTCTCTAACTAGACTCATGAATACTTGAATCTTCAGTTTACTTCTCATTGCTTATTTAAACTTTTTAGTTATTAATATTTTTTCCTGTTGATCAGCGGCAACGCTTTTGTGTCTCAGGGCGTTGTCAAAGTGGAAAGATGATTGAGAGTAAAATAGGGATTTGATAAGAAAGGGCATAGAGAGACTCCACTCTACAACATAAAATTAAAGCAAACTAGCCACCTCGATTCTTTCTTCTCCTGCCTAATTCATCCTAAACAGAGTCACGGAGATCCCCTTTCTCAAGTTCCGGTGTTGACTGCCCTCATCCTTCTCAGATGAAAGCCATTATAGCCATAAATTTCTAAGTCCTCCCCAGCTAGCACCAGAGAGCTCACTCTTTCCTCCCCTTCTTTTTCCTGGGCCATCCTGCACTCCCAGAGAAACCTGCCTACGCATTTTGCGAAGAGCCATTTTATACTTCAAAAATTCCTAATTTTGTTCAATTTTTCTTTGAAATCCTTCCTTACCCCAAATCATATATCACTCCACAGCAACCAGAATCCAATGAAAGGATTTTATCCTTCTATTAATTCTGGTTTCTCATGTTCCACCCCTGCCTCCTCCCGCTTTAATTTGCCACACCCAAACGTACTTAGATCTTCTCTCCCCTTAAAAATCTATCCCCAGTCTTGCTCGTAGTTGCCTCCCTAATTCATTCCACAGGTCACTAGGCATGGAGTACGATGCACAGTGCAAGAAACCCAAAATACTTAATGTACGAATATTTGCAGCTCCTGAATACAGTGAGCCAGTTGTGTCTTCAGTTTTGTATCATTAGAGCCTTCTTAAAAATCTCATTTAAAAAGCATTCCTTTACAAAGAAAGTGCTATGCAAACACATCACTGTAAGTACTTCATTTAGGTGGTGGATAGGTCTACAAAGTCAAGTTCAG
The DNA here is from genome assembly GCF_057876585.1 of Rhinolophus sinicus. Classification (NCBI taxonomy): domain Eukaryota; kingdom Metazoa; phylum Chordata; class Mammalia; order Chiroptera; family Rhinolophidae; genus Rhinolophus; species Rhinolophus sinicus. Next base: position 38,398,125 of record NC_142518.1, read on the forward strand.
TTACTGAATTGGGAGTATGAATTGGTTGGGGGCATGATTTGGAATAAAGCACATACCTAAATTAATTACAAAGGAAAGCCCCTCTACCTGTTCAGGCATGTGAACCATGTGTTCAAACTCCAGCGTATGATGTTTGCTCTCAAAGGAAATATAAACTGAACTTCATTTTTGATAAACTGGATGTGGAACATGTGAAGTTTTTTTAAAAAAAATATTTTAGTAACCACTAACATTCCTTTTAAAATTGATTGAACGTAGGAAAGTGGCATTATTCTGTCACTAATTTTGAATTTTGGATTGTAGGTCTTGTCGGCTGCAGCAGCAGCTGGTGTATCTGTCGCCTTTGGGGCACCTATTGGAGGAGTGTTATTCAGCCTAGAAGAGGTAACTGCTTTTAACTGTCTGTAGCCAATACGCATGGAATCGGGGCCAGTATCTGTGTATGTGGCAGTCCCAAAGTGCTCTGTGCAATTCAGTGCTTTACTGTGTGACCAGAGATCTCTGGGCAGTTTTCATCCTCAGCTCTTAGCTCCTACAGCATCAACTTTTCACTTGAAACAGTTCTGCATATTGACTAAGTTTGCTTTCTTGCCTTCTCTCTTACAGGTCAGCTACTATTTTCCCCTCAAAACTTTGTGGCGTTCGTTCTTTGCTGCCTTGGTGGCAGCATTTACTCTACGTTCCATCAATCCATTTGGGAACAGCCGCCTGGTTCTATTTTACGTGGAGTTTCACACCCCATGGCATCTCTTTGAGCTTGTGCCATTCATTCTACTGGGTATTTTTGGTGGTCTGTGGGGAGCTTTGTTTATCCGCACAAACATTGCCTGGTGCCGGAAGCGTAAGACCACCCAATTGGGCAAGTATCCTGTCGTAGAGGTACTCGTCGTGACAGCCATCACTGCCATCCTGGCTTTCCCCAATGAATACACCCGAATGAGCACAAGTGAGCTCATTTCTGAGCTGTTTAATGACTGTGGCCTTCTGGACTCCTCCAAGCTCTGTGATTATGAGAACCGTTTCAACACAAGCAGGGGGGATGAACTGCCTGACAGACCGGCTGGTGTGGGAGTCTACAATGCCATGTGGCAGCTGGCCTTGACACTCATAATGAAAATTGTTATTACTATATTCACCTTTGGTATGAAGGTGAGGAGATTCTTTTGGTACTTGGTGGATGTATGTGTGACTGTGGGTTTGGAGGGCAAAGCCAAGATATCGTGCAATCCTCATAGCTCATGTGGCACTTCCAACTTTACCCAATATTATATTCCTCAACCCCCAAAGCCTTTGTACCCCCACATGCCCTTGTAACTTTTTAGACAATCGTACCTGTATCTAAAATTGTCCAAGCCTAGTTGTAGGCCAAATGCAAATGTCAGTGCTGAGATTTTCAGTAGAAATGTTGTCTTCTTTTCTGTGGAAAATATATTTTTCCCCTCAAAAAGGATGGTGAGGTATTTGTTCCAGTGCATTGTGTATTAAAACACTATCTGGCCAACATAGTGTTGGTCCTTATAAGATGGCTTTAGAGTTTACCCCTAAAGCAAAAAAAAAAAAAAAAGTACATTGAACCAAATGAAGTTGCTGATATTCAACCATTTTGACCACTAAAATGGCAATTTGATATGGTTTAGCTCAATATATAGCTAAATGTATGTTTTTACAGTTGGTATCAATGTCCCATTATCAAGAACTTCACAGGTGATCCTAAATTAATATTTAAACAGTCAAAAGCAGACATCAGGCCAGCACATTTTACTTTCAGTACCCATTATCATTTCAATGCTTCAGAAGAAACCAGAAAAGACATTTTGTTAAGGTATTTTCCTCCTCCTTCCTAGATTTCTATTTATTTGTGTCTTTTCTTTAGCTACCTACTACCAAGTTATTTCCCTATATTCTCTGGGGAAATGGAGATTCAAACCAGGGAATTAGAGACAGCAACTCATTTTAGGCAATACTGTAATCTCTATCTCCCTCAGCACCCTGGAAAGTTTTGCAGTACTTATTAAGTTTCACCTGTGGCTTCATTCTTTTATTCGAAATGAATTTTCAGACCATCAGACCCACTCAGATTCAAATGTATTCCAAAAATAAAAAACAGGCTATTTAAAATGGGTCTCTACAGACAAGATTTCAGGAGGAAGGTGCTATTATTCCCAAAGCACAGAAAGCACAGAGAACCTAAGGTTCAGAGAGGTTAAATAACTCACCCAAGGCCACAATTTAATCCCTTGTTTTGATTATCCTTGTCATCATTTCCCTCTCTTAGCTCAGAAAACAGAGTTCACTCTAGTGTCCTAGGAGTAAAAAAAAGAGTGGGGAGACAGATGAGAGTTCCTTTTCTGTATCGTGGTGCAACCATAGTCACTACTTCATTTAAAAAAGTAATTGTTTAATCTTTCTTTATATCATTATGAAATAAACTGAAACCATATCTGTGGGGGCAGTGGGTTGAGATTCAACACATAAGAGTGGTTATGAGCATTACTTTTAAACCCCAGCACCAGTATTTACTACATTTTGGCCTTGGGTGAGTTACTTAACCTCTCTGAACCTTAGGTTCTTTGTGATTTGGGAATAATAGCACCTTCCTCCTGAAATCTTTTCTGTAGAGCATCCAGCACAGAACATGGTAGTCAATACGGGATAATTACTGTTGATAAGAATTCAAAATTGCGGAAAATGTCTGAGTATATGAGAAACTCCATCTGTTTTCCTTTTTCTTTGGGAAAGGCTTAATTTCTGCCTCCAGTTCTGTGTTGGTCTGGAGAGTTCAGGTTCTAGCCTGATGGACCCCGAATAAGGGTAAGCTTCTTTGCAGTCATACTTGCCTGCACGTCCCAGAGAACCTCTAGTCGCTGTAGTGTTACACAAATCTTTACAGCCACCTGCTAGCATAGTGCATAGTTACGTTGTCATTGGCCTGTTTGCTTCGCAGAGGGTCGACCCTCTAGGCCTTACACATGCCAGGCACTCACAGCATTTCTCACTAACCACCTATTGCTTTCTCTTTGCAGGTCCCTTCTGGCCTGTTTATCCCTAGCATGGCTGTCGGTGCTATAGCAGGTCGACTTTTAGGCGTAGGAATGGAACAACTGGCTTATTATCACCATGACTGGGCCATCTTCAATAGCTGGTGTAGCCAAGGAGCTGATTGTATCACCCCTGGCCTTTATGCGATGGTTGGGGCTGCAGCCTGCTTAGGTGAGTAGTGTTTGCACTGATTTCACAGAAGTTGCTACCCAGGTGACATAATAAAAAAGAGGAATATTAAACACAATTGATTGCAGATTTTTTTTAAGTGACCATTTCCTGTTGGGTTTGCCATTTTTCAAGTGCTATAAGAAAGCGTTCTTTACCATATATCTACATTCCTCCCCTTTGAGAATAATTCCATCATACTGAGGAAATAATCAGTAATTTAGACAAAGCTATCTGTACAAGAATGTTCATCACGGTATTATTTATAATAGCAAGAAGTCAGTATCAGCTAAATGTGCACAGTAAGGGATCAGTTAAATAAATTATGGTACATCCATATAATGTTATACTATGCAGCCATTGAATGTGATGTTGATATTTAACATATGTAAATATAATATTAAATAAATTTGTAATAATATACAAAACATGAAGTGTGGGGGGGAGCATTGGGGAATTTAACATATAATATGAGCTGACCTATGTAAAAACCATATGTTTTTGCATAATAAACAACTTGGAAAAGTCTTCAAAATTTTTACTCTGCTTTTTTCTAGATAGTGAGCTTATAGATAATGACTATCTTTTATAGACTTTTTTTCTCTGAATTTTCCACAAGGGGTCTACACATCCCAGAGAACCTCTAGTTTCTGTAGTGTTACACAAATTATGGATATCTTCTGTAATTACTGTTATAATTGGGGGAGAGTAACAGGCAAATAAAACAAAAAAGAAGAATCAAGAAAGCATCTTGTATTTTGTAGATGTGATTTTGAGACATCTCATTTGTGTCCATTGTAAACTTCCTTTAATGCATTGCTGGGGTCTGCGCAGTTATAGGTGAGACCTCCTTTTAGCAATGTTTCTGGTAAGTAAGCTTTTCCTGAATGGGGCCTGTAACAGACTGATCATTGTAATGGATCCTGTACTTTTCCTGCCTTCAGTAGCCTGTGTCTGTTTCTTTGCAGGTGGGGTGACTCGGATGACTGTTTCTCTTGTTGTCATAATGTTTGAACTAACTGGTGGCTTGGAATACATTGTGCCTCTGATGGCTGCAGCAATGACAAGCAAGTGGGTGGCAGATGCTCTTGGGAGGGAAGGCATCTATGATGCCCACATCCGTCTCAATGGATACCCCTTTCTTGAAGCCAAAGAAGAGTTTGCTCATAAGACCCTGGCAATGGATGTGATGAAACCCCGGAGAAATGATCCGTCGTTGACTGTCCTTACTCAGGACAGTATGACCGTGGAAGACGTAGAGACCATAATCACTGAAACCACTTACAGTGGCTTCCCAGTAGTGGTGTCCCGAGAGTCCCAAAGACTTGTGGGTTTTGTCCTCCGAAGAGATCTCATTATTTCAGTTGGTAAGGATTTCAGAAAGGGGATAATGGAATCCACTATGGAAATTAATAAATATTCATGAAATGGAGGAAGATGGAGGGAAGAGGGGACTGGTTAGGGGCCAGAAGGATAGAAATAGCATTCCCAACTTGTTTTTCCCTACTTTTCCAATAGAAAATGCTCGAAAGAAACAAGATGGAGTTGTGAGCACGTCCATAATTTATTTCACTGAGCATTCTCCTCCGATGCCACCATACACTCCACCCACCCTGAAGCTTCGGAACATCCTGGATCTCAGCCCCTTCACTGTGACTGACCTTACCCCCATGGAGATCGTCGTGGATATCTTCCGCAAGCTGGGACTGCGGCAGTGCCTGGTTACGCACAATGGGTGAGAGTTCTTTTGTGAGGGCGAATTGGATTGTGGGAGAAAGACTGTAGAGACATAAAGAAGAACCTAATTCACAGGAGCATTCATAGCATTTCTAGGCCTTTTGAAGCTCTGAGATGAAGATGGATGTGTCTCTTTTATTGTCATTAATAGAAAATGAGTTTGGGGAAGAAGGTGGGTTTGAGAGATGTGAACTGCTGGTTGCACGTTATAAATAACTCAGTTCCTCTTCCACAAATGAAATGGCTGTTTTCTTATAAACAGGTAGCACTAAAATTATAACGGTATTAAGTGGTATATGTATAGTATTTGGTCCTTACAATACCTTTGTTATTATTATTTGAGGATGAGAAAATGCAGTTTCAGTGAGGTTTAAAGAACCCTTTATGCCAGAGGTCCCGGTTAATATATAGTAGATGTAGGCTTTAAACACAAGTCTGACGCCCAGGCCAAGGCTCTTTCTTTCTGGGATGTTTCTTATCCAGTAAAGGAAGCCATGCTATTTTCTTTTTATTGGAAAAGAAAGGAAGTTGAGGAGAAGGGTAGATTTTTTTCTGAACATGGTATGTTAATCCAGCAATTACATGAGAATTTCAGCCTGTAAAATTTCTAAATGTTGTAACAGATGTCTTGCAGGATTTAAATAAGGATGGGGACTTTCCCTAACTGATACATTCAGCATTCACTGAATCCCTACTTCATGAAAGAAGGTATTCCACCAGACTCCAAGGAGACAGGAAAATGAATAAAACCCTTCTCTGCCCCCAAGGAAGATGCAGTGCTACGGGGAAGCTAAGAACACACAAATGTATATAGCACAACAGCAGACAAGACAAGTGCAGGAAACGGGGTTGCTGGGTGGAAGGCACAGTTATTGCTGGCTTGTAGGATCAGGGAAGGTGTTCTGGAAGAGCAATATTTGAACTGGGTTGCAAAAGGTGAGTAAGATCCGTGTTTGTAGCGAAGAATATTTAAACCAGAGGAGACTGCAGGATCTGAGACCTAGAAACACGAAACGCTTGCAGCATGTTGAGGGACCCATGCATTGTCCCATTGGCCTGCTGCACATATCCTTGTCCTGTTATCTCATCATCTGTAAATACAGATTGCAGTCAAAGACAAAGTTGAAAAGGGCTGAGGAGGAAAAGTGTCACCTTTGAGAATGTTATTTTAACTGTAGATTCATTTTTGTTTTGTCCTCTTGTTTTGTCTTCTAGGCGATTGCTTGGAATCATTACCAAGAAGGATGTGTTAAAACATATAGCACAGATGGCAAACCAAGATCCGGATTCCATTCTCTTCAACTAGAATCACAGGGTTGTGCTAGATACTGAACAGGAAGGACATTGCAGACTATGGATGCATTTTATTAACTGGGTACCCAAAACACATTTCCCATATTGGATGGTGAAGTTATATTAGTGTTTTGTCTCTTTCCTAGAAGTTAACCAGTTGCACTACATAATAATCTCTGGAAATTAATCTTCTGTTTAGGAGAAAATGCAGTTAGGCTTCTGTGGTATTGCATTAGGAAGATTTCATGAAAGAGTAAACAAGATTGCTATGGTTTAATTCTTTTTCTTTTTTTGAAGATTTTTTTTTAAAATTTAAAACGTAATTGTTAGCCAATATGCAATCACTGAAAACTATGCAAGAAAAATTCCAACGGTCCTGACTGATAGCCTGCAGGAAACTCATGAAAAGGTCACTTTTTTGGACTCTAACTGTCATTGGTGGAAGATGAAGTGTAAAATAAGGGGCTTTGCTTTTCCAACCACAGAAAACAAAGCCAGAAGGAAAATAGTAACGGTATTTTCCAGACTGTGAAAATTCAGTTCAAATGTTATCTTGTTGCTGTTACAATATTTAGCATTATTAGTTTTTTTTGTGTGTGTATATGTTAATTTTAATACCTGATTATAAGACAATGCTGCTTTGGTTAATCTCCTCTAGATGAATTTAGAGAGGTTGATTTTATAGCTTGCTTGTTCCTGGTACTCTTTTGAAGTGCACAAAGATAAGTTCCTGATCTTTCTCCTTGTCTGCAAGAAGGGTAACTTTCCAGATAGCATTTGTTAGCTAGTAGACAAGGACTTTGCCATGAATTTGTTAGTAGCAAGGAAAGATTTCTCTAGCTTCCTTGAAATGAATGATTAGTGAAGTGCTAAGCAAAGTCAATGACTAGGAATTTCACATTTTGTGAGGTCCCAACTAATCCTCTTACCCAGATGCCACCTCCATGAGTGATGGTGCTTTAGGCTTCTGGAATATGTAACAATAGTAAAGGGAACCAAGTTCAACTACATACCAGGGAAGATTCTGAGCTATAGCTGCATTTTCATGCATTCCTTTGTAAAGACCACCAGGACTAAAATAACTGGACACTCACGCCTCCTCCCAGTGTGAAGTACATAGAACAGGCCAGTGTTGTCCCCGTGAACTTGATTTTAGGCTCGGTGTACTTTCAGTAATATTCAAGGCATTGGAACAGGGTAGGCAGCTGTGACTCCCTGGAGGCTCCTTAGAATTCTCGATAAAATGCAGAACCATCCTAAGACCCAGGGGTGTGGACAAGGCCTGGTGACATCAAAGGTGCTTGTATCCAGTTGAAAAGGTGCCTGTCTCAATTTCCTACCACCTTAACTGCAGTAGAAAACATCACAGCCTAAGGACACCTGGTGGAATTACAGAGCCACCACCGTCGTTCCGACCACTGTTTCATTTTCTACAGTTTTACCACCATGCAGTTGTTCCCCCTCCATTTTTTGCCCCTTCCCCCTCCTCAGCCCTGAGTCCTCTGTTTGGAATCGAGTACTCTGCCTGGTTAATCATTCCTATTACAAAAAATAACTCCCAGGGGTAGTTAAGTTGTAAACCAAGCCTCAGTGATCTTATGGCACGTGGACCAGAGGTAACGCATAGCTATTTGCTTTGCCCTGTAGCCCAGTCACTGCTGCCATGCCTCAATTTCCACACGGATGCCCACAGCAGTGAGACTTAACTGCCAGGGGTGAGAGTTCAGCCTTTCCCATTTTACAAGTCTGTTCCCAGCACTTCCCTCCATCCTTTTGGCCTAGAATCAGCAGTCACTCAGCATATCCTCCCCAGCCTCCCACCCCCTGTCCCCAGACACCTCAGTATACCTCATTTAAAAGCTACTGTTCCTGGGTTCTAGGATTTTTTACCCCTAGTTCTTTCCAAAATCTGAAATTCTTTTATTGCCCAGAACTGGGTAGCCAAGGCTTATTTTGATTTTTATATTTAAAATATCAAGGCAGTCACCAGAGTTTCTCCTTTTAAGTATATCACTCTAGCATTTTAATGAAAGAGAAAAAAACTCTAGGTTAATTATATGCTAGTCATGATTCAGTAAACTTTACATCTTTTGTCCCTTCCATGCCACTGATTTCCTCATGTGAGATGTGGCGACTTTATCTGACCACCCGTGTATTCTGTGTAGAAATCAAAGTTCTCATCTGTATATTTCTGGTTCACTACCTATCTTTTCATATTAGCCATCCAGCTAAAGTTTTCGAAACAGGAAATGTTTGTATTTCTGGTATTCAACAACAGTGAAAGATTTGGTTGCATTTCGTAGTGCAGCAGCGATATGGAGGGTGTCTAAGTTTGCCTTTGTATTTCTTCTAGGCTCTGTTTTTGATTTTAGACAGATGAGCCAGTGTTAAGGTGCTACTTCAGAGAATAAATTCAAGAAATCAGATAACACTGTGCCAAGGTATACTTTCTAGATGCTAAGCACCGATTGGCCCTCCAGAGAATAATATCCCTTTGATACCTCACTCCTGATAAATCTCATTCATTAACCTCAGCTTCTCAGGAATCCTTGTAACTCATATGCTGAAAGTAGCTATAGTGTATGGTATCCATTATATGTCTAATCCTATGGTTTGGCTCAAAGGTTGGCTAATTGTGGCTAGAGCTCCCTGCTAGACTGCTGGCTCAGCACCTTTACACTCAGAGTTTCTTGTTTTGAGGCAAAGGAAAATATTCTTCCTGACATTGCCAATTCAGCAGTTGGACATACTTAATCAACAAACAAAGCCCATGTAGGGAGGTCTGTCAGTAGCCTCAAATGGCCACATACCTCAATGGCAAAAGACTAGATAATCTGTGATTTAAAAATGAATATGAGTTGACACTGGTCTATTTTGGTATTAAGAAAAGAAAATTGCCTGACACAAAGGAAGGATTTACAAAAGAATGCCAGTAAGTGCTTCAAGAGAGTTAGGATTTTCCAAGGAAAAATATCTGGTAGACATCTAGCCATGAAAGGAGTGAGAATCTATAGATTTGTAAAAATCTGCTATATTTTGTATCTTCAATGTAAAGAATTAAAGAAGCTGAAGCAGTTAATGGATAATTAGTTATACCATTGGAAGGAAGAAGCAAGGGACTGGAAATGTAAACTAAAGGCCACTTTCAAGATCATTTGTATTTAAATGTTCAGATGCTCTCCTCCTTTCTGGCTCTGGTGGCCTGGCTCAGCCCAGCTGTGGAGCAGAGGTGTATAGTCCACAGAACAGATACCCTCTGGTGGATAATCTGACATTTGTGATACTTTGGATTTGCCAGCTGGCAGAGCAAACAATTAATTGTTTTGGCATCAGAGGCTGAATCTGAACCCTTTACAGGAAGAGCAGAGCACAATATCAATTTCTCTAGCCCTCCTTCAGTTGTGTTTCAACATGTGAATGATAAAGTAATGGAGACTTAGTGTGGTCTAAGGCTGCAAGGTAATTCTCACTCATGTTATGAACCTGTTCAGGTGCAGGGAGAGCAAGTATGTTTTAAAAATTGAGCATGCAATAGAGTCCATCATAGAATATAATCGTTGCTGTATGTTTTAAATATTTAAATCACCTGTTCTGATTGGATCTTAATCTTGGTTTGTTTTGATAAGCAGTGAGAGGGGAGGTGTACTTGTTACCCTGCGGTATCTTTTCTTTTTTTTAATTTATTTTTTTATTTTTTTATTATTTTTATTTTATTGGAGAATATTGGGGAACAGTGTGTTTCTCCAGGGCCCATCAGCTCCAAGTCATTGTCCTTCAATCTATTTGTGGAGGGCTCAGCTCACTGGCCCATGTGGGAATCGAACCGGCAACCCTGTTGTTAAGAGCTCACGCTCTAACCAACTGAGCCATCTGGCTGCCCCCCCCCCTTTTTTTTTGATAAATTGCAAGGAGTTTTTGAAGTTTTTGCAATTTTTTGCAATTTTTGAAGTTGAGTTTTTAATAATGGTAGTGAAGACAGTATTGAGAATTTGAAACAGCCAGTGTGTTTTATATTGCCAAAGTACTTACTGATGACTGACCACATTATATTGTGAAGAATCAGTTTACCCACGCTGGAGCAGAGCCAAATACCAGCCATCCATCAGTTCAGAGAAAGCAGGAGAGCATCTTTCATAGTGGTGCATAGAGTATTGAGCTCTTAAAAACCCTGAGAAAAAAAATCAGGACTTTAGAAAACAAATGGGAGGTAGAATAGTGAGTCCTTTCAAAAAAAATAGATGCCTGTATAGGTGCTCTAAACTTAAGTATCCCAAAACCTTGATTTTTTTTTTAACCATCTTTGGGATTGCCTGGATTCCCTTGGGAAGGGGAATGGAGAGTTGTGGCAGTAGGAAAGCCTTAGTAAGACAATATATGAGTTCTTATAAGATGGTGGAATAAAGGCCAGCCATACATCCTGGCATTTATAAACTAGTTGATCATATGACTTAACGGAAGAGTCAAATACTCTCCTAAAGACCAGGCTTTCCAAGCAAGAGCATTTGGCTGGAGTAAGTCTACTTTTATGGAGAGGGCTGATCCAAGACAAGACATCTGCTTACTGCCTAAATGATAAGCTTTAGGTAGATTGTCTTGAATTTTGATAGCAAAATATTTTTAAATCTATATTTTTAGCCTCCCCAGTGTGTACTTATTGTATATTAGAAAGAAAAAAGTGAGGGTTTCTCAAATCAGAGCTCTGGGAACTGTATAAATTTGAAGTGAAATCGTTGTAGTGGACCTGTGGTGACCGCTCAACTTTGCTCTGCCTCAATTTTGGTTGTTTGCTCCAAGGAGAGAAGTTCTTGGAATAGTAGGTGTTAGCAACTTCAAGTTATTCCACAAATGTTTGCTGGCCACAGTCTCATTTCTGAACATCTGGATCTGGGCAAAGTTTTGAAGTGATATAGGGAACAAGATTGGTTTTTCCACTGGATAGTCTGATTTTGCCAAATCACCCAAGAAAGAAAGTATATGATGTGCAGAGTTTGCATTTCTTGGAGGGGACCTATCGAGTCGCCCAGCCCAATCCTGCAGTCATAAATTCCTACCTCTAAGTTCCTGCCAAAGGGTCTTCAGCCTCTGTGTGCACACTCATTGAATGAATGCCTTGCCTAAAGAAAGGCATGTGATGGTGTAAAAATATGAGGGTTTAAAAAAATGATCTCTGTCTCTCTTTCTCTGTATCCCACCCTCCCTCTCCTCTCCTCAACTCTCCTCTCGTCTCTTCTCTTCTCCTCTTCTCTCCTCTCCCTCCCCCACTCTCCCATGCCCTAAATTCAAAACTTTCTCAATTGTTACAAACATGTTGTCTTTTCAATATGGACCTTGGGGAAGGGAGAAGATCATTCTGAAAATACAGAATGGAAGATAAGGCTGAGTCGATGGGGCCAACAGGGCTTTGCTTCACTGTAGGGATGAGAGCCAGTGGTATTTGTCAGGGGCTTTAGCATCTCAAGGCAGTATTCACTGAAGTATTCATTGCTAAACCTTTTTATTATGTATTAGTCCAAATCTATTGAAAGTCAGAGGCAGTTGAGGATTTGGTGAGTGAAATTTCATCTAGCAAAATGGGAATGAGGGAATTGCCTGAGATGGTTTTATCAGGGCAGGAATCTTCAGCCTCATTATCGTATTGAGTGTACTTCAAAATATATGGTCACTCAAGAATGTTTCTTTTCCTTTGTCTGTTTTACTTTATCCCTTCTTCTCCCTCCTTTCTCTCCCATTGTCCTGCCATTTTAGTACTAAGCTTTTCAATAAGTATTTACTGTTTTTATTATATATTTGGTCCTTTGGGACTATATAATGATTAATAATTAATTTCATTCTAGATGAAAAATGATATATTTAATATTCTGTTCTTTTAAACTGTCTTTTAAAGCTATGCTGCTAGCCAGGTACAAGCCAGAAAGGAGCTGGGCCTGACAGACAGCATGCTGGTCATGTACGTGAAGGATGACGTTGATGTCATGATGGTGACTCTTCTCTATTTGACCAAGGCCAGCATCCTGCTCTTACCTCTATCCATTCATTTCTGGCTGTGGGAAAACTACCACCCTTTGGGTGAGCCAGTGAGGCCAGGGGGATCAGAGGGTTCTAGCCCATGTGCCACTATATGAATATCTCTGTAATAAGCTCATTTATAGGGGTGGCTCCAACTGTGGTAGCCAAAGAAAACCTGTCTGACTCAACGTTTTAGTTCCTGAGAGTGGTAAAAGTTCAGCTGAAGCTAACATATAGACATCAACTGGGCATCCATAAACTAGCGTCAACCAAAGCTAACATAGCCTGAGTTTCCACGGGAAGCTTGGTGCTGAGCTGTTCAGAGCAATTATTTATCTTGAGTGTTGCCAACCCTTTAGTCACACTGTTGTAGCTTTATTCTAACATTTAGAGATCTTGGTCCTCATTCATAGGCACAGCCCGTACCAAAGCTGTGGATCACTGCTCACTTCATTCTGCTCCTTGGTCATGCATAGCAACAGTCTAAAAAGGAAGACGTGGGCTGGGGAGTTAGGAGACCTGGTTTCTATTCCTTATGCTTCTACTAACTAGCCTCGAGATCTTAACCGCTCTGTGCCTCAGTGTTCCCATCTGCAAAATGGGGATAGTGTTAATTGCCCTACCTACCTCACAGGGTTGTTGTGAGGATAAATCAACACAATGAATGGGAAGTACTCTGACAAGTAAGTGCTATGCAAATTGTAAGAAATGAAAACAATCACGTTAAAGGCAATGGAATGGACATTGGCAGAAGGGTTAATGGGATTGTCCAGCCCTTTCTCTGTGTGGCTTAAACCCAGGTCGCCATTGCTTTATACATTTTCACTTAGCACATATTTGTAATTATGCATGTAATAAAGCACAGCCTTATCCAACCTGGAGTCTGGTGTGTTTTTGAAGATCCTCAATTTTGTAGCCATTGATTTCTGATCATAAAACCAGGGGTGCAGGGTATGGGGGTTGGATGAGGGTAGTGTAAAAGGCAACTGCAAACTCCTCTAGCAAGCTCAATTCTTAAAAGGTTTTATTACTTGATTCAGTAGTACTTTTTACCACAAGGAGGCAAATGAGGAACAGCTTGCATTTTCTGAGAGATTCCAGATACCTCATTCATTATGATTACTTAAAGGTTCCTGTGTCACACATTGGTGATACTTTCCTGATGGCATGAGAATCAACTGGGAGCTGTCATTTTTCTCTCTTGAGCTCTTAATGGTGTAATATTATGGGCTCCAATGGGGCTCTTGCCTACAGTCACTGCTTACAAGGAGTAGGATGAGTGACTGAAATGTTCCTCCATTGAACAGTAGGGTTCGTATTACCCTCTTTATGGTGTGTTGGCATTCAGATGTCTTCTGTGAGAAATCCTCTGAAGTGACTGAGGAGGAGGGCTTTTCTGGGAGGTGGCTAAATATACAAACATTTCCTTTTCACACCTGTAGAACATGGAGGAAAGCTATACAGCAGGTCCTTGAATAACTTTGTTTTGTTCAACGTCATTTGGTTATAACTGATGAGATGCCATAGGAGATTAACTCTTGTTTATGTCAACTATTGTGTGGTAAAATTGGTTTTGTTATATGTCATTTCACTTCAAGTCTTAACCTATCAGCAATGTAAAGTGAGGACTTACTGTACTTTGAAGTATGCCTTTGCTATTATTTTTCCTTCATCTGATTCTTCCTCTCCTCTCCCTCGTTCTGTCAGCCAGACCACGAGTAAGGTATAACAGTTTGCTGTGCATGCAGGTTTTCATTTAAGAATTTTTCCAGTTGACATTTGATCACATTTGCACTGGTGTTGACTTGATATCTTGTTGCTACCAAGAGCTTTAATGCCTTTGGCCTACTTGGTATCCTTTCAGGAGGGACACCTCTATGTAAAAGTAACTCCTTCATAGGCCTGAAATTCCACAAAGAAATTTCAGTTTTTGATGTTATTTAGCATTTTACTGGCCCCCTTCCACACTATCACCATCGTACCTTCTAATCTAAATAGCTTTTGAGAAAAAAAAACAACATATCTAGCTGTTACCAGCTATCAACAACTTGCTATAAATTAGAGTGTCCTGTCTAGTTGCTGTAGGGCTCAGCCGAAAGTGGCTTTGATTGAGTATGAGGTACTGATCTATCTAGCCATCATCCAGTACAGGAGCTACCCGGAGGAAAACCTGGAAATGACCACCAGATGTCAGTGCAATCATTGAAATACTAAATGTAGTTAAGGGTCAGAAGAGAACTGAGGGTAGGCAGGGCAAGAAGCATGAATTCATACATACAGCTAGATGCTGGGAATACAAAATTCCGTCACAAGGTGTTTCTTAGTTTATCAGACATTCTATTTTTCATGTATACAATAAAATATGTGCTTTTCTTCTTATTAAAAAAGAACCACTTGGCAGTCCCTGCTTTTAACGAGCTTATGGTCCTAGTATCTAAACATTGTAGTTTATTTTCCAAAGCAGTGTCCCAGATAAAGACAATGAGGAAAAAAGGACTCCAGTTCCTCCCTGACTAGGTTGGCCATACAATTTATTGTATGATTAGGACCCTTTTGACAGTGGGATGGTGATGTTAATGATTACCCAGGGACAACAGGCCAAACTGAGACTATTCCAGGTGTCTTAGTAAATGCAGGCTGCTATAACATGACCGCAGGCTGTGGTTGAGGAGGTCCCATGCTTGTACACTGTCCACTGCTAGTGTCTCTAAATAGACATTTTAGGATCTTGATTCAAGAGGCTGCAGATAGAACAGAAGACAGAATAGAGAAAGTATAGGATTTGGAGCCAGAGGACCAGGACTCGAGGCTTACTGCAAAGGAATTGCTACCTTTCTTGATCCAACAAAACTCAGGATCTCTGATATTGGCCTTGGAGGATTGAGTCTCCTCTTGAAAAAGGACTTCTGGACCTCACTGTATGGCTTTGTGTTCCACAAGATTCTCTGTACCCGTTGTAATTTTTGTAGTTACCTCACTGGCCTTGGGGTGTAGTGGAAATCACACCTTGTTCAATATTCTGGCCTAAGTGCTTCTATCATGCAGCTAGAGTGAAAGTAGAACTTTTAACCTAAAAGCTCGAGGAAAATAAAAGGGAGTCAAAGGGATGTGCAGCGAGCTCCTCTGGCTGACCCTGAGTGTGCATCAGAATAATCTGAAATGGGTATTAAAATATTGACTCCTGGAGGTTTGGTGCCGTATCCTGGACCAGTATTTGGAAAACCACACAGGGGTATTACAGGCTCACCTGCCCTGAAGCCTCAGCCTCCTCTGTGGCGGGTTCCATTTGAGCACCACCGAGAACTCATTGCTCCACTGGTTCACTCTTGTATCCCAAGTACCAGATGCAGTGCACAGCACTGAGCAGGACCTGCAAAAATACAGTGCTGGTAGAATGGCGGGCTGTGTAAAGCTTGCTCCTGTTTCCCGCCTGAAGATGTGTCTGTTGCCTAGATGTACACCACCTTCCAGGGACACCACAGCCCATTCTTCTATTTTACAAGTCACAACCCGATAATCACATCTCAGACAACTCTGGGTAGATGATGGAGGGCATGTTTATTTCAGCCTCTGCTACTTACTTGCCACCTAATTTTAGGCACATGATTTGACCTCTCTGAACCTCAGTAACCTCATCTGTAAAGTAGGAAAACCGATGAAACCTGCCTCGTTGGACTGTTGAGATGAATTGGAACTGGATACGAAAGCTGGGCTTTACAAGTTGGCTATACAAACATCATTGTTATTCAACTGGTCCTGAGGAATAAAGTAGATAATGGTGAAAAGAGTCAATTCACTCAATATTTATTGAACACCACTAGGCAGTGAGAGTTCAATGAAAGGAAAACAAACCTATTCCTTAGATGACAATCCCAAACACAGTCAATTCAGAATGGCATAAACCAGCAGCATATTCTAGTGACATAATTTATTTTTCCAAGACCAATATCTATGGGCTTGGCGGCCTCTCCTGAATATTAGAAGTATCTTGGCACCTCTTCTCCCACAAAAATGTTTCCTGATTATTTCTGCCTCCGAGACTGAAATATGCCACTAAATCAGGGCATCCCAGGTACACTCAAACCAATCTGTCACCTATGGTTTTCAAGAGGGATGCACCCACTTTGTTCCCTCCAGTTCCAACTCCAACTCCAACTCCCACCTGGCCACATCTGAAGTCTGCAAAGCCACTCAGCGAACCCTTCCTTACCCAGATATCACCCAGCCTGACAAAGCCAATCATACCCCTTCCCTTCTTGCATGTCCTCCAGCACAAATCCTCTTTCTAGTTCCAATTACTAAACCAAAACTTCCTTGTATATGGATGAATACCAACAGATACGGCTGCGTGTACGAGGTCTGACAATTAAGTTTGCGAACTTGTTGCAACAATGTTGCTAATTTTTTTTTATATCAGAGGGATTATTCATTATGAATCTGTACCAACTGGACAAACAGTTAACCATGTTTACTATTTGGAAGTCCTGAAAAGTCTGCATGAAAAAGTTAAATGGCCTGAACTTTTCACCAACAATTCATGGCTCTTGCATCACGACAATGCACCAGCTCACACAGCACTGTCTGTGAGGGAGTTTTTAGCCAGTAAACAAATAACTGTATTGGAACACCCTCCCTACTCACCTGACCTGGCCCCCAGTGACTTCTTTCTTTAGCCAAAGATAAAGGAAATATTGAAAGGAAGACATTTTGATGACATTCAGGACATGAAGGGTAATATGATGACAGCTCTGATGGCCATTCCAGAAAAAGAGTTCCTAAACTGCTTTGAAGGGTGGACTAGGCACTGGCATCGGTGCACAGCTTCCCAAGGGGAGTACTTCGAAGGTGACTTAGTGATATTCAGCAACGAGGTATGCAGCACTTTTTCTAGAGTGAGTTCGCGAACCTAATTATCAGATCTTCGTATGTGGGGAGTGGAGAGGAGGATTATCTACACTAGCAGCGATATGCTAGAAATGCTTTATTACACAAATACCCTTCAATTTCATAATAACTGTGAGATATGCAAAATACGAGGAAACTAAGGCTAGAGCTTGGTTGTGATTTGTTCACTATGTCAGAGGCTGGGAGTGTTTTAACAGAAACTGGACCTCAATGTTTTTGACCCCAAGTCCAGTGACCTTTCTCCTATTAACCTTGGGACTAAGTGCTCCTGTTCATCCTAAGCACTTCCGGGCCAGTTTATGGGAAGAGGGTAATAGGAGCCTGCCTATTGGACAGTTGGCCTGGTGTGAAAAATTTACTGTTAGTACAAATCTGTGTAGAGATGTGTAGAGATGATCAGAAACAATTCTAGAAAGGGGATCTCCAAAGAGGTTTCTTTTAAAATGTGGATGTGTAGAAACGTGAGAAGTGGGAATGGATGGGGGTGGGAGAGCACTGTTTGGGGTCCTGTATTACTAATTTACTTCCCTTGGTATTATTTGAGGTTTTTACCAGCAGTTTGTATCAATCAGTTTTAAAATTGTTTCAGAGTAAACGTCTAGGAAAAAAAAAACAGTATTTTTATATGTGGTTATAAGGATGTGTTCATCTCAACAACTAGAAGCTAATTTTATTTTTTTTTTCCTGCAAACTAATGATAATGAAAACTAAAGGCTCAGGTCCAGTTAGTGGTTTTTATGATGAGAATTCCCATCCATTGCAAGGGAGCTTTATGACTCATGCAGGCACAGGGGCTGTTTTCTCTCATAATCTAACACAGCAGCCAGAATAATCGTTTTAGAACATAAATCAAATCATGTCACTTGCTTGATTTGAAACCCTTTGATGACTTCCTATTACATTCAGAGAAAATGCAAACCTCTTATCCTGGCCTCTGAGGCCTTCCATGATCTTCATCTGAACTATCTCGCTAACCTCATGTTATGCGTTGAATTGTGTCCCCCTGAAATTCATGTTAAAGTCCTAACCCCCAATACCTCAGAATGTGACCTTATTTGGTAATAAAATCATTGCGGATGTGATTAGTTAAATTAGGATGAGGTCATACTGGAGTAGGGTGAGCCCTAATCCAATGTGACTGTTGTCCTTACAAGATGGACAAATTTGGAAACAAGCACATGCACAGGGAGAACGCCATGTGAAGATGAAGGTGGAGATCACGGTGATGCTTCTACAAGCCAAGGAACGCCAGAGACTGCCAGCAAACTATGAGAAACTAGGAGAGAGGCATGAACAGATTCTCCCTCACAGCCCTGGAAGGAGCCAACCCTGCGGTCACGTTGATCTAGGACTTCTGGCTGAGATAATAAATTTCTGGTGTTTAAGCCACCGTGTTTGTGATACTTTGTTATGGCAGCCCTCGCAACCTCATACACCTCTTCTCTTAGCACTCGCCCCCTTCTCTCTTATCCCAGCACACTATTTTCTTTTCCTTTTTTTTTTCCAGTTCCTCACACACCCAGTTTATTCCTGCCTCGGGATCTTTGCACTAGCTGTTTCATTTTTCTCAAATGTACTTCCCTCAGACTTTCACATGACTCAGTCCTTCTTGTTATTCAGTTTAAATGTCCTCTCTTACAGAGGGCGTCCCTGACTTCCCTGTCATTCTTAATTGCTTCATACTCTTTTTTACTTCTGAGTAGTCCTTATTATCTGATGTTTTCTTGTTTATTCGTTTACAGGATATTTACCCCAGTTATACTGTATATTTCATAGGGATTTTGTTCACCATTGTATCCCCTGCTTCTATCTAGACATACCTGGCACACTATAGGCACTCAATAAATATTTGTTGAATGAATGAATGGGCAGAGTTCTTCACTGATATATTTGTTCATGGAGCATTTATTGAATCTCTACTACTTAACAGCCACTGAGATAGCACTCAAGGCACAAAGGCAAATAAGATAGGGCCCCTTCCCTTTGACTTTCTAAAAGTCTGGCTCCTGCTGGGACCCAGATACTGGTATAGCAATAAGAGCATGAGCTTTGAAGTCTGACAGGTCTAAGTTCATAAATTAGCTGCCACTTACAAGCTGTGTAATACTGGACAAGGCACCCAACGTCTCTGTACCTCAGTAATCTCTTCTGCCAAAGAGAATAAATATTAATACCTAACCCAGAGAGTTGTGGTAAGAAATAAATGACACAGATACTGTGTGTAAAAAGCTTAGAAGTGCTTGGTACCCAATAGGTGGTAAACAAAAAAGGCATACTATTTTTTAAAACATTTTTATTAGCTTCTGGTGTACACCATAGTTATTCAACATTTATATACCTAAAGAAGTGACCACCGTGATAAGTCCAGCAACTACCTAACACCGTACCACGCTATCACAATATTATTGGCTATATTCCCTGTGCTGTACATTACATCCCCATGACTTATTTGTTTTATACCTGGAAATTTGGACCTCTTATTCCCCTTCACCTTCCCCCTTTTTTTAATTTTTAATTACAGTTGACATTCAGTATTATTCTATATTAGTTTCAGGTGTATAGCATAGTGGTTAGACATTTATATAATTTAAGAAGTGATCCCCCTGACTAGTCTAGTACCCACCTGGCCCTATACATAGTTATTACCATATTATCGACTGTATTCCCTATGCTTGAATTTACATCCCCATGGTTATTTTTTTTATTTGTTATTAGTTTCAGGTGCACAAGACAAAGTAATACTTAGACGTTTATCATTTATATCCCTCACACTGTGTGAGCCCCCTCCCCCATCCACTATCCCTCTGACATCGCACAGAGCCATTACATTTCCACTGTCTCTATTCCTAATGCTGTACTCTGCTTCTTGTAAGTGTATACATACATATATATATATATATATATATATATATATATATATATATATATATATATATAAAATTATAGTTGACATTCATTATTGTTCAGCTTCAGCTTCAGGTGTACAGTGCAGAGATCAGACATCTACATCATCCCTGAGGTAGTCTCCCTAATGAGACAAGTGTCCATCGGATACCCTACAAAATCTTTACAACATTATTGATTACATTCATTAATGGAGGGGTCTTCTCTCTCCCAGCCCAGCCATGTCGCACTCCTCCCGCAGGCCAGAAAAGGTGGTGATTGAGGGTGGAGGAGTCTCTTCTCTCCTAGCCCAGCAAAAACCACACTCTTCCCAGCCTCTTCCCTGGGTCAGAGCTGCACACCAGTCTTCTCAGAGCCTGAGCACTAAGGCTCCTCTGTAATCTGAAACTACTCCTCAGTTCAGGGGCCAGTTTAAATCTCTGGAAGGGCAGGGGTAGGATTGGAAGAGCGGGGAGAGGGGCCCAGGTATGGAGTTTATGTCCTTTGTCCGGCTTAGGGCCCAACTGGAGGTGTCAGCTGAGGTTATTGCCTCAAATGCTGGATATGCTGCCCCCTAGGCGGGTGACATCAACTGTGGGACGCAGGGAAAGAGCCCACCTCTTAGCTTTTGTGTTCTCTGTTCCGTCCTGGGATCCCCTGTAGCTGCGGATGCCGGCCGCGGTTCCACCACCACAGGTGCGGGCCGCGTCTCCACTCCGCTCCCTTCCCTCTTCCCCTGCTTGCCCAATTTGCCCACCTTCAAGTAATCCTTGCACGAGTCTCTTAGCTGTTCTGCGTGATGAGCAGAGAGTCCTTTGATGGATTATAGATGTCCCGTTTGTGATAAGATCTAGAAGAGAACTCAAAAAGTGCGCCCCGCTGCTGCCATTCCTATGATGTTCTCCATGGTTATTTTTTAACCACCAATTTGTACTTCTTAATCCCTCCACATTTTATACCCGCCCCCGCAACCCCTGCATATCTATCACCCCAATAAATCTAGTCCCCACCTGACACCATATATTACAATATTATTGACTACATTCCTTATGCTATATCCTACATCCCCATGACTACTGTGTAACAACCAATTTGTACTTAATCCCTTCCCCTTTTTCATCAACCCCCCCCAACCCCCCTCTCATCTGGCAACCATCAAAATGTTCTCTTTATCTATGAGTTTGTTTCATTTGTTTATTTTGTTCTTTGGATTCTACATATAAGCAAAATCACATTGCATTTGTCTTCCTCTGTCTCACTCAGCACAATATCTTCCAGGTCCATCCATGCCACCACAGATGGCAAGAACCCATTTCTTTCCCTGGCCAAGCAATATTCCATTGTATTACCACATATTCTTTATCCGTTCATCCATCAGAAGACACCCAGGCTGCCTCCACATCTTGGCCATTGTAAACAACGCTGCAGTGAACATATGGATGCACATGTCCCTTTGAAGTAGTGTTTTGGGGTTTCTTTGGATAAATACCCAGAAGTGGGATGACTGGGTCCTTCTTTGTCTCTTGTTATAGCCTTTGATTTAAAGTCTATTTTGTCCGGTATAAGTATTGCTACCCCAGCTATTTTTGTTTTTGTTTCCATTTTCATGAAATAATATTTTTCCCATCCCTTTACTTTCAGTTTGGGTGTGTCTTTCGATCTGAGATGAGTCTCTTTTAGGCAGCATATGTAACGGTCTTGTTTTCTTATCCATTCAGCCACCCTATCTTTTGATTGGGGCATTTAATCCATTTATATTTAAAGTAATTTTTGATAGATATGTAGTTATTTCTATTTTATTATTCATATTTTTTATCTTTTTTTTCTACCTTTTTTTAAAGAAGACCCTCTAACATTACAAGTAATACTGGTTCAGTGATGATGAACTCCTTTAGCTTTTTCTTGTCTGGGAAACTCTTTATCTCCTTTGATTCTAAACGATAGCTTTTCCGGGTAATTTTGGTTGTGGGGCCTTGCTTTTCATCACTTTCAATATTTTGTGCCAATCCCTTCTAGACTACAAAGTTTCTGTTGAGAAATCAGCTGACAGTCTTATGGGAGATCCCTTGTAGGCAACTAACTGCTTTTAAGGTTCTCTCTTTGTCTTTAACCTTTGGCAATTTAATTAGGATGTGCCTTGGTGCTGGCCTCTTTGGGTTCATCTTGTTTGGGACTCACTGCGCTTTCTAGGCTTGTATGTCTAGTTCCTTCACTGTGTTAGGGGAGTTTTCTGTCATTATTTCTTCAAATAAGTTTCCAATTCCTTGCTCTCACTCTTCTCCTTCTGGTACCCCAATGATGCAAATGTTGTTACACTTGATGTTGCCCCAGAGGGCCCTTAAACTATCCTCATTTTTTTTGGATTCTTTTTACTTTTTGCTGTTCTGTTTGGATGTTTTCTACCTTATCTTCCAAATTGCTGATTTGATCCTCTGCTTCATCTAATCTACTGTTGATTCCCTGTAATGTATTCTTCAATTCAGTTATTGTATTCTTTATTTCTGACTGGTTCTTTTTTATGTTTACTAGCTCCAGTTTTATGTTTCCTATCTCTCTGTTGAAGTTCTCCCTGAGATGACTGAGAATCCTTATAACCAGTAGTTTGAGCTCTGCATCTGGTAGATTGCTTGTCTCCATTTTGTTTTCTTTTTCTGGAACTTTGTTCTGTTCTTTTATTTGTGACATGTTTCTTTGCCTCTCCATTTTGGCTGCTTCCCTGTGTTTGTTTCTATGTATTAGGTAGGGCTGCCGTGTCTCCCAGTCTTAGTAGACTGATCTTATGTAATAGGTGTCCTGTGGGGCCTAGTGGCTCAGTCTCCCTGGTCGCTGGAGCTGAGTGTTCTAGGTGTGTCCCTTGTGTGAGTTTTGTGTGCCCTCCTATTGCAGTTGAGCCTTGGTTGCTGTTTGCATGTGAGTGGGAGGGATTGATCCTCAGGCTGACTGGTTGTGAGGACTGGCAATGACTACAGTGGAGGAGCTGTTGTGTAGGGGCTGACCCTACATAGCAGGATTCACTTTAACAGGAATGTGGTACCTACCCAGTCTGCCCTTTGGGTGTGTCATCCTTAGAGGTGGCTGGGTGATGCTCCAGCTGGGTCCAAAGTTGGTCACTGGGTGTGTCAGCCCTGCGCCTCCTGGGAAGGGCCCCACCATAGGTCAAGTTCAGGCACAGCCTGTGCCCTGTCTGGTGCCACCTGGTATGAGCCACAAAGCAATCTGCAGATGGCTGCCACCTGCAATGGGCTTGGAGGTGCTTGGGAGAGGCCAACCCATGAACCAAGGCCATCTATTGTTAGTGCAGAGCTTAGGGCTGCTCAGCCAGAGATACAGGATATGATGAAGTCAGTGCTGCTTTTTGGGTTTTATGAACCTTTGAGAGATTTTAGGAAAGTCCACACTATGAGCCAAGGTAGGCCATTTATGTGGATTGGCTTGGGTGGGCCTGAAATTTGGTTGGGGCAAGGTCTCAGAGAATAAAGGCAAATGAATAGTGTTAGCTAGGTTGATGGAGACTCAGATGTGGTGGCTGCCTGCGTCTGCACACCAGGAGGGGGTAGAGGTCAACAAAGAAACAATGGCTTCTGCCAGCTCCTCCATCTGCGAGAAAACTGCCCCTCCAGCACTTGCTCTGAAGCCAGAAACTCCTTTCCTCCCCGTATGTCCCTGGTGCCTTTTGAACTGCTGCCCCAGCGCTGGAGCTCAGAGTGAGTGAGTACGTCAGCAAGTAAGTCCGTGCGTGGGCCCTTTAAGAGGAGTGCCTATGAGTGCAGCTGTACTCAGTCTCACTCAGCCACAATCTCTGCTGGTTTTCACAACCAGAAGTTATGGGGACTTCTCACCCTGGCACTGAAACCCTGGGCTGGGAGGAGCTGGGACCCCTCTCTCCTCAGGGGGCGACCTACACAGCTGAAATATCCCTCCTGATTTTTAACAGTCACACATGTGGGTGGGACCAGCTCGTCCTGTGTCTCTGCCCCTCCTCCCAGTCTCGAGGTGGCTTCTTCTCTATGTCCTTAATTGTAGGACTTCTGTTCAGCTAGACTTCAGGAGGTTCTCAGTGATGGTTGTTTTGTAGTTTAATGGTAATTTTGATATGTTTCTGAGAAGACGTAAGCACAGCGTTTACCTACTCCACCATCTTGACTGGATTCATACTATTTCCATTTCATTCTAATTAAATAACCATGTTCCTTCTGCTCACAGCTATTTGCCTCTCTTTGGGGGAAATCAGCTGTTACCCAGGACAGCAGTAGAAATAATTCAGCCCAAAGGAAGCCCCTGGACAGTCCCAGTGCTTTTATCAGGGATCTCTAAGGAGCCATTCACGTGGAGGAGTCATATCTTGGAAATAATCACCCAACCTACTTCCATTCATGCCCCATATATGAGGTAGTAATTCATTCATTTATTCAGCAACTATTTATTAAACATCTATTCTGTCCCAGACACTCTGCTGAGTGTTGAGGACACAGCAGTGAACAACACAGATATGGTCCTGTCTTCACAGAGCTTACAGTCTAGGAGATGTTTTTTGGTTTTGTTTTCCATGTACTCTTTCAGCAAATATTTATTGGGACTGGCAGTTCCAGACTTTATCTAGAGTGAATGGTGACCATGGTCACCAGTCATTGTGCCACTACCAGCTGTCACCCCATGTGACCAAGTGGCCCTGGATCTGCGGTAGGTATAGGCAATGGTGTTTGTCCTTGGTGTTTTGCAGGCTTAAGAACCCTCTGCAAATTATCATTTTTAAAAAAGTCCACATATTGAGTGCTTGCTCTGTTTCAAGTACTAGACTCCTTCACATCTATTATTTTATTTAATCCCCACAACAACCTTGAGAAACAGATACTGCTATTAAACCCTTTTATTCATATGACAAAAGGGAAGGTCATGCTGGTGGGAAGGTGAAGTGACTTGCCCCAGGTTACACAGATAGGAAGTGGTGGAGATAGAATTCAAATCCAGGTCTCTATGACTTCTGAGCCTCTTTGTACAATACCACAATACTTCAGTATTTCCATAGGATATTTCTGCTAAGGAAACATTATATAGGATTGACTTGCTGGAAGCTAGGGGAGCCCTTGAAAGAAAAAAATATGGTCAACTATGTAGTCAGGAATCCCCAAGTTTCCATATCTTCTTGTATTATTTATCTATTGCTCTGTAACACTATTACCACAAACTTAGCAGCTTAAAACAACACACATTTATTATCTCACAGTTTCTGTGGGTAAAGAGTCTTGGCACAGCTTAGCTGGTTTGTCTGTAAGGCTGCAATCAAGGTACTGCCTACAGCTGGTCTCTCATCTGAGGCTCAAATGGGGAAGTTTTCACATCCAAGCTCACATGGTTGTTGGTAACATTTAATTCCTTGTGGGCTGCCAGACTTAAGGTCTCACTTCCTAGTTTGCTGTGAGCCAGAAACCATGCTTGTTTCCTTGCTGTATTAGTTAGGGTTCTCCAGAGAAACAGAAGAGAGATAGAGAGAGAGAGACAGAGAGAGAGAGAGACAGAGAGAGAGAGAGAGAGACAGAGAGAGAGAGAGAGACAGAGAGACAGAGAGACAGAGAGACAGAGAGAGACAGAGAGAGAGACAGAGAGAGAGAAAGAGAGAGAAAGAGAGAGAGAGATTGAGATTCTGAGCCAGTTCTAGTTTGTTTCAGGCCCTGGCTCCAAGACCAAAGGAGTTTTGTCCCTGTGGCCTCAGGCCATGTAACTGCTCAATAACTATGTTTTTACCTGCAACATTGCTGGGGAAGATGCTAAGAAATGAGTCCCTGGGGAACAGGTATAAGGAGTAAACCAGAATCTGTAACTCCCTTAAGACACAGTTTCAAGTCCTTCTTTACTAAAGCACAGCAATAGAACAAAAGCCAGCACTTAGAATTTGTGTCCAGGGAGTGAGGGAATGCAAATGGGCACTGGGCCGATGAGAAAAGCCAAAGGTTAATAATGATCCAATGATAAATGCCAAAAGTGAGGCACCAAATTATTCCCTAGCTGTGATTTCAACTTCAGCAAAACGTGCATGTGTTACACAAAAGTGGGACTGCAGTTCTCCAAGCTTCTTGAGGAAAGGTTTCATTAACATTCCACTATGTTTTCCATTTCATTCAATATTCTTTGAAAGAATGACATTTTAAAAGAATGACTTTTTAAAAGCAGTTTGCTTTTCACATTAAGAATGACAGAAAATATAGGAAATAAAATAGAACATTTAAAGCAACTAATGAGATTGAAGCCTCAAGTGATGGAGATATATTTTGAACCCAAGATACCTGGAGGGAACTGAGTGTGGGTGAAGTTCAGAACATGAATGGCAGGGGAGTGGTGGGTGAGCAAAAAGTATTTACAAGCAATTCATAGAAACAATACAAATGACCAATAAACACAAAAAATGCCATTCAATCTCACACATAATCAAAGAGATATAAATTAAAATTAATGTCTAGGGTTGGAAAGAGTACAGGGAACAGGACAACTCAGATACCCTAGGTTGACATGTAAATTGATACGACCTTCATAGAAGCCTGTTGGGCATGATCTTCCCAAATTGTAAGTGCATATACCCTTTGTACCAGGTATTCTTCTTGTGGGGACAGAGCCCCAGAGAGTAGTTTACAGGCTCTCGGCCTCACGTGGAAAGGTGCTGGCTCGGCTGTGGCTGATTGGCTGTGGGCTGTGGCTGGTTAGCCGATTGGCCGCTGGTATAACTGCTGCGGCTACGGAGGAGAGCCGAGGATTGCCAAAGAGCCGAGGAGCCGAGCAGAGCCGAGGAGAGCGGAAGAGGAGAGCCGAGGAGAGCGGAAGAGAGGAGAGGAATAGAGTCGAGAGAGTGGAGCAGAGTCGTCGGTCGGTCGGTTGGCGGAAAGGCGGACGGCAGGTCGCGTGTCCGGTGAACCCAGCCTCCGGTGAGACCTTGGTGGTATGGCTCCCCTACCTATGGCTCCGTGGGTGTTCCTTTTTGGCCTCACCATATCCTGCGTTCTTGTGTGGGGAGCGGGAGCAGAGACCCCGCAGGCCGCCCCGCCTGAAAAATGGTGCGGCGAGCAGGCCTCTGCGCAAGACAAGTGGCGCAGCGAGCAGGGTCTCCCGCACAACACTTCTGAGAAACATTTCTATAGAAATAATCAAACAATTGTGCAAAGCTTTATGTAAAAGGCTATTTATTTCAGCATTATCTGCACCATAGAAAAATAGATATAACCTAAATATCCATCAATCTAGGCGTGATTAATGAATTATGGTATAGCTATACAATGGCTGTATATCGTAAAATGAATAAGGTAGATTGGTACAGGCTGGTATGGAAGGATAGTCATAAATGCAACTGAGCAAAAGAAGAAATTTGTAGTACAATATAAGTCTACTTTTTGGAAAACAAAACAAAATGGAAAAAAAAAACACCCGTTTCTCTATGTAGTGTGGTGAACATTTTTATTTTAATACCTGGGACTAGAGTTCACCTTAGGAAGAGTCGTGCATTTTTTTAAGGAAAATATCTTGATAAGCTTCTTGTGATGTGGAAATTGAAGTCCTGGGGAGTTGGGCAAGACAGTAGTAAGACAGTGAAATTTTTCTGTTAGGAAAGTGGACAAAGGACTTTAAGGTCAAGGGTATCAAATATTCAGTTAAGTTTTTTTGTATTGCTATGGTATCAATTCCCCTCCATTGCTCCAAGCTTTCAGTAAAGTCTACACAAAAATGTCTTTTGTTGAGTGCTTTTGGTGGAAATTAAGGAAAAGAGACTGAGTCTCATGTAAGGGTTCCTTCAGAGAAAAGAGAAAAGATCAGCCATAGAAGGTAAGATGTAAGTGGGATACAAAGTAGTTCAGCAACGGTGAGTTCTTCAAGCCCAAAGTGACCAAGTGACAGTGAATATAGACATCTTGAAGACAACATTGAACTTCATAGATCTGGGACAGGGAAAATTTGTCAATTGACATATGGAATTTAAGCCTGTGGTCTCTGGAGTCAGACATACTGTATTGAAAATTTGGTTCCAATACTTACTAGCTGTGCGAACTTGAGCAAGTCAATTAAACACCTCATGCCTCAGTTTCCTCATCTGTTAAATGGGGATGGTAATAGTACCTGTCTCATAGGTTTGTTGTGAGGCTTAAGATTATTTTGAAGGTTAAATGAGATCCTATCTGGAAAGCACTTAGAATAGTACCTGAAACAAAGTAAGTGCTCAATGAAAGTTAACGTTAGTCATTATCATCATAAATCTACGTGGGTTACAGAAGTAATAGATATGTTTATTAAATATAAAACTACCATGTTTCCTCAATTCTATGATTTGTTAGTTTTTCAAATTTCTGAAATTAGAACTCATCATACCTTTAGTTTGCATTTACATTTAAAGTCATTTTTCTCACTCCCTCCAAATAATCCAAAAACTGTCTGACTCCCCAAAACCATGCTCTAGGTCAGTGTTCTCAGACTTTAACATAGGGACCTCATTAAAATGCAGATCAGATTCTGATTCAGTGGGTCTGGGGTGGAGCCTGAAATTCTGCAGTTCTAATGAGTTCCCAGATAATACCAATGCTGCTCGTCCTTGGCCCACACTCTGAGTAGCAAGGGTCTAGATATCTGAACTATAACCAGTCTGAGGCCAGAGAAGCCATGAGTTGGAATGGAAGCCATTTGGAATCAGGCCTCTAAAGCAGCCTTCTTGATACTGTAGCAAACTCCTGGTCCAGTAGGCATGAGACTGAGGTTTTGGCACGGTGCTGGAATCTGTAAGTGAAAAACAGTGTCTGAGGAGGATAGTGAGTGTTCCTAAATTCAATAGTTGTGTCAGCTGTTCTGAATTACAACTGTTTAGATGCCAGAAATTCCAGAAAAGAGACCCAAAGACATTGGCCTTGTTGGTTTTACCTCTAGTCAAACCTCAGTAATTAGTCTTCTGTAGTCACCTCACACATACTCAGGGAGCAGACTTCTGGTCTCATATCCCCACCTAAAGTAAAACAAGCCCCCCTGCCACACTCAACTAAGTATCCATTCAACAAACAAGTATAGTTTATTCTTCTCTATTCTTTCCCTGTACCTTAAATACTCAGACGTCAAGTTATGGGAAATCTTTATTTTTAATCTTCATGCTTATTCTTTTAGTTTATTGTGGTAAGAACATTTAATATATCTACCCTCCTGACACCTTTTTAAGCACACAGTACATTATTGTTGACTATAAGTACAATGTTTTTCAGCAGATCTCTAGAGCTTATTCATCTTACTTAACTGAAACTTTATGCCTAACTGGTTAGTAACTCTCCATTTATCTCTCCCCCAGCCTCTGGCAACCGCCATTTTGCTCTTTGATTCTATGAATTTGACTATTTTAGAGACCTCGTGTAAGTGGAATTATGCTATATTTGTCTTTCTGTGACTGGCTTATTTCATTTAGTATAATGTCCTCAAGGTTCATCTATGCTGTTGCATATTGCAGAATTTCCTTCTTTTATTAAGGCTAAATAGTATTCTGTTGTACGTATATACCATATTTTCTTTGTCTATTCATTTTAATGCATGATGTTTTTGCCATATGGTTCCTCCTGTGTTAGTATATTCCTTACATCTCTCCTGTGCTCCACGGCCTCCTACTATATCCCCTCCACCCATTTCGCCATCCCGAACTGTTCTGCCCACTTTTCACACTGATTTTTTCCTAAATTGCCTCCATTTTCCTCACTGCTTTAATATCTTCCCTCAATCATTCCTTTCCCATCTACCACGCAAATATTCCACGTCTAGTTAGGTCTCATCATTGTTCTTCCCAAGCACATCCTCCCCATTCCAGAATCCAAGCTTTGATTCGTTCTGTGCTTCCCATGCACAGTACTTTCCCTCTCCCAAGGAAAGGTTTTAGGAATAGCTAAGAGTAGCTATCATTTATTGAGTACTTACTCTATGCCTAACTCTGTGCTAAGCACTTAGCATAGATTATTATTTATTACAACAACCATATGAGCTAGATATTTTATAATTACCCCTATTTGATGTGAAGAAACTAAAGGTCAAACAATTTATCCCAGTCTGTCTCTAGACACATAGATTCTGCCTTTGTCTTTTCTTATGGATTCTCTCTCTCTCTCTCTCTCTCTCTCTCTCTCTCTCTCTCTCTCTCTCTCTTTAAATACCATCTCAATGCTTTCAAAGCACATAGGAAATTAATTAACTAGGCTTTGGTTTTTCAAAGTGCTTCTGGATTTGGATTTAATAAATATAGTATTTATTGTTTGCATGTTTGTTGCAGGGAAAAGGTGACTCTGAAGCTTTTGAAGGACTTTTAAGCCATTTTGTTCACATAAATTTAGTCATTTTCCCCACATACATTGTTTAGCCATTTTCTCTGCAGTCTTTATTACTGTTGATGTGCTCAGCAACCCCCTTTTTCCTGGATATTGTAAAGCTGAACCTCAGCTATGCCCTGTCACAAGCATTCCAATCCCAAATGAGAGGAATCAGAAAAACTGCCTGATGCAGTTGCATTTAGCAGAGTGAAACCCCTGGGCACACATCAGTGTCTCTGCAGCTCTAAGGAAGGAATTGGGACTCAATAGGGTTTGGGAGGAGAAGAGGTACTTTCCCTTTTATACTCACCATACTTCTATATGGTTTCATGTTTCTTTTTACAGTGAATGTTATTTATTACTTGTGTAAGATAAAGCAATACAATTGTTTATTTAAAAATAAATGACAACAGACAAAAGGGAAAGTTTAGAGACACTGCAAAAGAATCATAATCATCCAAAACTAGTTGTCTCCAGCAATAAACAAGTGATGCCATATGTTACCTATTAGAATGGCTAAAAATTTTTCAAGTCTGACAATGCTCATGGTTGGCAAGCCTAAGGAGAAAGAGGTGCCATCCTCCACTGTTGGAGGAAGGTTGGTACAGGTTCATCTATTAATAGTAAAAGCATTAAGCATCTATTTAAAATCAAGAGGTGGAGTTGTAGTGCCAATGTGCAATGATCTCATGATGTACTGTTAAGTGTAAAAAGCAAGAAAATGTATATATAGTCTGCTACCATTTGTTTCTTTTTTTTTCCTGGAAGAATACACAAAAACTGTCAAAAGTAAAATTATATTTGGATAGAAGTACTTGAGTTCTGGAACTGGTAAGCTTTTTCTTTTTATTTATTTTTTTTAATTGGGGAAGGGGAACAGGACTTTATTGGGGAACAGTGAGTCAGTCTTAGTTGTGGAGGGCACAGCTCAGTTCCAGGTCCAGTTGCCATTGTTAGTTGCAGGGGGCACAGCCCACCATCCCTTGCGGGGCTTGAGGAGTTGAACCGGCAACCTTGTGGATGAAAGCCCACTGGCCCATGTGGGAATCGAACCGGCAACCTTTCGATTTAGGAGCATGGAGTTCTAACCGCCTGAGCCATGGAACCAGTAAGCTTTTAATTCTAAGTTTAATTGTAAGTACTTGACAGATATTTTGTCATTTGTGAGTATAGTTTCTAAATAAACACGAAAACACCATTCTAAAGTATCAGAGGGCGTTGACAGACTTGAGAAACTTGGTCATGGACTCCAAGTTAAAAAACTTTGTTTTAGGGGAAAGAATCTGCTCAAACATTCAGTGTTCCATTTCTTCAGTTTAGTTGCTCCTCAAGATCAAGGGCTCTGTAGGGATCCTGGTGGCAAGGTTTATATCCAGGAAAGTCACCCGTAAGCAAACAGTCTTTAGCAAACAAGGACAATGTGAGTGTTAGAACATTAAGGGGTAGCTTTACCTAGCCAACTCTTGGTGTCTTTCCTCCTTATTTATTTATTTATTTGTTTGTTTATTTATTTATTTAATTTCATAGAACACAAAACACCTTTACTTCTTTTTAATTTCTTTTTTTAAATTTATTGGGGTGACAATTGTTAGTAAAGTTACATAGATTTCAGGTGTACAATTCTGTATTACATCATCTATAAATCCCATGGTGTGTTCACCACCCACAGTCAGTTCTCCTTCCATCACCATATATTTGATCCCCCTTACCCTCATCTCGCACCCCCCACCCCACCCTTAGTCTCTGGTAACCACTAAACTATTGTCTGTGTCTATGGGTTTGTGTTTCTCATTTGTTTGTCTTGTTCTTTTGTTGTTTTTGGTTTAGATACCACATATCAGTGAAATCATATGGTTCTATGCTTTTTCTGTCAGACTTACTTCGCTTAACATTATAATCTCAAGATCCATCCATGTTGCCACAAATGTTCCTATATCATCTTTTCTTACTGTCAAATAGTATTCCATTGTGTATATATACCACAACTTCTTTATCCATTCATCTATCGAAGGACATGTAGGTTGTTTCCATGTCTTGGCCACCGTAAACAAAGCTGCAATGAACATTGGAGCACACGTGTCTTTATGTATAAATGTTTTCAGATTTTTTGGGTAGATACCCAGGATAGGGATTGCTGGGTCATATGGTAATTCTATTTGTAATTTTTTGAGGAAAAATTACACTGCCTTCGATAGCGGCTGCACCAGTTTGCATTCCCACCAACAATGTATGAGGGTTCCTTTTTTTCCACAGCCTCTCCAACACTTGTTACTATTTGTCTTGATGATGATAGCCATTCTGACTGGGGTGAGGTGATATCTCATTGTGGTTTTTATTTGCATTTCTCTGATGATTAGTGATGTTGAGCATTTTTTCATGTCTATTTGCCATTTGTATGTCCTCTTTGGAGAAATCTCTCTTCAGATCCTCTGCCCATTTTTCAATTGCTTTGTTTGTTTGTTTTATGTTGTTGAGTTGCATGAGTTCCCTGTATATTTTGGATAGTACCCCTTATCGGAGGCACTGTTCGCAAAAATCTTCTCCCATTCAGGTGGTTGCCTCTTTATTTTGTCGATGGTTTCTTTTGCTGTGGAAAAGCTTTTAAGTTTCATATAGTTCCATTTGTTTATTTTAGCGTTTAATTCCATTGCCTTTGGAGTCAAATTCATAAAATGCTCTTTGAACCCAAGGTCCATAAGTTTAGTACCTATGTTTTCTTATATGCAGTTTATTGTGTCAGGTCTTATGCTTAAGTCTTTGATCCATTTTGAATTAATTTTGGTACATGGTGACAGATAGCAGTCCAGTTTCATTCTTTTGCACGTGGCTATCCAATTCTCCCAGCACCATTTATTGAAGAGGCTGTCTTTCCTCCTTTTCTCCATTGTATGTTTTTAGCTTCTTTGTCAAAAATTATCTGTCCATATTTATGTGGTTTTATTTCTGGGTTCTCAATTCTATTCCATTGGTCTATGTGTCTGTTTTTCTGCCAATACCATGCTGGTTTGATTATTGTAGCCCTGTAGTACAAGCTAAAGTCAGGGCGTGTGATACCTCCAGTATTGTTCTTTTTTCTTAAGATTGCTTTGGCTATTCGGGGTCTTTTGTGGTTCCAAACAAATCTGATGATTTTTTTGTTCTATTTCTTTAAAAAATGCTATTAGGATTTTGATGGGGATTGCATTAAATCTGTATATTGCTTTGGGTAATATGGCCATTTTAACTATGTTGATTCTTCCAATCCATGAGCATGGAATGTCTTTCCATTTCTTTGTGTCTTCTTCAATTTCTTTTAAAAATGTCTTATACTTTTCAGCATATAGATCTTTCACATCCTTGGTTAAGTTTATTCCTAGGTATTTTATTCCTTTTGGTGCAATTGCAAAAGGAATTTTTTTTAATTTCTTTTTCTGAGATTTCGTTGTTAGTATATAGGAAAGCAATGGACTTTTGTACGTTGATTTTGTAGTCAGCAACTTTACTGTATTCGTTGATTCTTTCTAATAGCTTTTTGGTGGAGTCTTTAGGGTTTTCTATATATAGCATCATGTCATCTGCAAAGAGTGACAATTTAACTTCTTCCTTTCCAATTTGGATGCCTTTAATTTCTTTCTCTTGCCTGATTGCTCTGGCGAGCATCTCCAACACTATGTTGAAAAGCAGAGGTGATAGGGGACAGCCATGTCGTGTTCCTGAACGTAGAGCAAAGGGCTTCAGTTTTTCACCATTAATTAAGAGATTAGCTGAGGGTTTGTCATATATGGTCTTTATTATGTTAAGGTATTTTCCTTCTATACCTATTTTTTAAGTGTTTTAATCATAAATGGATGTTGCATCTTGTCAAATGCTTTTTCTGCAATAATTGATATAATCATATGATTTTTGTCCTTTGTTTTGTTTTTGTGATATATCACATTGATGGATTTGTGGATGTTGAACCATTCTTGTGCCCTGGAGATGAACTCCACTTGGTTGTGATGAATAATCTTTTTAGTGCATTGTTGTATTCGATTTTCTAGAATTTTGTTTAAGATTTTTGCATCTGTATTCATCAGAAATATTGGTCTGTAGTTTTCTTTTTTTGTGTTGTCCTTACCAGGTTTTGGTATCAGGGTAACGTTGGCCTCATAAAATGAGTTAGGGAGTACTGTCTCTTCTTCAATTTTTTGGAAGAGTTTGAGCAGGATTGGTATTAGATCCTCTTTGAAGGTTTGGTAGAATTTACAAGTGAGGCCATCTGGTCCCCAACTTTTGCTTTTGTGAAGGTTTTGGATGACTGATTCAATTCCGTTACTGGTGATTGGACTATTTAGTTTTTCCAGTTCTTCATGGTTCAGCCTAGGAAGGCTATATGTTTCTAAGAACTTGTCCATTTCTTCTAGGTTATTGAATTTGGTGGCATATATTCCTTCATAGTATTCTTGGATGATCCTTTGTATTTCTGTGGTGTCCGTGATAACTTCCCCGTTTTTATTTCTGATTTTGTTAATCAGTGTCTTCTCTCTTTTTATCTTAGTGAGTCTAGCCAAGGGTTTGTCAATTTTATTAATCTTTTCAAAGAACCAGATCTTTGTCACATTAATTTTTTCTATTGCCTTTTTGTTCTCTATTTCATTTAGTTCTGCTCTAATTTTTGTTATTTTCTTTCTTCTGCTGACCTTGGGTTTCACTTGTTCTTTTTCTAGTTCTTTAAGGTGTAACATGTGGTTATTTATTTGGGCTTTTCCTTGTTTCTTGAGATAGGCCTGTAATGATATAAATTTCCCTCTTAAAACTGCTTTCTCTGCATCCCAAAAGTTTTGGTAGGATGTAATTTCATTCTCATTTCTTTCTATGTATCTTTTGATCTCTCCTCTAATTTCTTCTTTGACCCGGGCATTCTTTAAAAGTATATTGTTTAATCTCCATGTATTTGTGTTTTTTCCTGCTTTCTTTTTGCAGTTGATATCCAATTTCAAAGCCTTGTGATCAGAAAATATGCTTGGTATGATTTCAATCTTCTTACATTTGCTGAGGTTAGTTTTATGTCCCAATATATGGCCTATCCTTGAGAATGTTCCATGTACACTAGAAAAAAATGTGTAGTCTGATGTTTTAGGCTGAAGTGCTCTATAAATGTCAATTAGGTCCATTTCATCTAATGTGTCATTTAGGGCTGCTTTTGTATTACTTGTTTTTTATTTTGATGATCTATCCATAGCTGTCAATGAAGTATTTAGGTCCCCTAGTATAACTGTGTTTTGGTCAATTTCTCCCTTTAGTTATTCTGTTAGTAGTTGCTAGGTACATTTCGGTGCTCTGTGATCGGGGGCATAAATATTGATGACTGTCACGACTTCTTGTTATATAGTTCCCTTTACCACTATGAAATGTCCATCTTTGTCTCTTGTTACCTTTGTCATCCTGAAGTCTGTTTCATCTGATATCAGTATAGCTACACCTGATTTTCTCTGGGTACCATTTGCTTGGAGTCTCAATTTCCATCCTTTCACTTTGAGTCTATACTTGTCCTTGTAGCTGAGATATGTCTCTTCGAGACAGCATATGGCTGGGTTTAGTTTTTTGATGCAATCTGCTACTCTGTGCATTTTTATTGGTGAGTCCAGTCCATTTACATTTAGGGTGATTATTGATATGTGAGGATTTACTATCATTCTGTCTTCAGGTTTCTGGTAAGACTGTGTCTCCATTGTTTCTTTGCCTTTTTGTTGTTGTCTATTATTTCTGTGTGGTGGTATTCTATGATGTTTCCCTCTGTTTCGTCTTTTATTACAGTATATATTTCAGTTCTGGATTTTTTTTTGAGTGGTTACCCTTAAGTTTATGTAAAAGAAAGTTTGATATTTAGAGTATTCCATTTTCTTTAGGTTGCCTACTTTCTCCATTCCCATATTCCGGTTCAGGCCTTTACTCTCCCCCGTTTTATGTTTTAGTTGCCACAAATTGTCCCTGTTGATGGTGGTCGAATAGCCTCCTTTAGTGTTTCTTGTAGTGCTGGTCGTGTATTAGAAAATTCCCTCAGCTTTTGTATGTCTGGAAAGATCTTTATTCCTCCTTCATATCTAAAGGATATCTTTGCTGGGTATGTTATTCTTGGCTCATAATTTCTCTCTTTCAATAGTTTGAATATTTGGTTCCATTCCCTCCTGGCTTGTAGAGTTTCTGCTGAGAAATCTGATGATAATTTAATGGGCTTTCCTTTGTAGGTTACCATCGTCTTTTCCCTGGCTCCCTTCAGCATTCTTTCTTTGTCGTTGGTTTTTTACAGCTTCAATACACTGTGACTTGGAGAAGGCCTGTTGGGGTTGAGGTAATTAGGTGTTCTATTTGCTTCTTGGATTCGAGGATCCAGTTCTTTCTACATGTTTGGGAAGTTCTCATCGACAATTTGTTTGAATATATCCTCTGTTCCCTTCTCTCTTTCTTCTCCTTCTGGTATGCCCATTATTCTTATATTGCTCTCTCTGATGGAATCAGAAAGTTCTTGTAGAGTTCTTTCATTTTTTTGAAGTCTCAAGTTTCTTTCTTCTTCCATCCGTGTCATTTCCAGGTTTCTGTCTTCGATGTCACTGCTTGTTTCCTCCATCTGGTCACCTCTACTACCTAAGCTGGTTATTTCATTCTTAATTTCTTCTATTGCATTCTTAATCTCCAGAAATTCTATTTGGTTCTTTTTTAAAATTTCCATCTCTTTCGTGAAATGCTCATGTTGTTCTTTGATTGTGTTTCTGAGTTCATTAAACTGTCTTTCTGTGTTTTCTCGCATCTCGTTGAGTTTTTTCAGAACTGCAATCTTGAATTCTCTGTCATTTAAGTCACATATTTCCATATCTTTAAGTTCATTTTCTGGAGACTTTTCCCTTTCTTTCTGAGCTGTCTTGTTGCCTTGGTTCTTCATGGCAATTAATGATTTATTATTTCTTGTCCTAGACATCTACAGGAGTGGGTTCTGCAACAGGTTGAAAGGAAGAGGTCTTTCTTTTGTTTTCCAGTACGTGTTTGTAGAATGTTCTATTTTCTGTCCGACTGCAGCCTTTTTTTCTCTCTAACACTGCAGTGTTATGTTTTCTCTGCACTCTGTGAGCTTCTCACACAATGGGGGGATTCCCTGTAATGTGGGCTTCTCCTCTGTTAATAGTTCGCCTGGGTCATAGGACACCACGTCCCGGTGGGCATGCGGAGAGCTTTTGAAGTTCCAAAGTTCCTCCTGCACCAGATTCAGAGCCTGTGTGTTTCAGCAGTTCTGTTTACTCCTGCAGGGATCCGCCCAGATAGGTGGGGCCAGGGGTGGGTTGAGTTGTGAGAGGTGGCCCAGAGCAATGGTGGCGACCACCACCACAGTCGGTCCTGCTTCCACAGCTCCGTCCCCTTTGCTGGAACTAGTTGGGCTGTGAATCTGTGTCTGTGGACCACAGTTCTCAGAACTGCAAATATTCTGTTGTTTTCCTCTGACACTGCTACTGTTCCACTTCTGGCACCAGGCAGTTGGGGGCGGGGCGAGCTCTGGTAGGGTAGGGAGGGGGCGGCTATTCTCAGTGCCTAAGGCTTCCGTTTTCTGTGGCAGTGAGGGCTTAAACTACGGTTTTCAGCCTTCTTCCCTCCGTCTTTTCTCTGAGGTCTCTGCCATGAGTGTTGGGTTAAGCCGTGTTATATGCTGTCCCCTCAGCCCTGTGGGCCATAAACGGAATCCTAGCAGTCTGAGTTCTTCCCTCTCCTGCAGCTGGGGCAGTTCCGGGATGCAGCGAGCTCGGAGCACTGAGCTAGGTCTGCGTCCTGCACCCACGTGGCTCCGTCTCCGCACTTCTCCCTTCTCTCCTCCCCTGCTCGCACAATTTGCCCACCTTTAGGTTAATTCAGTAGTGAGACTCTTCGTCTTGCCTGTCTGCTGTGCAGGGAGTCCTTTGTGGAGTTACAGTTTTTCAGTTTGTTGTAAATTCCAGGAGAGATTTCCAGAGGCTCACCTCACACCGCCATTTTGATGACCCATCTATTTTTTTTAATTAAAGTTTATTGGGGTGACAGTTGTTAGTAAAGTTACTTAGGTTTCAAGTGTACAATTTTGTAATACATCATCTATATATCATGTTGTGACAAAACACCTTTATTACATGAAATAAGGTAGAAGGGAGAAGGATTTATGTGCCTTTCCGTGCCTAGATTTTCCTGAGATAGACCTCCAGCTCCTTGCCCTCTAGCACATAGCCATCTGCTCCATCCCGTTGACCTGGTCTTGAAGCGATGCACGCAGGAAACGTGGCCTGCTAGAACTGTTCCTCTAGAAGACCACTGATTTTAGCATTCCTTTTCCTTTCATCATATTTCTTCTGAATATTCTTTGATCGTTTTTTGTTTAAAATCTCTTTCTCCTCAGGAGTCAGCTTGGCGCCTTCTTGCGGCCCAGGGGCAGTGCACAGTGGGACTCTGTACCACTATGGGTAGGGTGTGCTGTCAATGAGCACCACGCAGTTCTTTACTAGGGTGCTGGTACAGACCAGCTTGTTGTTGGGTGCGTTGTAGACCACATCAATAATCCCTGTTTTGTGCGTACAACACTTGGAGCCTTGGGAGAAGTTCCCCACACCTAGCCTCAATGCAGGTACTTCTTGTTGCCTCCCTGCACATGGACTGTGTGTATGCTGCGGGGACCAATCTTAGTGTTGGCAGCAGTGCGTGCCAGCACATATTTTCACTTATTGTGATAGGACTTTCTCTGGTCCCCAGTTTTGTGGCACTTGTGCCAATTGTCCTGAGATGCCCGTGGCTCAGCTCCAGTTGGAAAGAGCGGTTTCTTTCTTTTTAAAAACTTTTAATTTCTTAATTATTATGGATTCACAAGAAGTTGTAAAATTAGCATGGTGAAGTCTTGCGTCCCCTTACCCAGTTTCCCCTAATGGTGACAGCTTACATAATTAAAGCGCATATCAAAAGTAGGAAATGAATTGGCTCATTATTTTACCAGTTTTTGTATTACTCGTTTTTTTACTATGACTTTGTGTTTAATTCTATTACATTTTATCACATGTGTAGCTGGATATAACCCTCTCCACGATTAAGAGACAGAAGTGGTCTGTCACACAAAGAAACTCTCTATGGTGCCATTTTATAATTACAAACTCCCTTTCTTTATTATCATTTTGTCATTTTGAGAATGTTATATGAATGGAATCACAGAGTATGTAACCTTTTGAGATTAGCTTTCTTTCACTCGGCTTAAGTCCCTGGGGATCCATTCTTCTTGTTTCCCGCACCAGTAATTTGTTTCTCTTTATTGCTGATTAGTAATTCATTGTATGGATGTATTACAATTTGTTTAATCATTTCACCCATTGAAGGATGTTGAATTGTTTCTGGTTTTTGGCTGTGACACATAAAGCTCTTATGAATATTCATATGCAGGGTTCATTTGTGTGTGTGAACATAAGCTTACATTTCTCTAGGATAAATACCCTGGAGTGCAATTGCTAGGTCCCAAGGTAAGAAATGTCAGACTGCTTTCCAGAGTACCAGTTTTCATTCCCACCAGAAATGTGTGAGAATTCTAACTGCATCATATCCTGGTCAGCACTTAGTATTGCCAGTATATTTCATGTTAGTCATTCTAATAGATGTGTAATGATATTTCATTATGATTTTAACTTGCACTTCACTAATGGCTAGCGATGTTCACTATCCATGTGTTTTATAGATCCATATCATCTTCTTTGGGATCCATATTATCTTCTTTGGTCAAGAGTCTGTTAAGTCTTTTGCCAGTTTTCAATTCAGATTAATTTTCCCCCCTTTCTTCCACTTCCCTCCCACACTCCTGTTCAAGCCATTGTTTCTTAGTCCAGTTGTATAGGACACAGCTCCGTGGCCCACGCTGGTATTATGAGCCTTGTGCTCCCTCCCCTTCCCCCGCTGAGGCAGTCAGTTGCCAGCTGACAGCAGCTCAGGACAGCTCTCACCAGCTGCTGGCCACTCACGCTGGCCACTGGTCATTCATGGAGAAACACAGCAGCCCACAGCAGCCCAGGCAGCCCACTGCAGCTCATGCCAACCTCCGGCAGCTGACAGCAGTCCAGTTCCAGGGAGAGCTGTTGTTCACAATCTTAGCTGTAGAGGGCGCAGCTCACTGACCCATGTGAAAATCAAATCGGCTACCTCGGAATTAGGAGCACAGCGCTCCAACCACCCGAGCCACCACCGGGCCGGCCCTAATTATTTTCTTAATGTTGAATTTAGAGCATTCTTTGTATATTCTGTATTTGAGTCCTTTGTTGGATCTGGGATTTGCAAATATTTTCTCATGGCTTGTCTTGTCATCCTCTTAACAAGGTTTTTCCACGGAGCAAAAGTTTTTAATTTAAAGAAGTTCAATTTATCTATTTTTTAATGGATTAACTTTTGATGTCATATTTAAGAACTCTTCCTCTAACCCAAGGTCACAACGATTTTCTCCTGTGTTCTCTGCAAAAGGTTTTATACTTTTACATTATATATTTAAATCTATGGTCCATTTTGATTTTATCTTTGTTTAAAGTGTGAGGAAGGCTTCTTATAGGATATAGGGAGTTTCATGGAACACAAGGTCAGTAAGTATGGCCATGTTTCAGAAGAGACTAAAGCCATAAACTGGAAAGTCATCAGAAATCAAGATAGTTCTCTGTTTCCTTTAATCTCCCTCTCAGTCCATGTGGTCTTCTGTCTTTCCATATCCACTTCAGTCTTCACTTTGCAATCCTGAATTATCTGTTTTTCCATAACTTGACTATATAGAGCTCCCCCACA
The DNA here is from genome assembly GCF_057876585.1 of Rhinolophus sinicus. Classification (NCBI taxonomy): domain Eukaryota; kingdom Metazoa; phylum Chordata; class Mammalia; order Chiroptera; family Rhinolophidae; genus Rhinolophus; species Rhinolophus sinicus. Next base: position 38,439,230 of record NC_142518.1, read on the forward strand.
GCTACTAGGTTTACAAGACCTAAGTTTAAGTGACCAGCAGTGACTGATTAGCATCTCTGAATTCCAATCCACTATTCCCAGGATGGAATCTGGTCATCCCAGCTTGGACCAGGGATCCTGTATGGTTCAATCAATTTGGCTGCCAGGATCCTACCCTTATGAGTGGAAGGGATTCAGTTGTCAGAGAAAGGGGATTGTGGGTTTGTAAGACTCCTCAAAGCAGATCAAGTATGAGAAAGCGTTGAAATACTATAAATAGTGGAGGATCCCAATAACGGCCATCCATTGTTCTGTCTGTCCACTACCTCTTCTATCTTTTTTCTGGGAATTGGTTCCATTCTTTGGGCCATAAGAATGATGAGCACATGATACAAGCTGGATTTATCATAGTATCTCATCCCCTGGCCAAGCTCACTATGCTCAGTCCTGCCATTTAGCATCTTTCTGTGACCCCCTTCCCCATCTGCCCATTCAACCTCTCCCATCCTTTTAGGCTTTACCTTGGGCTTTAGTGGTATTTATATTCTGTCCTGCACATTTGCAAGGATTTCATGTTCTATGCTGACTTTAAGTCTCATGTCACTAATGCTATCCACAGGGAAGTGTTCTGGGAGTCATCTGAGTCACCAGAAGGGGATGTAAACCTGTCCCAGAAGTCCTCCAGCTGACCTCCCTTTATCCTTCACTGGCCAGAACTGGAGCCAATCACTGGTGAAGGGGAACAGCGTTGCTGTAATTGTCATAAACTAATCATGGCTCATCTCCTAGTAGTGCTGGCCCACCTTCCTTGAGATCAAGAGATCTCTGTTGGACACTTGATCAATGTTGGGGTTCTGTCAGCAAAAAGATAGGAGAATGTCTGCCCAAAGTGTCTGCCACAGCCTGTGAGCTCACAGAGGATAGGCTTCTTGTGGTTTACTTTGTCTGGTCCTGGCTTCCTTCACCTTGCAGGCCATCTCATCCAGTCCTTCATTTTCTTTCCCTCTGTTCTCCTGCTGTTGCATGGCATTGGGCCAATTTGTGGTTTCTAGCCCATTTCCCAGCAGGGGAACAGTTCTGGTGAAAGGGCAAGAATGTGTCAAAGAAGGATAAGTGATTAGTTTCAAGTCACTTTTTGTATGATCTGCCTTCCTTCTTTCAGGCAGCACTAGGTTGGAAATATCTAACATATGAGGCTACGTAGAATAGTGGTAGGATCTAGGCTCCAGAGGCAGATTTCCTGTATTCAAACTCCAGTGTCAATGGTAAATACTTGTGGTAACTTAGGACAAGTAATTTAAACATTCTGTGCCTCAGTCTATCAGTTTTAATAAGGATAATAATAATATGCATGTACCTCATACGGTTGTTGTGAATATTGAAAAGTCTCAGTTTTCAGTGATAGGTGCAGAAGATTGGGGGAAAACTACAAAATCCATATGGTAGCTTCCAAACTGGGCTGAAAACATATTTTTTAGTGTGAAATGGATATGTTGCAGATTGTCTGCTTTCTGTAGTTGTGGCTTTTTCTCCCCTGACTGCTGACGTGGACAACCATGATGTTCAGTTCACAATAATGGATCATTTGTTGTCGTGTCACTCCAAATGATGCCATTTCAGTGTGCAACTTAAGTGCATTGTAATTGTGAGCATGAACAGTCTTTGAGTTTGCCTGTGCATCAACTGTTGTAATTTATATTGAAATAGTGCTAGTTTAACCTTTAACATTGTGAATATTGTCATCATGTGTCTTAATCAGCTAGGGCTGCTACAACAAAATAGCACAGACTGGTGGCTTAAACAACAGAAATTTATTTTCCCACAGTTCTGGAGGCTGGGACGTGAGATCAAGGTGTGGGTAGGTTTGGTTTCTTCTGAGGCCTCTCTCCTTGGTTTGTAGATGCCACCTTCTCACTGTGTCCTCACATGGTTTTTCCTCTCTGTGTGTGTGTGCTCCTGGTGTCTCCCTGTGTGTCTAAATATCCTCTTATACGGATGCAGATTGGATCAGGGCTCACCCTAACACCTTCATTTTAACTTAATCACCTCTTTAATGTCCCTACCTCCAAATAGTCATATTCTGGGGTACTGGGGTTAGGGCTTCAACATACGAATTTTAGAGGGATACAATTCAGCCCGTAGTACCATGTTTTGTGAGAATACAATAATGAAAATGAGAACCATTACAATACTGATGCCAGAATCACTGAAAAAGAAGGCTAAACTACTGTGTTACTTTAACGACAGTTGAAGACCACATACAACTGGATTAGGGAGGTAAACAACCCAAACTACTATACAATATAGAGAAAATAATTTGGGATTAGGTATGGTGGAGAAGGACATGTGAAAGTACATATGGGACTGAATCTCAAAGTCCAGGATGAGACCAGCAAGTACTTCTAAATCAATCAAAAGTCTCCCCCACAGATGCCAATACTCTGCTGAAAATAAACGGCCACTGAATTATCTTGGGCATACCACACAAATGAACATGCATTATTGTGTTATTCCCTTGATTATGCTGTGAAACTAAGTACATTTCCTGATTCAGAGGTTGCAATTCAAATGTCCTGTGGGTGAACAAAAGGGGGCAACTTTGATAACAGATACATTGGTCTCTCACAGCATAGATCTTACCAATGATTTGCTTTCTACAGCGTACCAAGTAAGGTGTCTGATCACAGCAAGAAAAACAATGTCCCCCTAGCTATTAGATACTTAGATTTATAAAAAAAAATTGGACTTTCATATTGTCTTCTTGATTTCTATGAAGATATTAATGAAATCACAGAAAACATGAGACAATACAAACTAGATTTTGGTCATCTATCTGAATATTCAGCAGACAGTACAAATGTAAATTCTGAAAATTCATCCAGGCTATAAGCTTCTTACTAAAGAAAATGAAAGGGTCTTAGCTGTTAAATGTCCTGTACACCGTGGACACAACACTGCTTAAAGGGAGTGCATTTTGTTTACCTGTGAAATTAAAGTTTTCATAATGAAAGTTTTGGGTCATTTTCAATATCTTCACAACAGGCAGAAGCTCATAATGAGATTTTTTTTTGCTTTATAGAAATGAAAGGAGATTGCCTCCTGAGACATGTGCCTGCAAGATGCCTATCATGTTGTTGGCCATAGAAAAAATGTGAAAATGTCAGCCTGTAGGAAAAGAAGGAAATCCTTTTCTAATTTGGAAATACACTGAGAATATGAATGGAGAAAAGCATTATAGTAAAAAAGAAGTTTATCTGCTGTTTCTCCATTCTTTGAAGAGGTCTATGAAGCCTAAGAAAAGATTAATTGACTGAATCTGAGCTGTTTGTTGTTATGTGTACATTGCAACAAAAATTCATATGGCAAAAAATAACTTATTTTTTTGAAAGAAGACTGCTTCAGAACTTCAAAAAATGTTGCCAGGAAAAGGCAGCCACATTAAACAGACTTTCTCAATTTCTTTAATAAAACTGTAAATTATTTAGAATCCAAGTTCAATTTCGTAAGTTCAAATCACCTCGTGCTTTGAACCATTTTTTTTTTCCTGAGAGAGATTTAACTTAAAACATGTAATTTGCTTCAGAGTATTTAAAAATGATAGGCATGTGATCTAACTACATGACCTAACACGGACAGTCTGTATATGAATTTAAAGATGCAGAACACGTTGTTAACGAATAGCTGGCTTACCAAATTAAATGTCCTTATGCTCCAGAAGTCTTTTTTTTTTTTTTTTTAAAGATTTTATTGGGGAAGGGGAACAGGACTTTATTGGGGAACAGTGTGCACTTCCAGGACTTTTCTCCAAGTTAAGTTGTTGTCCTTTCAGGATTAGTCGTGGAGGGCGCAGCTCAGCTCCAGGTTCAGTTGCCGTTGCTAGTTCCAGGGGGCACAGCCCACCATCCCTTGCGGGAGTCGAACCGGCAACCTTGTGGTTGAGAGGACGCGCTCCAACCAACTGAGCCATCCGGGAGCTCAGCGGCAGCTCAGCTCAAGGTGCCGTGTTCAATTTTAGTTGCAGGGGGAGCTGCCCACCATTCCTTGCGGGAGTCGAGGAATTGAACTGGCAACCTTGTGGTTGAGAGCCCGCGCTCCAACCAACAACTGAGCCATCCAGGAGGCAGCTCAGCTCAAGGTGTCGTGTTCAATCTTAGTTGCAGGGGGCAGAGCCCACCATCCCTTGCGGGACGTGAGGGATTGAACTATTGAACTGGCAACCTTGTGGTTGAGAGCCCACTGGCCCATGTGGGAATTGAACCGGCAGCCTTCGGAGTTAGGAGCACGGAGCTCTAACCTCCTGAGCCACCGGGCCAGCCCTCCAGAAGTCTTAATTCACTTTGATCTAGGGTGTGAGGGTGGAGGGTGAAGTGTACATTGAAATGTGGCTGGCTGGTAATCTCAGGAGGCAAGTTTATACCTCTGTGTAGGGAGAATCCTAGTTGTGAGGGGGAAATCACGAGCTGGGAGTCAATACTTATAGCCTTGGTTTCTGCTACTCTCCATATGAACTAATCTCTGAACTTTTGGTGACTCCATTCTTCTATTAGTCAAAGGCAGATCCCTATGGGGCTAGGGTGACAAGGTCACTACTCTCCATTGCTCTTGATTTCTTCCTTCTAAATATTATTTCTTCTGCTTTGGGATCAGTAGATATTTATTCAAGTTTGGAGTGGGGTGAGAGTTTCTTCACTCCTTAGAAATCAAAGTTCTCATTGTACAAGTGATATCGGTGATGGTGGATCTGCAGGCAGTTTCTGAGTGTGGTCCGGGATCATGTCTTGTGAAGCCAAAGAATGGAAACACGGACCAGGGAGAGGCAAAAAGTTTTAAAAACAGGATAGTTTATTAGAGGCAGGAGAAGAGGTTGCAGCTCCTGAGCAAGCGGGAGGGGGTCCCGAATGGGGGTGCCCCGTGACTGAGGCAAAAGCTCTTACTTTTATACCTTCCCTTGCCTGCTTGGGGAAGGGGAGCTGTTTGGAGAAGGGAACTGGCGCCTTCTAATGAAATTCGTCTGCCATGTTTGTTCTGCTTGCCCATCCTAAAGGAATTAGCAAAGTAACCCACTCTTTATCTATCAGATCTGCTCCATTTGTCAGGCCAAAAGGAATTTTATGATTAACCTCCAGGCCTTGTTACATTATGTCCTGGAGCAAAGGAGTGATTTCAAAACCTGAAGTTTTAGGATATGGCTGTCTTTTTTTTTATTCCACCAGGGACCTCTCTGTCTACCTAGGGACATGCTAACTCTCCTGTATCACAAGGGGCCAAATGTTTGTGTTTGTCTGTAATGGGTGGGAGGGGTTGAGGTGGCTGGAGTTTGTGATGAATGAGGACCTAGTTTCTTTTTTTCTGAGTACTCAGGCTAGCTAACAGGAGAATAAGTTAGTTTCCTGGGTTCTGCCTACAGGAGGGAAATAAATTCCAGCTTTAGAGGAAACGCACAACCCATGGCTCTGGGTCCAAGCAGGAAGTCATTCCCGGCTGACAGTTCTTCCCTCCAGGCTGTTGTACTTTGATTCCATAAAAGGGGGCAAATAGAATACCTTTGATATCCTGCAGCCCAGGAATTGTCTTTCCTCAGCTCTGTGTTGCAGACTGAAGTGGAGAGGGCACTGGCAGGGAAGTCAGGAGACTGAGCTTTTCACACAGTCTGCACGTATCCCCTCTCTACCTTTTTCTCTGCCTTGCTAAGAGATATATCTGCAAAATGGGGCTAATACATATTTCACTGGGTTTTCAAGAGGATTAATTTTTAGTGTAAGTGAGGTACCCACCCACCAGTTGCTCAATGCCTGTTGATTCAATGAGAATCAACAGAACCTGGACCAGGCCCTTGAAAACCAAGATGCTTGCCTTCCTTTCTGTCCACAATGAAAATAACAGTAAGCACTTATCACTATCATCCTGAAAAATTGAAATAGCCAGTTGTTTACCAGCAAAATGAATTAATTTGGGGATAGCAGAGAATTGCAACTTGGGACAAGCAAGCTATGCCAAAGAGGAGGAGGATTCTCCTATAGAGAAAACGGGGGAGTTGGAAGGGGCTGTTCTAAACAAAATGTCCATTGGAAGAAAGTGGGTGTTCCCAGTGTGGCTTCCCATTGGCTGAGTCATGGTGGCTCCTCATTGGCTGGGTCTGTTGCTAGGCAAGTTTCTTCCAATTGAAGTGCGTGAATACCAAAGAATGGTAGTGCACAGGGCTCTTTCTCCGGGGATCCCAGCTCCCCTCACCTGAAAAATGGTCATTGCATAACAGACAGAGTTGGTGGCAGAGACAACCAGCAGTGCCAAAATGGCTTTGGTCGCTGTGGTGAACCGTAAGGAGTTGCACAACTTTGCACCCCCTCCCCCCAACCTCAGAGTTACCTCTTCCTGACCCTTGGCAGTGTCCAGCCTGCAGGCAGATGAGTCTGCTCTGGGACCCATAATACTGCTGGCAGCCAGCCAGAGGCCATTAGGGGGAAGCAGGGGAACCCTGGCCAGGAGGAGGGTTGGGGGGAGGATAAAGATTGACAGGGGCCCCAGGGTTGCCTAGCAACCCTTAGACCTAACAGCCCTGAGAAGTGTTTGTTATCTGCTTTGCCCTATTACTCACAGAGAAGTAGATAGGGAAAATATAGGTGGATGGAGGTACAGGACTGGTGACAAAGAGTCTCTCCTTGACTAATCTTTAGTCAGGCTCTTCTTAACTATCTTCTCAACTAGGCCCTGACTTTTGAGCTTCTGCATTTCTCTCAGCATTGTCCAATTTTAGCAAGAGTTCTGCTAAGTCCTTCTAGCCAGAATCCCCCACCCTCAGTATCTGATAACTCATGATATCCCCCACCCCCAGGGGATGTCTGATCACCCTGGCCTGCCTTCAGGAAGAAACCTGTTAAGTCAGTTTAGCCAGAATCCCCCTTTACCCCTGGTATTTTCTCTTAGTAATTTCCCATCCATCAACAGCCTAATTCTGTTTCTTGGCTACAAATTCCCAATTTTCCTTGTATTTCAAGTTGAGCCCGATCTCTCTCCCCTGCTATAAAACTCTACTGTAGTAGTCCACCTGAATAAAGTCTGCCTTACTGACTTTAACAAGTGTCATGAATAATTTTTTTATTTAAAACTGGCATGATTATTCCAAGATAGGGAGCTGAAATTACCAAGCACAGAATGAGGCTTTCCTCAGAAAAAGCACCATTTAATACAGTTTGTATATGGTCAAATGATTTTTAACAACTATTTACAGTAGCATTGCTAACCAGCCAGCTAAATATAGCCAGAGCTCCTTGGCTTGAGAAGCCCTCCATGGGCTGTCAGACTTCTTAAAAGTCCAGAAGCCAGGCTGGGTCTTTTCTCCACATGTCTAGTTGTTTCTGCTTGAGGCTCTTTCCTGCCTTATTACACCATCATATTGACTGCAAGGTCTGCCTTGTGCACTTTCCTACCAGACATGGTTCTCAGCCAAGTTATGGGAAAAAGAATAAGGGACTTGTGTCTAGAATATACATAGAACTCTAACAACTTGATGATAAAAAGATAAATAACCCACTTGAAATATGGGCAAAGAATTTGAATATAAATCTCTAAATGAGATATACAAATGGCCAAAAATCAAATGAAAACATGCTCGGACATTATTAATCATCAAGGAAATGCTGTAAATCAAAATCACAATGAGCTACTGCTTCACATCTACTAGAATGGCTAGAACCCTGGATGACTGCAGTCCCACTAGTAGTAGAGGAGATCCTACATCAAAAGAGCTGCCTTGTGAGTTAACAAGCTTCATACCACAAGGGGTGCTTAAGGAGAGCATGGAGATCTACTATTGGGATTCTGTAGACACCATTCCTGTCTAAGATTCCATCGCATACTGTATAAGCATGGTCAACCCACTTACCATCACTAAATTTCAATTTATTCATCTGTAAAATGGGTGTATGCATGCACAACACACCGCTCAAATTTTCTACCAGAGCTTAATTCAGAGAGTCCCTACTTTAAACAAACCTACAATAAGGAATTCTGGATTTTCAAGCCAATAACCTTTAAAAGGTTTAGGAAGAATATGGATTTTAATAAGGAATAGTCTATAATAAATAACATAGTATTAGATTATAACCCAAAGTATAAAATACATGAGTCCATACTGATATAAATAAATGATTGAACAAATACACAAATAAATAGGGGAGAAGGAAAAAAATCTACCTTACGTAATGATTCCAAATAATGTATGTAGATATTCCTTTACTCCAGGAAGTAGAGCTTAATCCCCTCCCCCTCAAATGTGGGATGGACTTAATAACTTACTTCTAAGCAATATGTGTATATACTAGAAATGTGTATAAAAATGGAAACACGGTAACTTTACGATGGAGAAACCTGGCAGACACTACCTTAGGCAGGTGATGAAGATTAACATCAACAGTGATATTGTGTACCCCTGTTACCGTGTGATGAGAAGGGGACTTCACCTGTGTGGTATTCTTTCCCCAAACCTATAAATCCTAGTCTAGTTATGAGAAAAACACCAGACAAACCCAAATTGAGGGACATTCTACAAAATATCTGGCCAGTCCTCTTAAAAACTGTCAAAGTCATGAGAACCTAGAAAAGACAGACAACTACAGAGCAGAGGAGACTAAGGAGACTCAATGACTAAATGCAATGTGGTATCCTGGAACTGAAAAAGAACATTAGTGGAAAAACTCGTGTAATACTAATAAAGTCTGTATTTGAGCTTACACCAGTGTACCAACGTTGATTTCTTAATTTTGACAAAAGGACCATGGTTATACAACACATTAACATAAGGGGAAACTACGGATACAGTAAAGTTGCCAGCTATAAAATCAACGTACAAAAGTCCATTGCATTCCTATATACTAACAATGAAATCTCAGAAAAAGAAATAAAGAAAACTATTCCTTTTGCAATTGCAGCAAAAAGAATAAAATACCCAGGAATAAAATTAACCAAGGATGTGAAGGACCTATATGCTGAAAACTACAAGTCATTTTTAAAAGAAATTGAAGAAGACACAAAGAAATGGAAAGACATTCCGTGCTCATGGATTGGAAGAATCAACATAGTTAAAATGGCCATATTACCCAAAGCAATATACAGATTTAATGCAATCCCCATCAAAATCCCAATGGCAATTTTTAAAGAAATAGAACAAAAAATCATCAGATTTGTTTGGAACCACAAAAAACCCTGGATAGCCAAAGCAATCGTAAGAAAAAAGAACAATAATGGGGGTATCACACTTCCTGACTTTGGCTTGTACTACAGGGCAACAACAATCAAAACAGCATGGTATTGGCAGAAAAACAGACACATAGACCAATGGAATAGAATTGAGAACCCAGAAATAAAACCACATAAATATGGACAGATAATTTTTGACAAAGAAGCAAAAAACATACAATGGAGAAAAGACAGCCTCTTCAATAAACGGTGCTGGGAGAATTGGAAAGCCACATACAAAAGAATGAAACCGGACTGCTATCTGTCACCACGTACCAAAATTAATTCAAAGTGAATCAAAGACTTAAGCATAAGACCTGAAACAATAAACTGCATATAAGAAAACATAGGTACTAAACTTATGGACCTTGGGTTCAAAGAGCATTTTATGAATTTGACTCCAAAGGCAAGGGAAGTAAACGCTAAAATAAATGAATGGGACTATATGAAACTTAAAAGCTTCTGCACAGCAAAAGAAACCATCGACAAAATAAAGAGGCAACCAACTGAATGGGAGAAGATTTTTGCAAACAGTGCCTCCGATAAGGGGTTAATATCCAAAATATACAAGGAATTCCTGCAACTCAACAATAGAAAAACAAACAACCCAACTGAAAAATGGGCAGAGGACCTGAAGAGACATTTCTCCAAAGAGGACATACAAATGGCAAATAGACATATGAAAAAATGCTCAACATCACTAATCATCAGAGAAATGCAAATAAAATCCACAATGAGATATCACCTCACCCCAGTCAGAATGGCTGTCATCAACAAGACAAATAGTAACCAGTGTTGGAGAGGCTGTGGAGAAAAAGGAACCCTCATACGCTGTTGGTGGGAATGCAGACTGGTGCAGCCACTATGGAAGGCAGTGTGGAGGTTCCTCAAAAACATTATGAATAGAATTACCATATGACCCAGCAATCCCTCTCCTGGGTATCTACCCCAAAAAATCTGAAAGCATTTATCTATAAAGACACGTGTGCTCCATTGTTCATTGTAGCTTTATTTACGGTGGCCAAGACATGGAAACAACCAAAATGTCCTTCGATAGATGAATGGATAAAGAAGTTGTATATATACACAATGGAATACTATTCGGTGGTCGGTGGTAAGAAAAGATGAAATAGGACCATTTGAGACAACAGGGATGGATCTTGAGATTACAATGCTAAGCGAAATAAGTCAGACAGAAAAAGCAGAGAACCATATGATTTCACTGATATGTGGTATATAAACCAAAAACAATAAAAGAACAAGACAAACAAATGAGAAACAGAAACTCATAGACACAGACAATAGTTTAGTGGTTGCCAGAGGGTAAGGGGGGTGGGGGGTGGGAGATGAGGGTAAAGGGGATCAAATGTATGGTGATGGAAAGAGAACTGACTTTGGGTGGTGAACACACAATGGGATTTATAGATGATGTAATACAGAATTGTATACCTGAAATCTTTACTAACAATTGTCACCCCAATACACTTTAATTTTAAAAAAAAGAACAACAACAACAACAACAAAAAAACGTAAGGGGAAACTGAGTGCATGAATTCTTGGTACTACATTTGGAACTTCTTTGTAAATCTAAAATGATTCCAAAACAGTTTATCAAAACGAACAGAAGAAACATTCTCAAGATTTCTTTAACAGGATTTAAAGGGCCTTAATTCAACTATCCATCCAGGATTTTTGTAGAGAGAGATATTAGAGCATAAGGGTTAACAGTTGGTTGAGTTCCAGTTCTGCTGCTAATAGCTGTATGACCATAAGTGACTTAATCCCTCTGCGCTTCACTTTACTCTTCTCTAAAGTTAGGATAATAATACCACCTACCTGGTAAGTCACTTGTTAATGAGGTGGTATCTGTGAATGAACAAGCCATGGAGATGTAGCACAGGGAATAGAGTCAATAATATTCTAATGACATGGTATGGTGGCATATTGTAACCACTTAGTGTTGGTTTCACATCACAAAGTACATAAATGTGAATCACTATGTTGTACACCTGAAACTAATATACTATTGTATGCCAACTATATTTTAATTTAAAAACTCTTTGAAAATATTTTGAAGTACTTAGTAGAATGGTAGCATTGGTAAATGCTATGTAAATGTCTGTAAAATGAAATACAAAGTAATACTGCTACAGAAACTTTTGGATAGGTCCTACCTATGCAGCAGCTCGTCATATACCTAAGTAAACATCCATTGGATTTATACAACATACCCAAAATACAATTTAGGGCTATTTGCGATTCTAGCAATTTGTGAGGTAGCCTTCACAATCCCAAGAAAAGGTGATCAGAAAATAACAGGTTGCCTTGGGGAGCCCAGATGTACACTGGTGGCTAATTGTAGATAATAGCACTTCAGAGAGAAAACTAGTAGACACTGGTGTGCCCAGGAAAGAACTGATGTTCCTTCCTTCACAGATTCGCTTGGGTTGTTTCTTCTTCCAAAGCTCTCCCCTCTTATTCTCTGATTAATAAAGATCTTCCTTTTCTTGACTACCCAACTTAAATCCTACCTCAGCTACCGTGTTTCCCCGAAAACAAGAGCGGGTCTTATATTAATTTTTGCTCCAAAAGACGCATCAGGGCTTATGTTCAGGGGCTGTCATCCTGAAAAATCATGCTAGGGCTTATTTTCCTGTCAGGTTTTATTTTCCGGAAAACACGGTATGAGACCTCCTGGGCCTGCAGCAGTCTTTCTTCTGAACTCCAGCAGTGCTAGTTGGTTCCTTCGTTTGGCTCCGAGAACATGCTGTCTTATGTACTTCTTTCTCTCCTCAATCAGATCAGAAGTACCTCAAGGGCAAGCACTGCCCTTGTAGCCCTCACAGGACAGCCTCCCTCTCTGCGGGAGGTGAATCAATTATTAGAGCTCAAGACAAAACAGGAAGTCCACTCCTCCCATCATTCATCAAATACTTACTGAGCCCTGTGCCTGCCTTGCGGGGAGGGGGAGATCTGGAAGATGAGAGTGGCGTCATTATCCCCAGGAAGATCACAATCTTGGATCAAAACTTTACACACCAAATTCGTAATACCATTCGCTGGCCTCTGGGGGGCAGGGTATGAACAATAGGACAGGGGGGAAGCAACAAAGGAGGCTTTGTTTGACCTCAGTAATGTCCTTTTATACATAATTTAATTATCTGGAGAAAAAGAAAAAAGTCCCTGCGGGCATACAATTGAGACAAAAGTCAGGGAGATGGTAATTCTGCTAGTAGAGAGAGAAATTTGGAGTGTGGGGAGAACAGAGGACAGGGCTTGGTAGAGACAGGAAAGTATGGCCCTTCCGCTAGTCTCTCCACATCTTCAGTGAATTCTGCTCTCTGCCACTAATTTTTTTTAAACAAAAGCTTTGATCTAATTGGATTGCTTGTGGGAACCTGAGAAAGCACATATAATAAACAATGAATGTGCCCACCCACACCTAGTTCAGTCACAGCAGCTTTGCTTCAATGGCTATCATCTCTGCAGAGGTGCCCAGGAGAGTAACAAGACATACAGTGTTAACTTTCTTAAGACTCATGTTAAAACCATAAAACTTCTAGATAAAATCTAAGAGAAAATATTTATGACCTAGGTTTAGGCGAAGTGTTCTTAGACATGACACAAATGGAACAATCCACAAAGAAAACACTGAAAAACTGGACTTCATCAAAAGTAAAAAGTTTTTTTAAAAAATTTTATTGGGGAGAGGGAAAAGGACTTTATTGGGGAACAGTGTGTACTTCCAGGACTTTTTTCCAAGTAAAGTTGTTGTCCTTTCAGTCTTAGTTGTGGAGGGCACAGCTCAGCTCCAGGTCCAGTTGCCGTTGCTAGTTGCAGGGGGCATAGCCCACCATCCCTTGCGGGAGTTGAACCGGCAACCTTATGGTTGAGAAGACATACTCGAAACAACTGAGCCATCCGGGAGCTCAGCGCTCAGCTCAAGGTGCTGTGTTCCATCTTAGTTGCAGGGAGCACTGCCCACCATCCCTTGTGGGACTCGAGGAATCGATCTGGCAACCTTGTGGTTGGGAGCCTGCGCTCCAACCAACTGAGCTATCCGGGAGCTCAGTGGCAGCTCAGCTCAAGGTGCCATGTTCAATCTTAGTTGCAGGGGGCGAATCCCACCATCCCTTGTGGGAGTCGAGGAGTTGAACCGGCAACCTTGTGGTTGAGAGCCCACTGGCCCATGTGGGAATCGAACTGGCAGCCTTCGGAGTTAGGAGCACGGAGGAGCTCCAACAGCCGGAGCCACGGGGCCAACCCCAAAAGTGAAAACTTTTGCTCTGTGAAATACATAGGAAAGAGAATAAAAAGGCTACAGAACGGTAGGATATATTTGTAAATCACATAGCCAACAAAGAATCTGTATCAAGAATATGTAATGAACTCTCATAACTTGACACGAGGGAAATAAACTACCCAATTTAAAACTGGGCAAAAGACTTAGACACTTCACCAGAGAGAATATATGGATGACAAATAAGGATGATGTTCATTATTAGCCCTTGAGCAAACGTGAATTAAAAATACGGTGACATTCCTCTATACAACGATTAGATGGCTAAAATTAAAAACAAAAAATACGAACAATACCAAGTGCCAGCAAGGATGCAAAGCACCTAGAACTCTCTCATATATTGCAGGTAAGAACATAAGATGGTACAATCATTCTGTGACAGTTTCTCATTAAGTTAAATGTACATTTATCGTATGACCCAACATTACCACTCCTGGGTATTGATGTTGGAAATGAAAACTTATAATCACATAAAAACCTGTACATGAATGTATAAAGCAATTTTTTCAGGGTCTCAAAAACTAGAAACAACCCAAATGACCTCCAATGAGTGAATGGTTAAACAAACCATGGTATCCCTACAATGGAATATTACTCAGCAATCAAAAGGAATGAACTATTAACACACACAACGTGGACAGATCTTAAGAGAATTACAGTGAGTAATAAAAGTCAATCTCAAAAGGTTACATACATACTGTATGACATTATAAGACATTCATGAAATTCAAAATTTAAAGAGGTGAGAACAAATTAGCAGTTTCCAGGGACAGGAAGGTAAGGGGAGGGAGATAGCGGTGGTTATAAAAGGGTAACATGAGAGATACTTGTCGTGATGGCACAGTTCCTTATCTTAACTGTGGTGCTGCTGCTGCTGCTGCTTACAAAATTTACATGTGTGATAAAATTATACAGAACACACACACACACACACACACACACACACACACACACAGAAATAAGTGCATGTAAAACTGATGAAATTTAAATAAAGCCTGCGGACTTTGGTTGTGACACTATCTTACATTTATACAAAATGCTATCATTGGGAGAAACTAGGTAAAGGGTACACACGACCTCTATACTATTTTTGCAACTTCTTATAAATCCATTATTTCAAAACAAATGCCAAAATTTCACAGAACTGTATACCAAAATAGTCAACTGTGCTTCTCTACCAAAAGGTATACTCATACATTAGTATACCTTCTATAAAGCTAACTTGCAGAGCTTTATAAAAATATGTGTGTCTGGGCCACACCCCCATAATTCTAATTTGGTAAGTCTGGGATGGGACCTGGGCACCTGTGATTCTGTGATTTGTGCACTACAGGTGCAACTCTAGTAGATATCTAACACTGTAAAAGTGGGGATAATATACATACCTAACAGTGGTTAACAGTGGTTGTGCGATCATAGGTAATTATAATTACTTACCTTGCTATAATAAACGTGAATTTTTGTGCAATAAAAATAACAGAAGCTTAAGAAAGATTCACTTATCATTCCAGCTGGTAGAGATATTATCCATTTATTCCGTCTCTACACCCAATTTCAACTGAATTTGGTGAGTACATCTTCTCTGTTCTCATCTACGTCACTAATAAAACTGTTGATGAGAACAAAATCTGCTGACAGTCCACTAGAAATCTCCTTCTGGCTTGGTAATAATCAACACTCTTTGGGATCAGTTTTATTTATTTAAGATCTCCCCAGATTCTACTCTTATCTAATTTACTATTTTAATTATTTCCATAAGACGAGAGATATTTTCATGCTTTGCTGATGTTCAAATCTACATTTCCCTGGTCTGTCACTACAAAGACCTGAACCACTTCTCTGGTACTTAAAGCATATTAAACTACATTACTTTTTCTCCCCAATTGGACAGTAACACTCTGCTGGGCATAGACTATGCCTTACATTTCCATGCAAACTCCATTAGCAATCCATTCAATTCCATTCATTCAACAAATATGTACTGACACCCTACCATGTGCCAGCTACTATTCTGTGCTATCTTCCCTTAGTGTGAAGTGATAATTAAATATCCATAGCAGTGTTCCCTCAACATCCAACCCTGGCCAAACAGCTGCCATGTCTGGTGCTACAATGACCTTTCTGTTACCCATCCCGATGACCTTTCTGTTACCCATCCCACCCAAGCTTGAAAGATTTGGTCACTGACCTCTATCCAAATCACTATACTTTTATCAGATTTTAAGAATGATTAAACTAGCATACCATCATTACCTTTTCTAGAAATAATCTCTCCTTCCACTGGGTTCTCACAGTATCTTACTTACAACATTCTTATAGCACTTAGTGTATTCTGCTTTGTGTTGTACTTGTTTGTCTGCATGTCTTATCTTGCCCCCTAAATCATAAGCTCCCCGAGGACAGGAACCACGGCTTATTCAGCTCTGTAGACCCAGTAAATTGTTACCATGCTCGGCTCCTGGTGATGCTGAATGAATAATTGATAAAGAGAATAGCAGTAGTCGTCAGGTTTACCTGCACCTCCACCAACCAGTCCACAAGAATGGCCCTCATGTCACTGTTGATGTCAGTCTGACTGTTCATGTATTTTTTAAGTATGAACTTTTCCTGGTGACAATAAAAACGAAATGTTAATAAAAAACTCTTCTTATAGTTCCAAAATTGTAACTTAGCAAAAAAATATTTGCAACCAATAGCTCAGAAAAAAAAATGGTAACAACATAATTAACTTCTTCATGGTTCTAACTCATTACTTTCAGCTGGTACCTATCTGATAGGGGTATATCAAAGTATCCTTTTCCAGACAAGTTCCAGTTATCCTTGGGAAATGGACACACATGCTATTCAAGCAGGAACACACCTGTAACTGTAGATGGACACCAAAGAAATTCTGCCCCTTTTTTGCAATTCAACCTAAAGCACAATACCATGCTATACAGAGCAATGCTTCTCAAATTTAGTATGCATACGTACCACTTGGGGATCTTTCAAATTCAAGGTCTATTGGAGAAGGTTTGGGGTAGGGCCAGGTTTCCACATTTCTAACAAAATCCCAAGTGAAACCTATACTGCTGAGCTAAGGCCCACACTTCTGGTATAGCAAAGTTTTCTCTTACTATGTTTCCCCGAAAATAAGACCTAGGATGATTTTTCAGGATGACGTCCCATGAACATAAGCCCTAATGCGCCTTTTCGAGCAAAAATTAATATAAAAAAGGACTTATTTTGGGAGAAACACAGTACTTCCTCTAAGGTACATTAGAAAAAAAATGTGGGCTCTGGAGTCAGTTAATCAAACACTATGTCTCTAGCGAGAATACAAGATACTCATCCTCCCTCTGCTACATGGCCTACTAAAATTCTAGTTGGCAGATAATCTTGGTCCCATCTGCACTGTTGAAAAAGACAGAAAAAACGTGGGATCAATGAATATTCGTAGTAAAAGAGATGGGCAGATTTCAAAGAAGGAAGAAAATTTCACCAGGGTAGAGAGCTGAAACAAAGGGTGTGATTTTACATATGATGCCAGAAACTTGCACAGAGAAAAGATTTCTAAGAGCGACCACTCAGAAAGAGACTGCTTGACCATTTTTGAGTCTGAGACTGTCTCCTCAGCAATTAGAGGAGCAGGCTTACGGTCTTCGAGGTAATCAAACTTTAGTCCATATCCCAGCTCTACTACATACTAGTTGTGTGACTGAGCAGTTTCCCCATCTATTAAAAGGAGATAATACCTACCATCATGCAATTATTAGGAGAATTAAACAACATAGTTTAGTCTATAAATCCCTTAGCACAATCTCTAACGAACGGAGAGCTACTGGGAGATGTCAGTTGTTGTTCCCCTTTCAACTTGCGTTTGAAGGGTGAAGTGATAAGGAAATGAGAACTAGAAATCATTGGCCCGCCCAGCCACCTACATACCTCTCTCTGCTTCATGTAAGTGAAGATATCCTTGGCATACACTGAGTTGAAAAACTGATAATTGTGGTCCTTCTCAATATCCTCCAGTGGGGTTATCTGCTTGGAAATCACCAAAAAGACATATTACGAGGAACAACATGCCACAGAAGGGCTTAGCACATACACTTAAAAGATGATGCTTTTCTTCCCCCTCTCATCTTCTACTAAGGTTCCTCAAGGCTCATTCACATATCCTGGGCCATAACACAGCACCCATGGGCCCTGCAATCCTCGTCCTGCTGACTGATCGAGAAAGGCTTAGTCCTTCTTGTACATGCCTGTTCTGCCACAGGAACCAGGCACCATACTTACAGGTAAGCTCAAGACTCTCCAACAAAGACACTCGTATTTTACTATTTCGGCTTATGTCATCTGTCTTTTTAAGTTCCTTGTTATGCCCAATGCTTTGATCTGGCCTAATTCATCTTCTTACTAGCCTTTTCCTCCCTTCTACCCCCGTTACCCAGGTCGTTTTGCCTACAAGAGGGGTATTTCTCCTCCTGCTTGCCAAATCTCATCCCTTCATCCTTTCAATTTACAACTTAAAGACCATCTTCCTTAAGATCTGCCTCTGAACTTTATCCATCTTTGACTGAAGCCCACTGTAATGCAGACTGAAATTACCAAGAGAGGCAATTTCCTGAAAGAAGTAAACACTACTGCAAGGACACACACACACACACAGGGTGCCAAAAAATGTATACACATTTTAAGAAAGGAAAACTGTATTAAAATTGTAATGCTCAATATATACCGATAACAAAAGATGAATATCAGTCACATTTGACTTCTGCAACTACAAGAGGTGCTCCAATTTGTTACCTTCAACGTCTAGGCACTTCTGATTACGGCGAACTACTGCTTGAGCAACGTTGACCAAAGTGTCCACTTGTGTACATTTTTTGGCACCCCTGATGTATATACTGTGTATACAGTATACACCATATACACACACACACACACACTATGTATACAGTATTATATATATACATATATAACATAATAAAGTATTCTAGACCCTTGTGGGTATCCCTGGAATAAAAACTTTCTAATTGCTTGGATGAATCACTATGCCAATTAGGAAGACAAGAGATTCTACAAGGCCAACTTGATTTACTATAACTTCCTATACACAGCTTACAGGCTTAGGAAAAAAATGTCTTTGCTAGCAGCCACCTCCAGGACACCAAAGAAAACTTCACCCAATTTAAGAAGAAAGAGAGCATAATACCTCGTGCTGTGATCTCTTGTCCCAAGGTGAGAAGGGTTTATTGGAACTGGATTCACAAGCACTGGAATTGCTTGTGGTACTAAACTTGCTCATACTGGACATGGTGGAAGTACTGGACATGCCTGTTGTGGATTCAGTGGCCGTGCTGGACACGTGGGGGCTGGTCTTCACTTGGGGGATGAAGAGATCTTTAGGAACGGTGTCTTCCTTGTAGGTGGGATTCTCTTGCAAGGCCACTGGCTTCTCAAAGGACAACTCCTGCCCCGTGGTGGGATTCCCATTCAAGGGGTGTATCTCCTTGCAATGGCATGCCTCACTGATGGGAGGCTGCCCCTGAAAGGCTAATGGCTCCTTGAAGAGGGCCGCCTCCTCACTGCTGGGATTCTCCTGCAAGGTCAAGGGCTCCTTCAGGATGGCCTCCTCCTCAATTGTGGGCTTCTCCTGCAAGGCCAGCGGCTGTTTAAGAAGAGACTGCTCTTCATTGGTGATGTTCTCTTGGAAGACCAACTGCTTCCTCGAGAAGAATGCCTCCCCTTGAGCAGTGGGCTTCTTTAAAGATAATTGGCTCTCTGTGCTTGTTGTTGCCTCAGTGGGGAGTTTCTTCTTCAGAATAAGTGGTTTGTTAAAAAGGGATTTCTCTTCAGTGGTGCTTTTCTTCTGCAAAGCCAACAGCTTCTTCAAGGAGTCTTCTTTGGTATCAGACTTCTTCTGCACATTCAAACTCTTCCCGAAAAGGTAGAGTTTAAACGTGCAATGAAAATGGCTCCTGAGAGAGTAATTCGCCCTGAGTGGTAGGCTTTTCCTCCAGTGGTTCCTGAATATCTGATTCTTCCTCAGTGGTGGTCTTTTCATGCAAAGCTGATGGCTTCTCTGAGAGGGATACCTCCTGCAGAGTGCTGTGCTTCTCTTTCAACACAGATGAAACTGGAAGAGTAACCAAAAGGTGGAAACGATGCAACTGTACGTCAAGCGATGAATAAACAAAATATGGCACATCCATACAGTGGAGTATTATTTGGCAATAAAAAGGAATGAAGTACTCATGCATGCTACAACATGGATGAACCTTGGAAACATTATGCTGAGTGAGAAGCCAGACATGTAAGACCATTTATATGCAGTGTCTAGAATAGGCAAATCTATAGAGACAGAAAATAGATTACTGGTTGCCTATAGCTGGGAAGGATGGGGGAATTGAGATAATAGCTAAAAGTATAGGGTTTCTTTTTGGGTTGATAAAGTTAGTCTAAAATGTATTGTGGTGACAGCTGCATAACTGTGACTATACTAAAAGCCACTTAATTAAACACTTTACATGGGTAAATTGTGTGGTCTGTGAATTATATCTCAATTAAGCTGTTACAAAAAAACACACAACTCAGAATAATGTGTGATTATAGTCAGCTCTCAATAAATGTTAGCTATTCGTTCCAGTCTGTTATTACGGTCCATTCCACTGAACCCTGAATGAAGCCAAAAGTATTTACGGCATTTTGTGAGGCTTTCCCTGCTCAAGTCAGCATGACGAAAGAAATTCAAACGAAAATAATTCATGGAATTCACATAAAATGCATTCAAATCCCAGGAATTCCACTTCAGTAAGAAACAAAATAGGACTAAATGCTAATCTTCTGGTTTGATTTCTTTCTGCTGGGTAATTAGCAAAGTGTCCTGTGGACCTGGCATGTTAATTTTCTGGAGTTTGACTTTTTCCCCTCACCCTTTGGAATCCAAGCTTAGCCCTGCAATAGCTTTCTATGTATCCCACTGGAATGAGGAGAGGACATAGAGACGTCTCACTCCACTCTCTAACTCTTCTTCCAATAAAAGTTTTCCTAGACATAAATCCTTTGTCCAATCCTAGATGAGAATACTCATACCTACTAGAAGAACCTATGAACAGTTCCCTGTAAGCGCTGGAAAATATGTTTTGGCCTAGGGAGACAGGAATCGTTCTCCAGTAACAAAGGACAAAGCTCCCCTAAAGCTTCTAATGGATAAGCAGACAGGCAGGCTATCAACGACCTGCTAAGAATCCCCCAGAAAGTTAAGTTGCCCCCACATTCTCCAGCACAGATGGCTCAAACAGGGACTGAATTACTAAAAGATAGAAGAGATGAGCACACGATCTTTTGGCAGATTCCCCAACGACACTGTTGTGTCATCTTCCAGTATGCACACACACCACGGAAAAAGACAGAGAGAGAAGACACCTGTAACACTTTAACAACCACCGCAGGGCCCACCTCAGCAACCAGGGTTAATGCAGTAATCACCACTGGGGCTCAATGGTGACAAAAGGGTCAAAACGATGTCACACACTCTCCTTTACCATCTAAAACAAAGCCATCTGTGTGCCCTCCTACTCACTTTTTCGTATTCAGCTCATCGTTTTCAGCCAATCGAAGAGTAGGTGTGTTCCTGTTTATCTTCTTGGAAACATCTCTCACAGACTCCTTATTGGCTTCCTTCTTGAGCTGTGCAGGTTGACTTTGAGAAGCCTGCAAAGAAATAGGGGGGAGAGGGAAGCAAAGAAATGGAGAGAAGCACCAATTCCCCAATAGGTGGCTCTTACAGGAAAGTCCTGACCCACATGCCTGCCCTGGACACTTTGTTTGGGTGTTTCCAGGAATAATAACCAAAACATCTCACAACCGGTATAGAACTGGTGCGGACTAATCACAGTGGAGCCTAGCAGTACAATACAACTGGTAAATATTAGCTAAATAGCATTACTAAGTGATTCTAAGACACAGAGGATGTCGGTTTGATCTCCACGTCAGGCACACTGGCCGGAAAATTCCCCAAAAGACGTTTTGCTAACATCACGTTCCACTTTGACCCCGTAAGATGTTTGGGGCGGGGGAGGCAATATAACGGGCTTTGCTGCCTGGGTGTACCAAGATCACCTTTACACCCTTATTCCCACCCCACCCCATCTAGGAGGGGGGAGGGGCTGTCACTGTGTGAGGGATGTAAATGATAAATGTCTAGTACATTGTTTTGTGCACCTGAAACTCATTAAAAAAAAGAAAGAAAAGAAACCCCATATGGCAAGGGCTGAAAATCCACTACAGGAAAAAAATAAAAAAAGAAAAGAAAAATAAATAAACTACCACAAACAAACAAACAGAAAAACTACCTTTTCAGGGTAGACCTCTAATACAACACTACCTGTGATACATCTATCCCAGCGCATTGAGGGGATATTTATTTAACATGGGGCTCTGGGAAGCTCCACCACAAACTCTAATCATGACTAATTCTATTAAACAGTAGGAGAGCTCATGGGACTACAAATAATGTTAGTAAAAATAAATTTAAAAGTTATACCTTTAAAATGAAACAAATCGAACCTAATTATATTGCAAATAAATACCATGACCACACTAAAGAAAAAATAAAAACAGAAGAAAATACAAGATAAGAAACAACTAACCCAAGTAAACACAGTATTTATTAGACTATATACCCTCAACATATATACTCTCAATCAGGATGGGTTTATGGAGTGGCAGAAAATACTGTAAATAAATCTGGAACTATTTTTAGTAGGTTTATTACGATGGTACGGAAAAAGTAATTTTGAAACTCTTTTAGATGTATTACAGTATTGAGTAAATACATTGATATTCTTGGGAACCAGGATTCTCATTGTAAAAGGAACATACAAATATGGATCAGGGAATACAAGAGAGAGCCCGGTCTATTGGAATGAAGTCTGTATGACCTCATGTATATGTATGTGTGTGTGTGTATCTATCTATCTATCTATCTGAGTATATAGATATGTGCGCATATCTCTGTTTACATATATGTGTATGTATGTTTAACTACATGTATGTGTGTATACATGCACATATTTTCTACTTCTGTCTGCTGAAAAGGCATAAAAAGCACACACCCCTAGATAGTAGCACATCTAGCACTGAGATGTTGCTCTCTGATACCATTCCTGGGTTGAGATAAAATGCATCTGAAATGAATCTGGAACATCCTGTTGTGCAGGAAAGAAATTGCTCAAAAAAATTATAAGAGTCTGTCACAAAGGCAGTATGTCACAATTATGAGACTATGTCACAGAAGTTAGATTGAAGTGGACCCTACTGGCCAAATCTGGGACAGTTTGAGCACCAAACTAATTAAGTACAATAATGAACAATAAACCACTGAACAAATAGCAATTCATAAATCCATGCCAATAATAAATACACAGAAAAGAAGGGAAGGCTCGTGTTTGTGGTAGAATGCCGAGGTCAAATTAGTAAATAGGGAGCTAGTGCTACAGTTGGAAAAATCATCATAAAGGCTGGCTTAGGCAAAAGTCATCAATGGATGCTAAACCTAGGTGACATTTTGATGCAGAGGTTATTGCAGGCTCTTAAGAGCATGTCCCACAGACTGCTTATCAGTTGTTAGAGAAAAAAACAAACAAAAAACAGTCATTGTACACTGGAGAAACCAAATAACATCTTAACTAAGTGATCAAAATTAAACTCAGCAATGAGGGACAGATGGACATTGTATGTCTCCAGATGTGATACAGTAAGAAGGATGGAACACCATCTACACAGTGTTCCAGCCAACAATATAGAACATCAATCTAATCACATGGAAACATCAGACAAACACAAAATGAGGAACGTTCTATTTTTCAAGGGGGGGTGCTAGGTGGGGACTGTATTCTTCAAAAAGGATAATGTCATAAAACAAGAAAAGAAAAACAAAGAAAGGCTATGGAAACGTTCCAGATTAAAAGAAGGTACAGACATGACAAGTAAACGACCCTAGACTGAATCCTTTACTGGAGGGGAAATATCCTTTTAACATTGACAATATAAAGTCAACTGAAAAAAAACTGGATGACGGATTACATAAAAATACTGTTATCAGTGTAATTTCATAAAGTTCATAATTTGCACTGTGGATATACAAGACACTATACTGAAGTACTTAGGGGTAAAAGGACATTATTTATGTAAGCAAATGGGAGACAATGTTAATAGGTGACTAGGTAAAGAGTGTGTGTTCCTTGTGCAATTTTTATTTTTTTGCGACTGTCTGTAAATTTGAAACTATTTCCAAATGAAATGTAAAAAAGTGATGCCTTTGTATCATCAGATCATAATAAGCAAACTACAGTCCAACAGGGAATTCTTTCTAAGGCCCTCAAGTCATCTACCTCTCCTCTCCAAAGAGCTTGGCAGTTTTTTTTAATTTTGTTTATTTACTTACTTACTTACTTACTTACTTACTTACTTATTTTTGGGGGGAAGGGGAACAGGACTTTATTGGGGAACTGTGTGTACTTCCAGAACTTTTTTCCAAGTCAAGTTGTTTTCCTTTCAATTTTAGTTGTTCAGCTTCAAGTTGTTGTCCTTTCAATCTTAGTTGTGGAGGGCACAGCTCAGCTGCAGGTCCAGTTGCCGTTGCTAGTTGCAGGGGCTCAGCCCACCATCCTTTGCGGGAGTCAAACAGGCAACCTTGCGGTTGAGAGGACGCGCTCCAACCAACTGAGCCATCCGGGAGCTCAGTGGCAGCTCAGTTCAAGGTGCCGTGTTCAATCTTAGTTGCAGGGGGCGGAGCCCACCATCCCTCTTGGGACTCGAGGAATCGAACTGGCAACCTTGTGGTTGAGAGCCCACTGGCCTATGTGGGAAGCCAACCGGCAGCCTTCAGAGTTAGGAGCACGGAGGAGCTCCAACCGCCTGAGCCACCGGGCCGGCCCAGTTTTTATTTTAACTTCACCTAAAGTTTTACAAACTCCCTACATGTGCAACTGAGATTCAGAATTGGAAAAGAATTGCATTCTTAGCAGGAGAGAGGTGGAGACACTCGCCTGCAGGGTAACACTCTGCATGTGCCATCTGTGAAGGTTCAAGGCCCTAACATATTCAGATCTAGGCTCCAGGGGGCCTTTACCTGTACTTCCCCATAACTCTTTCATCAAGAAATAGGAAACTAGAGATGAAAATCCTACTGACACAAAATCATCCAGGTAAACATGGATATGGAACCTAATGGATGAAGACCACCTCTCACATACCCACAGTCTGTCCCATGCTGGAATAAGGAGAGGAAAAGAAAAACACTCATAACAGATTAACTAATTAGAATAGAGCAACTGTTTTGGCAGGCCAGGACCTCACTGTGGTGAATGTCAAGGAGAAGACAGATATGGGAACATGGAGACCGAATAATCCTGATAGGAAGAACAAAACCATCAGACAGGGAGTCCCCAAAAATTCATAGAGAAAAGAGTCCTAAACCCTCAAATAGATGAGCTCAGATGTCTGCAAATGCCCAACCCTAGGAATGGTTTAGGTACATTGTAATGCTGGAACGTTCTCTAGAAAGCACCAAAGACCAATCACGGTGACCAAAGTGAATCTTCAGAACTTGAATGCAAAATGAAAATGAGATTCTGTAAAGCTAAACAGAGGCAACGCTACTGCACAGGGATGCCTTGCTAACCCCACCCCCACCCTGGATGTGACCTAGCAGATGCTGACTTCAGTTAGAGAGTCAGGAGGGTCCTGGATATCTGCACGTACTTCCTAATCGTTTATCTGTGTTTGTTCTCCATAAATGGCCCCATAAACTTCAGGAAAAAGGACTGAGACATAACAAGAAAGTTTCTCCCATGCTATGAGATCTTGCTTTGCAGTGTCACCATACTCCCATCAGAGGCTCTGTGGGCCAAGGGAAGCCACACCAAGATGGATTGCATAGGGTCCTGATTTCTGTGGCTACCTCATTTTAGCCAAGTTTCTAGATTCATGGACAAATAACTCAGGAAACGAGTTACAAGTCTATGTGGGAAGAGTATCTTGCAACCATTCTATACTAAATCTGAAATTCTGCAGAAAGGTGTAACCTAATCATATATGTTGTAATCTCCATGGAGAAGAGACGGTGTTAGCACAAGGCTGGTCACATAGCATCGAAAGATCAGAGATCCAAAGGGGAAAACTTTGCCAATGCTTATTCAATCCTGCCCGAGGGGGTGAAATATTATCTGGTAGATACAAGTATTCTGGTAGCCACAGAAGGACGCTCTATTCTGGAGGACAGGAAGAGCTCCCCAGGGTTCTCTAGATCCTGGATGAAACAGACTTCAACACCAACATCAGGCAAGTTTTCATTTGTAAAGTGGAGATAATTGAAGTATCTACCTCATAGGCTTATATGAGGAACAAGTTGATACAGGAAAAAGTGCTTAGACTAGTGCCTAGCAGATGGTAGGCACTCAGTAGGTATCAGTTATTATTTATAAGACTAAAGATTATCTTTGGCCTAATTCTGTATTCAATTAGTAACATCCTAATTATCCATTCTGGTTTTTGCTGGTACCTTAATAATACCAGAAGGGAGGTAACATGGAAGTGAACTCCAGAATTCCAGTCAAAATTGCTTTCTAGATCGCCATAGTTAAAAACCAGATCTTGGAACTGTGGGGCTCAATGGTTCTGAACGTCGGGGGGCATTTTTTATTGTAACTATGATGAGGATGCTAGTGGAACTTAATGCCTGGGGGCCAGGGATGCTGGCTGCAGTCAGTCCCACACAACAGAAAAAGGTGTCCTGCCCAAAATGCCCA
Source organism: Rhinolophus sinicus (assembly GCF_057876585.1). Lineage (NCBI taxonomy): Eukaryota > Metazoa > Chordata > Mammalia > Chiroptera > Rhinolophidae > Rhinolophus > Rhinolophus sinicus. Next base: position 38,465,537 of record NC_142518.1, read on the forward strand.
CAGTGCGTGAATTGATCAACCCTTCCCTAGACTGCAATGAGTCAATCCATCAAAGTACTGACCTCTAAGAGCTAGGCAGCCAGCTGACCCACCTCCGGACTGTATCTAAATGCAAGGTCCCATAGTTCTCATATTTATCTGCAATTTCATATCTGATCAGCAGTTTGTCTGAGGCTTTGAGAGAGCTCCACCAATTAATCCAGATGGTATCTGGCAGCAGAAGAGCCCCTGCGGTTTCTGAAGTTGGGTCACCGGTTCCAAATAAAATCAGCTCTCACCATCCAGAGAGGGTCAGAGTCTGGTAAACTGCAAAGGTCCCTCAAGGAAGAGGCTGTCTAAAACTTACGCAGCACCACAGAGAGGACTGGACTGGCATACTCACATTGGTGACATCTTCCAGAGCCGATCTCTTTTTGAGTGGTCCCTGAGGTGAAGACGGAGACATCTTTGCTCGGTAGTTCTCTCCTCTCTAAAAAAGTAACAGAGGGAAATGAGTATATCCAATTGTGAACAGTCTTTTCAGGGACTTTGGGTCATCTTTGGGGCTCAGGGGGAAACTCTAGAATCTCCAAGCAACGCAGATGCATATAATAAACCCCAATAAACTACAGCAAAAGGAAATGTTGGCACTCACTGCCGCTTCGAGTCCCTGAAGGAGGTACCACTGATGATGGGGACAAGGTTGTCGGGAGACAGGATGACCTCTCATGGAGCTCAGCGTGAGCGACATAGCTCGGTGAAGTGACCTTTCCCTCTTACTTCTCTCATACGTACGGTTATCCTATCCAAGAGGAAGAACCACCACCGGTACCCTGCCATTCCCAGTCATGCCTTTAATATGGATGGTCTCAGGCAAATCAGTTCAATAATTTAACAAACATTTAAGTGTTTCTTATGTTAAGCAGTTAATGTAAGACATTCCCAATGAGGACAATAAGACATATACCTAGATACTGGGCCTGGATCAGCTCTTTACTAGCCGTTCACCTTAGAAAAGTCACTTAATATCTCGCCTCAATTTCTTTATCAGTAAAATTGGAACGATAACCTACCTCATTTGAGGATGAAATAAGAGAATACATGTAAAAAAAAAAAGTCTGTATAAACTACAAATGGACAGAAATCATATTTTAAAAGTATGTAGTAAGAGGGAGCATTTGAGATCTGGCTTCCTGGCATGTCATCTGTTTGGCTCAAATAAACTCAAATTTTTTAAAAAAAGTATATAGTCCAATATAATTTTAAATGTTACAGGGAAAATTTTGTATTTTAAGAAAGGAGTTTGATAATCCATAAGACTCCCTACTTGTTACTGTATACAAACGAGGGAAGATAGGAGGGAGGCGAGGTAAATATTTTGGAGCAAAGGGGAGCTTTGTTTCTGGGTATTATTTATCTGTACATGCTTTTCCCCACTCTCAAATGAGTAAGACCATCTACGGAGATAAAGTTAGGGTAAATCACACTGTAGGGCTCCCCTACACCTTAACGGTTTTTGTTTGGTGAACGTTTCCTAAGTATCAGGTACCCTTTATGAAATGAAAATAAACCCTGCCCTAGCTAAATCAGAGAGTTCTTATAATGTGAAACAGACGCACTGAGGTCAGACCATTTATGTGCTCTGTCCTCCATCTACACCGTGAACGGTTCGTACATGACACAGTAAGTGATCAGAAATTTAGAGAATTGGATTCATAATACAACAGACCAATCCAGCCCAGTAGAGTAATCCTGAAAGAGCTGAGATGAATTACTTGTTTTCTACTTGATTAAGCTAAGAAATAAGTAAACTATGAGTCTCTTGTGTAGTTCATAATAAATAATCCTAGTAGAATTAACAAAAATACAATGTTATTTTCTCACAAATTCGCTAAGAAATAAACTGTCGATCTGCTATCTAATTCCTCCTTAATATGACCAATAGAAATAATCAGCGCCAAATAAAATTTACAGTGGAAACTGAATGCAATAAAATTCACATTTATAAAATGTGCCCCAAGAAAGCTGGATTTTGAAAAATAACTACCGAGCATACCAAAAAACTTACAATGGCAGAATTCTAATCAGAAAATTTGATATGGACAAAAATCTGATCAATGTATCAAATCTTTCTTGCCAATTTATATAGAAAAAAACAACAACATTCGGCCCCTCCATGAAAACCGTTTTAGTAAAACAAAAAAAAAAATGATTAGAAACATTTGTACTGAGAGGAAACTAATCAAGGAAATTAAATTGGCCTCATGATGTTTGTTCCAGAAAATACTTTCTTAATGGTAATCCACTAGTGTTAGCAAAATTCTGATTAAAATATGTATGATGATGAACAAACATACATCTCAGGAATCAGAATGACTCTGTCAAACTATTCCCGAGGTCCAAACAGCAGAGTCAAAACGGACCCATTCTTCAAATTAAATAGCTGTAAAAAGCATAACACATTTGTTGACCTAATCTTCACACTTTCCCCAGGATGTATCAAGCAGCCTCCTGGCAAAGTGCTTTGAGCCTGAGAGAAAGTAAGAGTATAAATGTCACCGTTAATGTGATCATTAACAAGAGCGTTGTTTGCTTTTGCAGACTGTGGAGGGCGGCCTTCATTTCAGCCACGCATTTATGAGAAAGAAGAGTTCACCCTTTCTCCCCCAAGTTCTAATTTGCTGGTCTCCACTACAAGAGCTCCCACTCCTTCCCTCCTCCTCAAATTAAACCACCCATATTCTGAAAGATTTAAGGGTGAGGGTAGGGGCTGAGCCAACACAGGAAGAAGCTACCCGAGATGCTGCTGTTGGGAGAGACAGCTTGCTCTAACCTTTTCAGACTGGCCATGATCACTGGGTACAACTTTGCTGGACCGAGATTTCTTTGTCTCACGTTTGGAGCTTCGGGGTGGTAGTGGCAGCGGCATCGCTTACAGATTCAGCAGTGTCTATCCAAGGCAGAGCTGCAATCAGAAAGGGACTCTTTAAAACACCCTTCACCAGAAACATCACAGAATTCTCTGGAAACTCATGAAAAAAAAAAACCGAAAAAAAACAACAAAAAAAACCCAGTATCTCTATAGCACCCCTAGGAGAAAACAGAAATTGAGTTAGGCAGGCCTGGGTTCAAATCTTGGTTCTACCACAATTAACCTTGGGCAAGGGACTGAAACTCCTTGGGTTTCAGCTTTCTCTTCTATAAAACGGAGAAGAGTATAGCTACCTCTGGAGGGTTCTGTTCAAATTAAAGGAGATACTGTATGTAAAAAGCCCAGCACAGCACCTGCCATCTTCTGTGGGCACTGGAACTATGGCCTAGCCCTTACTTTGGGCCTAGGAACATTGGGGGCAACTTACAGGAGAGTTTTACACGGAAAACAATCAATAACATGACAGATAATACAGGATGGAAGCTGGTAGGATTAATGTTCTTTAAAAGGCATGGGGTCCTGGCCACAGCGATTATAACAATGCTACAGAGAAGACACAAGAATGCATTGCACACACACATGGGCACAATAGGTCAGAGAGTATGCAAAGGCTGCATTCAATCAGAAGAAACTGTAATCCAGTTCTAGACACCTGGTAGGGAAAATAATCAAAAGATGAGATAACAGCAGAAGGAACTAACTTACTGAAAATCACAAGTCATTACGACCCTTGGGAGAATCCTACCTTCTTCAGTGCAGGACCCCATTCTATGTTTCTTAAGGTTCCTTTAGTCTGTGAGTCCTCAATAGGTAGGATACACTTATGTGTCTTACAAGCAAACACGTTATCAGGAGGAATCATTTTTTTTGCATACACTAGAGACCCTTCCCACTCAGCTACAACTGCCCTTCCAACCCCACCCACATTCAATCTCCAAGTTCAACCGCATTCCACTAAGAGAGCCCCTAAAGGCAATGCAAGAAACGTACCAGTACACACCAGATACTTCAGACAGTGGAGATACAAACACAAATAAACCATGGATCTTATCCTAGAAGTATTCACATGCACAGCTCTAACTCTAACATCAAAATGTGACAAATGACTTAACAAAGTACCATAGAAACACAATGGAAAGTCAGTAACCTTGTGGGGGTGGGGAGGAGGGGCGGAGCAAAGCTCCACAGAGGCGTTTATATTCATTCCATCTGGACTTAAATGACAAAGCCGTTCCCATAGACTGAGGGGCTTTCCAGGCAAGGACAGCCTAAGCCCAGGCAGAGGCTTGAATATGCAGAGCACAGCAGGTTCAGGGACGTCCAGGTTGTCCGGAGTGCGGCGTATAAAGAATTTATCACTCTCACGGTGGAGTTAGAAAGGGGCTAAAAGCTAGGTTGCGGCTAAGCGGCTGTTAAGAAAGAAAAGCAGAGAAGACTACAGCTTGAGAAGGTTTAAGACAGGAGAAAGGCTGATTTGGGTTTTGCTTGGGATGGAGAAGTATTAAACATTTTGTCGGTGACTAAAAGTCAGTACAAGTATGTGCCTTCATATTTACTACCTGCCGATCCTCACAACAAAAATGTTTCCAACTGACTTACTACACAGGACACACTACTAAGCAGCACTGATCACACAACTCTTTCCAGGGCTCTTTCTCAAATGCCATGAAGTCTCTCCCATCACACTCAAAAACACTCCACAAGAGCCCATGGTCTAAAGTGAAAGGCCATGGTGTGGTAGTGTGAGGAGGTAGAATGAGCACAGGCTTTTTTTACAGAAGCATCTGGGCGTCTGAATCAGCCAAATTAGCATCTTTGAGCCCCAGGCTCCTCTTTTGCCAAAGAGCTATGCCACCTCTCACTTGCACAGGCATCCTGTGGCTCAAATGTAAATTTGCATGCCAAAGACCAAGCATGGCAGGCATGCTGAATAAATGGTGGGTCTTACTCACCTTCCCTTCCCCCAAATCCAAACCCGTTTTCAAATCATCCTTCAAAATTCTGCCAAGCAGCAATGAAGCCACGTTGGGTGCACCCGCCCTTAACTGCACTGTATGAAAACCACTTATTCCACTGTTATTCTTCACACCTCAAACAATTTTTTAGTGGATGACCAAAGACTCGTGTTCTAAAAACTTTATCTTTCAAAGGGAAATTAAAAATCGGACTGGAGCAAAAAGGCTAAAAAACTTTCAGCTGAAGATGTCACAGGTTAATTAAACCTCAGAGAAAATGAGGTTATTCACACTGTGGACAAATAAAAGGGGGTTCTATGGAAAGTAACCTCACAGGATGATCTGATCATAAATTACTAACTGGATAGGTCATGGTGGGTAGTCAAATCCCAAGCTTGTAACTTCTTTAGTGAAAGGTTTTAAGCCAGCCCTGTCCATCGCTCTTGTGCATTTAGGTTAACACACCTTTGAAGTGCCAGAATAACCCTCAAGAGCATATAACACTTGTTAACTATCCCGTAGTCCAATCCCCTCCTTGCTTTCTCCAATCTTCCTTATGTCCCCCTCCTTAATTTCAAAGGCATAAAAGAAGCTGCAAAACTGTTCTTCTCTGGAGCATTTGAAATCTTGCTCCCCGCATATGTTTGGCTCAAAGAAACTCTTATAAAAATTCTCCACAGGTTTGGACGTTTCTTACGTCGACCACATGATGGTCATATACCACCTTCACTATCCTGAACAATAATCACTTGCTTTGGGGGACACACATACACTGACTTAAGTAACTAATTTCCCTGCCACTTGGAGGGGGAGGGGATTGACACCACCAAACCAAAAACAAGCTTTCATAAAAAGACACTCTCTGCAGAACACTCTCGACTTCTACCACTTACAAAACGCCACGCCTTACTTAAACAAGAAAATTAGAATCCTTTCCATTTTCCAGACTTTCCACCCACCCCCCACGCGCACTAAGGGTTGAACACCCACCCCATTGGACGTCCCAGTGCAGTGCTGAAACCCACACAGGGGAAAGCGGGCTCTTTTAGAAGCCCAACTGTTCAGACTCCAAAACTGTAGATCAAGACAATCTACAGGAAACAGTCGCAACTAAATGGTATATACAAAGGCAGGTTACAGACAGCAAGACATTGGGGAGAGAAAACAGCATGGTGTCAATGAAAGCAGCACTGGGCTGGCAAGGATACCTAGGGTTTAGTCCGACCCTGCCCCTAGCTGGCTTGGTGACACTGGGACAATCCCTTTTTTCTTTCTATGCTTCCTTTCCCCACCTAATAAAATGAGGCAAGGGGACCGGAGCCCCGGCTGTTCAAACTGTGGTAAATGAACCGGCAACAAAACATCACGTGGGAGCTTTTGGCAATTTAAAGTCTCGGGCCCAGGTAGTAGGCCTTATCAAATAGGAACATGCAAATTAACAATATCCCCGGGTGAGACGTATGCACGTTAAAGTTTAAGAAGCAGTATTCTAGGGTCCCTTCAACCTCTGACCGTCTAGGATTCCAATCACATAGCAGAGAGCAGTGGGCTAGCCGGAGCTGAAGGGATTGGAGGCGGGGATAGAAGAGAAAAAGGATAACAAGGGAGAAAAGACTCGTTTTCATGCTCCTTCGTATCCTTCAATCTGTAGTCCAAAAGACATCCCTCAGCGTTCTCTGACTTAAATACGTCTTGTGGAGGAAATCGATCCTGCACTTTCACTTGTATAAAGGCGTTTTGTAAATGGACTCTGACTCGGGCATGTGTACGGGACGCTCCATCTAACAGCCTGCGGGACCCAGCCTCATCTACTTTGCCGTCTCACCCTCTAACACACACTCCGTGCCCCACGGCTTACAGGGCTCTCTCCACAGACTTCTCACGGACAGAAGAACAAAACAAAGGTTTCCTCACAGGAACGCCGGCGAAACCGGCCAGGAGAAGACAGCGTGTAACAAGGGGCTGGAGTGACGCCCAAGGACCGACCCGCGTGCGACAGAGCCAGACGTTCGAGCGGGCAGTACAAGCCCCAAGGCGCCTACCTCACACCGAGATTAAGGGCGGAACAGGAAAGACCATGGACACACTCCTAGACCAGGAGAAGCCCCTGGAAATGAATGAAGCTCCGTGTCGTAGCGACCCGTGCTGCTCTCAACCTGGCCTGCGCTCCCTCCAATCGGCCCGCAGCGAATTTTGAAAATTACAGCTCCAGACGAAGCGCGGCGGTGATTGGCCAGCAGGGGCCAATCAGCGTGCAAGGGGGGCGGGGCTGGGCTTTTTAACCGAACTCGGTGGCTAACAGACTTTGCATCGGGGCGTGGTTTCCATTGGCTGGACTAGGCAGGTTTAAGAAGGGAAAGTACTGGGTCTCTTTAAAGAGGCATTTTCATTTAAATAACTGCTGGAGGAAGGGAGGAGAGCGGCGGTATAAAGTAGGCTCAACCTACTTAAAACATTAATATTAATAACGCTTTGTAGAATCAAACGTTAACTTCTGCTGGCTTCACAAATGGCCTTGCGATGGGGAGCAGAGCAGAAATTACTGCCCCCTATTTTATGGGTGAGTACCCAAGTGCAGAGAGCTAATAATAGTAGCTATTATTAATTCAGCACTAGCTCTGTACTCGTTATTATAATTTTTTAGTATTTTGAACCCTGTCCAAAAAGATAGATACTTTTATTATTGCCATTTTACAGATAAAATTGTAGTGTGTGAACTGCCCAGTATCACAAAACTGCATTGTGGCACAGCAGGTACTACAACCCAGATATTCTTCTCATGTACTTCATTCATACATTAATTTATTCATTCAACAAATATCTGTTGAGCACCTGCTTTGTTCCAGGAACTAGAAAATATACGTAATTGACAAGAGACTAAAAAATACGTAGCCCTGTGCTGTCCTCTGAGGAGGCAAAGAGAAAATGGAGATTCCAGGAATAAAATCTAGGACTTCCCGCATATAGGGCAGATACTCTACCACTACAATATATCTCTACCTTTATTATTAGCCCATTCTCCTTTTAGTATCTCATAGCTTCTATGTTAAAAGTAAAATATTCACATAACCCCAGGCCCTCTTCTCTTTTTAAACTCCCTAGGTTATCTCATCCAGATTCATAAATTCAACATATTCACAACCCTCACCAAACCTGATCCTTCCTCCAATGCCTCCCCGTTTTAGGAACTGGTACCACATCAAGCCTGTTAATCAAGCCAGAAACCTGGTATCATCCTTGATTCAAACTCTTTTTCATCACCTTACTCTCCCATGTCCAATCCTTCAGCAAGTTCTGTGGATTCTACCTCAAAAATGTAGCGTATATCCATCCACGTCTCTCCATCTCCACTGCCACCATAATCTCTCATTTGAACTACTTTCAAGAGGCTCCAAGCTGCTCTTCCCTTTCCAATCTTGCCCTTCTCTAATACAGATACGACATGACAACAAAATCAATCTTTTCTAAAAAGAAAAATCATATCCTGTCCCTCTCCTGCTTTAGTGGTTTCCCACAGAATTTAAGATAAAATCCAAACTCCTTAATCTGGTCTAAAAGTCCCACCTATCTCATCAACCTCATCTCATGCCTCTCTTTCTCATTTATTCCATTGCAACCACAGTGGTCTTCTTTCAAAGCTTTGAGTATACCAAAATCCCTCTCCTCAGGATCTTTGCACATGCTGTTTTCGCTGTCTGGAATATTCTTACCTCCACTCGTTAAACTACTTGTTTTTTCTCATGCTTCAAGTCTCAGCTTAAACGTCCCCTCTTCAGAGAGGCCTTTTCTGGCCATGTTAACTAAGGTAAAATTCTCCCCCCTCCCTTATACTCTATCTCAGCCCCTTACATTTATTTTAGAGTAGTTGTTGCTAATGGTAATTTTTTCACCCATATCCTCACTCAAGAATGCAAGGTCTATAGCTACAAGGACCATATCTCTTGTGCTCTATCTATCTCCAGTGATTAGCATTAATAATAGTTCACATTTATCAATTGCTTACTGTATGTTTTACGCTGTTCTGACACTCACAACAAGACAATGAGGTGTTGATAGCCCCATTTTTCAGAAGAGGAACTTGAAATACAGAGAAGTTCAGTAAATTGCCCAAGATCACACAGCTACTAAATTATTGGACTGGGATTTAAACCCAAGCGGTCTGATTACAGAGACCAAACACATAAGCATTACCCGATACGAGCCTACTTGACAGATGACTGAAAAATGTCTGTTAACTAAGCAAATGAGTATCTTCCTTTAAAGATCGTAACTGTGGATAAGTGTCCCACCGAGATGCACTATAAAGGAAATACAGTATTAACACAAGTCACTATATGTCTTCTTTAGTCAAGAGGAAAAAAGGTCCATCTACCAAAACAATGGCAACACAAAAATCACAAAACGAGCAATTACATTTTTCCTGGTATGGTGATCATTTCACAATGTATACAAATATTGAATAATTATGTTGTACACTTGAAACCAATACAATGTTGTATGTCAGCCATACCTCAATTTTTAAACAGTGATTGAGTAAAAGTTGTGATTTTTCCAAATCCTTTTTTCCCCCTAGATAGATGTGTTTTATTTTATTTTATTTTTGTATTAGATTAAGGAAATAATTTGCCTCTCTTTTTTAAAATTTTTTTTATTGGGGAACATTGGGAAACAGTGTGTTTCTCCAGGGCCCATCAGCTCCAAGTCGTTGTCCTTGAATCTAGTTGTGGAGGGCACAGCTCAGCTCCAAGTCCAGTGGCAGTTTTCAATCTTACTTGGCAGGGGGCGCAGCCCACCATCCCATGTGGGAATTGAACCGGCAACCCTGTTGTTCACAGCTCACGCTCTAACCAACGGAACCATCCAACTGCCCCCAACAATTCTGTATTTGTTTTCTCAACCTTCACACCTCCAATTAACTTAACCTTTCCTTTGGGTAGACTCAGAGAGAAAACTGAGAAAAGAGGAGACAGCCCTTTGACTCTAACATTTTCGTGTATTTCCCTCCTCCCAGGCATACAACTTTCTCATAAACTCTCCTATTTCCTCCTTTCTACATCCCTGTGTTAAAACCTGATAGAAAGGATCTGCTATTAGCTACCTCACTTTTACATGAAAATGTACTCCAGATGGATCCAAGAGTTAATTGTGAAAACGAAACCATGGAAATACTAGACAAAATGTAAAAGAATATTTTTATAATCTTGCAGAAGGAAAAATTTGACCTAAACGGAACAAAAAGATCTAGAGACAACAAAAGGATCAATAAATTTTAGTGGCTAAAATTTTTAAATTTTTGTTTGGAAAAACAAAAAACAAAAACAAGGTTAAGAAACCTAACAACAAACTGGGAAAAAAATTGGCAACACAAACGACAAGAAAAAGATGAACCTCCCAATAAAAAAATAAATTAAAAAAAAACTGGCAAAAAAATGAATAACAAGAGAAGAAATACAAATGGTCAATAAACATGAAAATATGATCAATTTCACTAAAAATAAATGCAGATTAAAACAGCAATGGATTATTTTTGTTTGTTTAGGTCATTGGCAAAGGTTTAATAAGATTAATAATAACTTCTGCTGATAAGGGGGTGTGTAAACAAGCACTTTTATTCACTGTTGGTGGAAATAAAAACTGCCATAAACAGTTAGGAGGGTTATTTGAAAATACCTGCTTAATTTTAAAACCATTTTACCCACAGGTTCTACTTCTGGTAATCTTCCCTACAAAAATACTTATTCCAAGAAATAAGGCTGAAAATTCCCCCAATTTGATACAGAAGCTTACAGATTCAAGAAGCGAACCAAACCCCAAAAAGGATAAACCCAAAGAAATTCAAACAAAGACACGTCATAATCAAACTTCTGAAAGATACAGACAAAGAAAAAAATCCTTGAAACCAGCAAGACAGAAATGACACCTTTCTAATAGGGGTGATTTTTTAAAAAATGACAATGGATTTCTCATCAGTAACCATGCATGCCAGAAAGAGGTGACACAAAATTTTCCAAGTCCTAAAAGAAAAGAACTTTCATCTCAGAATTCTACATCCAAGGAAAATATCCTTCAGGCGTAATGGGGAAATCAAGTCATTCTTGGATGCCCACTTTAAAAGAATAGAAAGATCACAAAGCAAAAAAAATAGATATTAATAGGAGGAATCTTGTAACATCAGGAAGGAACAACAGTGGAAAGAGCAAAAATATAGGTAGATACAATAGACTCCTTCTGATACTGTTTTCTGAATTATGTTTGACAGTATTAGCAAAAATTATAGCACTGTCTGATGTGTTTCTCAATGTATGTAGAGGAAATGTTTAAAACAATCATATAGATGGGGAAGGGGAAGGTAGGAAAGGTTTCTACCCCTCCATCAAACTGGCAAAATATTAACTCCAACAGACTGCAATAAGTTGTGTATATATAATGTAATACCTCAAACATGCACTAATAAAGCTATACAAAGAGATACACTCAGAAACACTATCGATGCATCAAAATGGAATTCAAACAAATCTTCAAGCAACTGACTGGAAGGCAGGAAAAAGAAAACGTAAATGTTTTAATCAGGGAATAATCAGAAAACAAAAAGTAAAATGGTGACCTTAAGCCCCAACAGATCAAAAATCACATTAAATATAAATAGTTTAAGTAGAAGAATTAAAAGACAGAGATTGGCAGAGTGGATTTAGAAAACATGATCCAACAATATGCTGTGAACGAGAAACCCACTTCAAATATAATGATATAAGGAAGCTGAAAATTAAAAAGTGGAAAAAGTTATACCATACATACATTAATTTTTTAAAAACCAGGAATATTAATATCAGACAAAGTAAACTTCAGAGTAAAGTCAATTACCAAGGACAGAGAGGAATATTACATAATGATAAAAGTGTCGATCCCCCAAGAAGACACAGCAATCCTAAATGTGTATGCACTAACCAAAAGGGCTGGAAAATACATGAAACAAAATCTGATAGAACTAAAAGGAGAGATAGACAAATCCATCACTCATAGTTGGGGACTTTAATATTTCATCTCAATAACTGATAGAACAACTAGATAAAAAATTGGCAAGGACATAGAAGAACTCAACAAAACCATGAACAAACAGAATCTAATGGACATTTCTAGAGCACCCCACCCCATAACAGCAGAATACACATACCTTTCAAGCTCCTATGGAACATTTTCCAAGATAGACCATACCCTCAATCATAAAACAAACCAGCAAATATAGAAGAACCGAAATCGTAACTGAGTGTGTTCTCTGACCACAATGGAATCAATAACAAAAACAGGAAAATACCCAAACACTTGGAAACTGAACAATATTGCACTAACTGCTTACATTAGAAAAGAGGAAAAGTCTGAAAATCAATAATCTAAACTTCACCTCAAGACTAGAAAAAGAAGAGCAAAATAAATCCAAGGCAAACATAAGGTAGGAAATAATCAAGATAAAAACATAAATTGATGAAATTGAAAACAGAAAAACCAATAGTGAAAATCAATGAAACAAAAAGCTGTACTTTGAAAACATCAATAAAATTGACAAACATCTAGCTAGCAAGACTAAGAAAGAAAAAAGACAAAAATTAGCAATATCGGAAATGAAGCAAAGGATATCACTACAGACCCTAATGACATCAAAAGAATACTAAGGGAATACTATGAGCTCTATACATATAAATTTGACAATTTAATTGAATGGACAAATTCCTTGGAAATCACAAACTACCACAATAACCCAATATTTAATACCTAATTGGAATAGTTCCATTCTTCTAAAGAAATTCAATTTGTAATTTTAAAATTCTTAAAAAGAATAGAAGTCTAGGCCCAGATAATTTCACTGGGCCTAGAGAATTAAACCAAATGTTTAAAGCATAATTATCATCAATTCTACACCATCTCTTCCAGAAAATAGAAGAGGCGGGAACACTTCCCAACTCATTTGAGAACACTTTTACCATGATACCAAAACCACAGAAAGACAGTACAAAAAAAGAAAACTATAGACCAATATCCCTCATGGAAATAGATGCAAAATATTTCGCAAGATATTAGCAAGCAGAATTTAGCAATATATCAAAAATAGTATATACCATGACCATGTGGGGTTTACTCTAGGGATGCAAGGCTGGTTCAAAAAAAATCAATCCATGTAATCTACCATATTAATAGTCTAAGGAATACAGAGAGAGAGAGAGAGAGAGAGAGAGAGAGAGAGAGAGAGAGAGAGAGAGAGAGAGAGAGAGAAAGCTATTAGTGCTAATAAACAAGCTCAGGGGTGCAGAACACAAGATCAATCAATATACAAAACTCAGTTGCATTTCCATACACTTTCAAGGAACAATGTGAAAATAAAAGACAATTTTACTTACAATAGCATCAAAAAGAATACTTAGAAAATAAATTTAACAAAAGAAGTATAAGATTTGCACTCTGAAAACCACAAAACATCACTGAGAGAAGTTAAAGACCTAAACAAATGTAAAGACATCCTATGTTCATCGACTGAAATACTTAATATTGTTAAGACGGCAATCCTCCTCAAATTGATCTACAGAATCAACGTAATCCCCGTCAAAGTCTGTGTAGAAAACAGTTAAGATAGCAGGCGTGAGAATGCTATAATTTGAAAATCCTGCTGGCAAAGTTGGCCCTTGCCCAGGATTTGGGAACTTGGATTTGGGTAGCGTTCCCACCACTCTAACTGATGAGAGTAGCTTAGAGTACCTTAACTGTTTGTGCAAACAATATGGTTTATGGGGAACAACAACTTTCCTCCTGGGACTCTGGAGTTTTGTAAGTGCTAGGCAGAGGACCAGCCTCCAATAAAAGCCCTTAACACTGAGTCTCTAATGAGCTTCCCTCATAAATAGCATTTCACATATGTTATCACCACTCTTTACTGGAAAAAGATATGCCAAGTGAAAGAAATCAGTCACAAAAGACTACATACTGTATGATTCCATTTATATTAAATGTCCAGAATAGGCAAATCTACAGAGACATAAAGTGGATTAGTGGTTGCCTAAGTCTGGGGAGGTATAGGGCTGAGGGAGCTGGGGTGTGATGTAGCTAAAGGGTATGAGGTTTCTTCTTCTGGTGATGAAAATGTTCTAAAATTAATTATGGTGATGGTTGCACAACTCTGTGAATATACTAAAAATCATTGAATTGTGCACTTTACATGAGTGAACTAGACGGTATTTGAATTATATTTCAATAAAGCTGTTATAAAAAATAACAGTGGCTACTAAAATACATTGGTTCTTTAAAAAAATTCTGTTGAAGAGTGGCAAGGAACGATTCAGTGGAACCAGTTAGGAAGTTATTGCAATAAGCCAGGCAGTTTGGAAAAGGGGGTCCAGTGTTCTCAGCCATAGCCAAGCACTTCTATATGGTTCTGGGCATAGCGATTCTTAAACAACCATTACCACTAATTTTCTTTCTTGTTTAAAAATTGAGATATAATCGACATATAACATTATATTAGTTTCTGATGTACACACTCTCAATTATATAAATATCCTTAAGCACTTAGTAATATATATAAACCTAGTGCTATCCTTTGCAGGGTAAATGAAAATAAGGAAAACACAGTCATTCTCCTCAAGCATTTCTGGACTTGGAAAAATAAAACTCATCATGAAACAACTACAACACAAGGCAGAATTAAGTGCCAAAAAAGTGAATACACAACTGCTAAGGATTTCAAAGGACACATGTTGTTCAGCATGCTATTACTGCCAACATAATTACTGTGATTACAATCACCCCGTTATCACCAAGAGTCATTACTGAGTGTCTAAGTACATGAGCCGCTGTTACGGTCTATACAGAGAGTTGGACAATCACTTCTCCCTTTGAACCTGTATACATCTTTATAATGGGGCTATTAAGGAAAGATTATTATATTACTAAGTATAATATTATATCATCTACGTTATAAATATTATATTAAATATTAAGTCAATAAGTCTTACACACGAAAATGCAGTTTGTGGGATGGGAAGTGATTCTATCAGGGCGGAATCAACGATTTCCCTTTTAATCTGAGGAATGCCTTCGCAAAATGGGCTTTTGTATGGGGTAATCTTGTACTGTGTGGGAATACGTCGTCCAAGTAGCGGCGCCCCCTAGTGGCCACATGAACTCATTACCCCCACTTACCATCTTGCTTTGAGAGCAATAGGCACAGAAGGCCTAAGTCTGACATCCCCACGGGGCAACTACATGACAAAGTTGAAGACTCGGCCAGTCTTCATCCCATTTTAATGTCCCTGAAGCCAGGGGGATCCTTAAGGGTGTGTGTTGGGGGGAGGATGCCTACAAGTTCTGTGAGGGAACCTGAAGGGGTTCGTGCTTCCAGGATCCCTTCCTCTCCTTCATGGTCTTTTTTTTTTTTTTTTTTTTTTTAAACCGAAACATTCATTCACATATAAAGATACTATTAGGAGGGAAAGAGAAAACCTTTACCACCAATACCATATTTAAGTACTTTTTCTCAGATGTTGGAGACAAGTTTGTTGGTTTGACAGGAAAGAAAAAATTTGACTTAACAACTTAGTTCCCTCAGCCACATCTCCAGCCCTGACATAGAATAGATTTACATATTTATATATGTAAGGCGACAGGCTCTTTCAATACCTAGAAAAAGAAATTACACCTTTAACAAGCCATACAAGGATTGGAACTAAAGGTACGCATGGGAAAGGCGCTCCCCACCAATCAGAAACCGAAACGAGACAAATCAAAACAAAACAAAACGAAAAAAAAACGGATGAGGGACAGAGGGACGGGGGACTAACCGCCTCAGAAGAGCCGCCTCCGAACAGCCGCCTCAGAACAGAGCCTCCTCGAGATAATCGCCTCCAGAAAAAGCCGCTTCTCGGCAAATGGATCTCCGTGGAGACTGACCGACCCTACCATTCTCACCAGCAGGGGGAGATAACCGACCAACACTTCTCAGTCAGACTTGAAACCAGCAGATGGGGCCAAAAGATCAGACTAGGGACCCTTTATACTGCCACCACCAGCCCCTCAGGGACTTTCTCTTTTGCCTTTTGGACATTAGAAGAAAGAAAAGGCGTGCTAATCTCTGCACACATACACATACACCCACCTCCGCGATGATGGAAGTGGCTAGTGCCGAATCTGCTAAACCACCAGTTAAATGGCTCCTCTGAGCACCAGCTAGCTACCCATTAATAAAATCAGGGTTAAAATAGTACCCGTTCCATAGGGTTGTGTGAGAATTAAATCATGTTTGAAAACACGATAACAGGCAAATTTTCAGACCTGTGGACAATCTGGGATGGTGCCCAACTATTGGTTTTGATGAACCCCCGGATGACTCTAAGGCACACTAAAGTGTAAGAATGATTGCTCTAAGAAGAAGGCCGCCCACTCAAAAATAGCTAAGCAAGTTTTTTGTCATTACGACAGATTCCAAGACTCCGTGGCTTTTGAATTATGTTTTCTGCCTGAAATTCTAAAACCATTTGTTTCTTGAGCCCAGCTGTGTGCCCCGTAACACTGTGGATACAATGAGCGAGAACCTGCCCTCGAGGCTTCAGTGTAGGAGACCCAGGAGTAGGAAAAGTTAACTAATTCTACAAGGCCAGATCTACAGTTGTAAACTTCAGATAAATTATACAGACAATAAGCAAATGTTCTAGGAAATCAGCGGAGGGAAATTTCACAATTATAAGAGAGAAGAACCTGACCAGAAATGGCCATTGACAAGTCAACCCTCTACCCCTCCCCGCCAAAAATAGCTCTAAGTCATTTTCTACAGTAAGGCGATAGAACAGACCTTACTTGCCTAATTAAGTCCCTACCTGAAAGGAAACCCTCAACATATCTAAGAGTCTGCTTTCCTTTAGCAGCTGCCCTCTGAAGAAAAAATAATGAGAATGTTTATGACTTTTGCAAGTCCTTTATTTTCTCCCTCCACTTCTTCAATCACTCATAGGAAAGGACAGATAGGTATGCACAGCACAGACATAATGAGGCTGGTTACTTAGTGTGTTGCTGGGTAGACAGGGCTTCCCTGCTGGAATAAACAAAAAGGCAGCCATGCCCTAAAACTCCAGGTCCTGGAATGTCTCCTTCACTCCAGGACAGAGACATGACAATATACCTTGAGGTTAATAAATAATCTCGAATACTTCCACGCCCAAAAAAGGAGCAGATATGATAGATAGGACGGGGTTAGTCTGTTAATCCCTTCAGGATGAGCAAACAGGACAAACCTAATAGATGATTTTCATTAGAAGGCTCCAGCCCCCTTCCCCAAGCAGGCTGGGTAAGGTATAAAAGTAAAAGGCTTTGCCTTAGCTATTGGGCTTCCCAGTTTAGGGTACCCACTCCCGCTTGGGAGCTGCAACCACTTCTCCTGTTTCTAATAAACTATCTTCCTCTACAACCTTTTGCCTCTCCCTGGTCCGTGTGTCCGTTCTTCGGCTTCACGAGACAGGATCCCGGCCACACCCAGAAACTGCTAGCGGATCCAACATCGGTTACGTGATTTGGGGCCTCACAGGAAAATATTCCTCCTTCCGAAGTGCTCATCGCTTGCTTTTGGTTATCAGTACGTATGTCACCTGAATAATTTGCTAGGTTTTATATTTTCTCAATCAGGTCCTTGGTTCCTCAAAAATTAAACCTAAAAACTGAATTTGGCTAATAGTTAAGTCACCTTTTGTATTGTTGAACTGCTAGAGTTGATGTGCCTTCCTCGATATCAGCTATGGGCCAATATAAGGAAGCTTAGCCTAATATTTCCCCCTAACTGGCAGGGAATTCTAACGGTTCCGGCCCACTGTTACATCCCTGATTAACAGGCTCAGATCCTAGAGAAGGCCAGGAATTTGTTTAAACGTCTTTAACAGCCAAGACAGAAAAACAAGGAATAGAGGAACAGAGAGACCACTGGATGAGACCAGAGATAGGCCAGACTTCTGGCCACAGTTAGAGACAACCCAAGGCTGAAGCCACCTAAGGGCACTCCAGAAGCCCCAGAGAGACAGCGCCAAGATAAAAGGCGCCTACTCTGGATATACAAGCCCAGATCACTGGATTCCTAATTCTCCAAAGCAGCCGTGCCCCCTACACAGACAGAAGGGCACTACAGGAGAGAGTACCCCTTGTTCTGAAGGGAGCAAGGACCGACTCCCTCCACCAAAATGGGCGTCATCACTGTTGGGCCTGAAGTTCCCAGCGGCTCCCAAGCTATTCTCATCACAGGGGGTAAAACACAGCAGGTGACCCTGACGTGACAGGTAAGCGTATTAATTTCCTAGTTGATATAGAAGGCATTCATTCTGTCTCAAGCCCTCACTCTGGATCTGTATCGTCTAAAAACTGCTTCGGTTGTAAAGATAAAGACAGCCCCCAGATTTGGACTCATTTTATTTAGCATGTTTCTTATCATTGGTCTATATAACTAAAGAAAATCAAAATGAACAAATTAAAGTTAAAAATACTCTAGAACTATTTAAGTGAGGAACTAGACCTCATAGCATGCGGCTGGCCAGCTTGCTTCCAGGCCATAGCTACAGCTGCCCCCCTGTTCCCAAAGCCACCAAGCTCACCATGAGGCAAGATTTAACCGTTTTTGCCCCACACCACATTCAAGGGCCTTTAGATGCTAATAAGAGTCACAGGCTCACTGATAGCCGCCTCCTTGGGCATCAGGCCCTCTCATAAAAGGCCTGTAACCCAAATACGGACCCGCACCACCCTTAATCCTGCCACCTTCCTCCCAGAGATGGAGGAAGGATTAACTGCCAATAAATTGTAATACAGACCTATGCTGCCGCCAGAACATTTCTACGACAAACACCCCTAGACAACCCAGATTGGCGCTCCTCACTGATGACAGTTCTTTGATACAAAATAACATACCGAAGACTAAATAGTCAAATAGCTCACTCAATGACAAAATCCCCAAACGCCATCTCACAGGCTATCCAAGCTATGAGACAAGAGTTAGGCTAGGTCAGAGAAACAGGTCTCAAACAGAGCTGGCATGGATGATCTACTTTTCAAACACAATCAAGGGTGTAAAAAGTTTAAAGGGTTATGCTGTTTCAATCTGTCTGATAATTCACAGTTAATTAAAGAATAACTTCAACAAATTCATGACCCATTTTCCAATATTAAACTAAACACAAGATTCTTCAGCTTAGATATTTTCTTCCTAGCTTCCCAGTTTAACAGGACTTAAAGAAAATTTTCTCGTTTCTCTTTCATTCATTATTATAGATATGACCTCATGCTGCTGCCTACAATGCATCTCAGCTTACAGACTACCCACTGGCCTACAAGACAACATCCTCACCTGGACTTGTTCATCTACCGGGGACCCTTGGATAGGCCTCTGGACAAGCCCTAACTGCCGGTCTCTCTGCCATGCCCCCGGTCAGCCTGAAGCAGCCATCGCGGGCGTCGCCCCTATCCCCTAGCAGCAGTTAGGGTTTCCTCTTCAGAGGGGGTTTGAGACAGGTTAGCTGGCGTGTCCTGTCGCTAGGTAGACAGGGAGGTCCCTGGTGGAATAAACAAAGCAGCCATATTCTGACCCTCCAGGTTTTGACATCACTCCTTTGTTCCATGACAAAATTCAACAACACCTTGAGATTAATCGTAAAAGTCCTTTTGGCCTGACAAACGGAGCCGATCTGACAGATAAGTGTGGGTTATTTTGCTAATTCCTTCAGGATGGGCAAGCAGAGCAAACATGGTAGACGAATTTCATTAGAAGGAGCCAGATCCCTTCTTCAACAGCTCCCCTTCCCCAAACAGGCAAGGGAAGGTATAAAAGTAAGAGCTTTTGCCTCAGTCATGGGGCACCCCTATTCGGGACTCCCTCCTGCTCGGCAGCTCTGAAAGTTTCCTTTCAGTAAACCATCCTCTTTGTAAAACTCTTTGCCTCTCCTGGATCCGTGTTTCCATTCTGTGGTCTCATGAGGCACAGTCCCGGCACTCACTCACATACAAGTGCCCTACATCAGTTGGGGACTCACAGGGACATATGCCTCCTTTATGTCTTTGTCATTTAGGGGATTTGGTAAGACATTTCCCAGGCCCAGATCACAGTTTCACCCTTCTGGGCTAGGAGAGATAGAGGTGTTTTTGGTTTGTTTTTTGTTTTTTAATCGTAGGGATATACACTCTTATGCTTGCAGAATAAGTAAACATTTTCTTTCTCTGCTTCTTATTCCACAGACATGAGCCAAACACAGGACCTCCAGCTTCATCATCAAAAGTTCCCCTTGACAACAGTGTGGTAAAGGAAAAACAGGTCCTGTACTATGGATTTTAGCTCATCACCATTGACAGTCTCCCTTCTTGAACAAAATTAATTTTTAATAAAAATGTAAATATTTAAGGTATATGACTTGATGATTGGGTATAGTCAGGCTCTGCTGAGCCTTCTTCTCAACTAGGCCTCAACCCTGGCCTATGAAAACTTCAACTTTCAGCACCAAGAATTTCATCCAATCCCTATATTAAGAGACTTGAATAAACACTAGAACAGTTTCTATCGGCTCAAGACCATGTCCCCGGGATGATGACCCCCAGCCTCCTTAAAATAGCTGCCTGAGAAGGTTCAACACTGCCAAAACAATTTACTGTTTGTTCCAGCCAAAACCTGACTAGAGGTCCCTGACCTCCTTTTTCATAGAGCATTTACTTTAGAAAACTCGTGATTGTAAATCCTTTCTCTGTCCTTTTGAGATGTATCTTCTATAACCCAGGAATGTCTGTTGCAATGACCTGGGAGCCAGCGCTTTGCAATGTAATCATCAACATAGGGCCTCTGTCTCCCAGTGTCTATGGAAGGGAGGAGCCTAACCATGATAATTACCAGTTAGCAAACACAGAAGTCCTGGTCACATTGATCAACCTCCCCCAGCCCCGCAAATTTCCCTCAGTGCTTTTCCTTCAGCACACCCCAGCATTTACAAAGCCTCCTGCCTTTCATTTCAGTGGAGTTAAGCTCTATCCATCTGACATCTCTCCCTCCTACTGCAGTAGCCTGAATAAAATCTATCTCACCGCCTTTGACAAATGTCTGGCTGTTTCTCTTGGATGCCGTAAACAAGATCAAAACTGTACAGCAAGGTTCAGACATGCAGTCTCCAGGGTAACATAAAAAGGAAAAAAAGAAATGGAGGTAGAACAAAGAATATGAAACTCTGTTATTTAGGGGAGTCACCTTAACAGATTTTGAATTCAGATGCATTTATTCGCACACGAGGTTAAAGTGGAAGCATGTGGAGGAAGGACCAGGAAGGAGAAGACAAAATAAGACTTGGACACACTGAGAGCCATTTGATTGTGAGCTAGTGTTTTCAAACTGAGGGTAAACGGAAGGCAACTCAAAGTGTAATGGCTAATCTTCAATGGAATACTGTAGCCAGCAATGCAGCACTGGCGATAAAGGAAAATAGTAAGGAGGGGCTCAAGTCCTTTTATGCTTTGAGGAGTCTCTGAAAGGCTGACCCTGATCCTTGTTTTAGAGCTTGCTGGACCACTTAGAAACCCAGAATCCTGTTGCCCAGAATCCTGCTGTCACTGCTGCCTATGGAAACAGCAATGTCACAAAGGAAAAATTTCGGGTACCATTACGCAGCCATAAAGAAGAAAGAAATCTTACCATTTGCAACAACATGGATGGACCTAGAGAACATTATGTTAAGTGAAATAAGTCAGACAGAGAAAGACAAATACCATATGATCTCACTTACATGCACAATCCAAAGAAAAGAATAAGTGAATGAACTAATCAGAAACAGTTTTGGAGACATAGAGGAAAAACTGAGGGTTGCTAGATTTGAGGGGGGGGGGGTGGGGATAACGAGGAAGGTGAGGGGATTAGAAAACAGTTGGTAACCACAAGATGGCCACAGGGTTTTGAAAATTAATTTTGGGAATGTAATCAATAATGTTGTAAAGATTTGGTAGGATATCCGATGGACAGTAGTCTCATTAGGGAGACCACTTCAGGGAAGATGTGGATGCCTGATCATGGCACTGTACACCTGAAGCTGAACAATAAATTAATACTGTTGTGTTCGCAAAGGCTGGTGGCAATTCCGTATGTGAAAAATACAGACCTCTACCAGACTGGTAACTAATATGATTAGATAGTTTTGGAAGTTTCAAGGGGTTGTTAGCTGGACAAAATGTGAAAGAAATATGTGTACCCTACTAAAAAGAATAGAAAAAAGGTTGTTACACAGCAGACAGCCTGATGTGCTTTTGATGTGAGGGGTTACTGAGTTTGCCAGCCTGCCACACCTTTGCTGCGGTTGCTATAGTTTCGGGGATTGTGACCCAACTAACTCTGATGTCATACCCCAGGGTCATAAGCAGCAGGGAAAAGCCTTGGCCCCTCAGTCTCTGCCCAGCTGCTGACGGGGGTGGAAGCCAGCTGCGGGTGCCCAAGAACTTGGCACTGCCCAAATCCATCTAAAGGGGCACATCTCCCTTCTTGGTGGCACATTTTCAGCCAAAAGTCAACTCTAACTTCGTGATTAAGGTAATGATTTTATCAATTTCTTTTTTTTTTTTTACTGTTCTTTGAGGGCTATTTATTCACTCTACTGGTATTGACTTTAGTGTTTTCCAGTGGTCCTATGTGATAATGGTTACAGCTATTTGCTTAATTTCACTTCGTTTAATATAACGAGAAAGACTGGTTGAACTGGGGTTAGCCAAAATTCAGCAAAAGGGGGTGAGGTGAGCTCAATTCTTTGAAGGTACCCGAGAGCGGGTAAAGAAAGTGGAGCTAGGTAAGATTTAGTTAATGGGGTTGGGTGGAAGTAAATCACCGCATTTCATTTCGACAGTCTCTAGACCTCCTTTTAAATTTGCTTCTCAGCATGCCATTTTTCCTGATTGGTATTCTCCCAAGTCAATACGATAGTCCCATGGTCCCACACTTGGTGTGGGGAGTCTAAATTAAAGGAAACTACAGACGATGCTAAAAGATAATGATCCTGATCATCAAGTTCGAGCTTTTCAGAGCGTCCTTTCCTCATTGCTCACCCCACCTAGTCTACACCTGTGTGAAACACACAGATGGCTTTCAGGAAGCCCTCCAGAGATTCTTACCCCAACAGAGCCAGTTTCTAAAAACCATAGAAACCAGCTATTCAGATTACTTTCTCTTTCCAGATGTCTGAAAATATTGACTGGTTACACAGCCACACAGACGTGTGCAAGGTGGATCTCTATAGCCCGAAAGAACAGAAAGAACAGGACCGTAAAGTGGTAAGATGCAAAATGACTCCTACTACGGGGTAGAAAGGATTGGCGTATGAATACAGATATCCTGGAACCCGGGATAGACTAATGGAGGGTGATAGTGTCATTTCTCCAAGCAACAAAGATCAATACACTCTGTGAGGGACCAGCATGTTGATGTGTCACTCAGGGACAAATCAAGAGAGGGGCAGGAGGAGGAGTGATGTCAAGTAGCTGGGGAGGGGGACAAGGTGGGCGGAGCCTCAGGGGAGGGAGGAGTGGTGGTTGCCTAGTTACCAGCCTCTATTACCTAACCTCGGACGTCGTAATGACATCACCTACTATCGGTTAGTTGCGCTGAAGTGGGACTCCCCCAGGAGGGCAAAATACTTCCTGTTTCCCAAATTTCCAGAGATTTGCATACAATTCATATGTTTTAAATCACGTTCAAGTACCACTCATATTGTTATTTATTTAATTTGTGTTTCAGCAGTGATTTTCAAATTGTCTTACATTTAAAAATTACCATCACCTTAAACAACATTACTCATAATATCACAGGTTTGATGTTCTAGTATGAATTTTTCGCAGAAAGCAATTTAAAAATGCACCTATTAAACACAGTAATGGTTTTCCAGCTACCAGTTAAAGTTTCTATAGCATCATCAATAGAAAATATACCACATTTGGGGCACACTAGTGTAGCAGAAAGTGCTCTAAACTGGGAGCCAGGGGAATCGAGTTCTAATACAGCTCCACCTTTGAGTTTGTGTCAGTTGGGCAAGTCACCTCTCTTCTCAGTTTTCTCAATAAATGCGGATATTGTATTCTGGGTCTCTCTGACAGGTAGGTATTGTCATCCAGGAAACACAGTAATGCTAAGATTCTGTCTGCCTAATAAGACTTATTGCGTACTCACTGTGTCCAGGTACTATACTAAAAGCTTTACACGCACTATCTCAATGAATCCTCACAAGAACCCTATACGGTAGGTGCTATTCTCATCTCCCAGAAAGATCTCATCTCCCTACAGTCTTTTCTCTAGAATTTTCTAAATTTTATCCTCCTAATTTGATGCAGATATGTTTTATTGATGTGTCCACCCTGAATGTGGAAGGGAAAGATTCCGAGGTATGTATTTTCTGCTCCCCTCAGAGTTGGAATGGGTGGGAAACTGCTGAGAGGGTTATCAGTGACAGCATAAAGAAAGGGAAAGGCTGTGGCAGAGGGGGGAAAGGTGGAGGGGACTCCGGTGGATCGCTATTATTCTTGTGAGGCCAGGATCCCTGGTTGAGAATTTACTGGCATTCTTGAGACCAAATCTCATTTTAGAAGCCACTTAAGTTGCTGGTAGGCCTGAAAGGATTAAAGCATGGAAGATAGCCTGTCAGAACAGTGAAAAAAACTGACCAAAAGGTCAAAGACTAATGGAATATGATTCCTAAACGGATGGCTTTGTGACTACCTCCTGGAGGGAAGAATGTAGTAATTTGTGCAGAGGAAAATATCTCGTTCTTTAAAGACTGGCTAGCATTACAAGCCTACTTCTCCAAAAGGAAAAGAGATAATAAGAGACATGACATTCATGCTTTGAAGCGGTAGCAGGGTGAGGGGCCAGCTTGGTGAAGTTTCAAAAAGCAACTATTCATAAGCCTCTCATCTCTCAATCCATAGGATGCTGGTGGTTCTGGTTCAGGAGGTAACGTCATCCTGGAGAAGCTGAAAGAAAAAGAAATTATTTTGATCAAGGATACCGAGAAGCAAGACCGCTCTAAGGTATGCTTAGCCTCTGAGTCAGCCTTTTCTAATTCCCAGAGCCCTGTGATGATTCTGAGGACTCTGTTTCAGAGACAGTAAGAGTACTATTGTCAGACAGGCCAATAAATTTGCATAGTATGACATTGTAGAGAACACAGGCTGAAGTTCAGAGTCAAGGTAAGCTCAACACCCAGGTACCTAACACTAATCACAGGAGCTCAGAATGCCCTTTCCTGATTTCAGGTACGTATTCCAAAGAGTATCTTTCTATCTTTATCCTAACAAAGACATGGACTTATAAGCAAGACCCTTTGCGGTGTTTTTTGTTGCCTTGTAATGGACTTGTGTGCTCCGTATTGCCCAGCGTCCAATAAGAAAGAACAAGGATATGGAGCAGAGAGAATCCACCATAACCAAGAACGGCAGTTGCCCGGTCCCCACCCTGTTGTCTAAGAGATTACCCAGGCTGTTCTGTAGCATAAAGTTACAAGCAATTAGACTTGCACACCACTGTCACATACAGAATCCTTTTGTTTTTATGTAAATATTCTAAATTATATTTGCTAAGCTCCTGATTTGGGGCGGGCATTAGAGCATATGACAAGTCACTTTCACAGTCCGATAAGCCTGGAGTGGCTTGTGTTGGAACAGGATATTTGGCTTTAGCCCAAAGGAGTCAAATATTTCTTGTTCTGTGTCCCTATGCTCATGCTATAACCAGAAACAACCTTTGTGGCCCCAGACGTCTTTGGAGTGATGAGAGTGGCCCCAATGGAAGCAAAAACCAATTCTGAAATATTCTTCAAAGATTTTTGGGTTCACATGGGAGGGGTGTGGTAGTGCAGGGGTCAACTCCATTTTGGAGTCTTAAGAAAGGGATAAATTACACCTGATGTTTATTTTTAAAAGAGTAACCCATATTTCCTACACACAAGGCAGATCTCCTTGATTCTAACTTAAACCCATTTGCACAAAGTTGACTTTATCATGACCTCACATTTCCAGGAGTTCAGTGGAAAGACAGGAGATGAAGCAACGGAAAGGATAAAGAGGGCAATGGTACTTAGCACTTAGTAGATTTGTACAATACATATACACATACTCAGACATGGTCTTATATACAGTATCTACACATACATTTACACAAAATGACACCCACATCAATATGTGCATTTCTATACAGTAACAAAAAATGATTTATACAATGACACACACATGCCTGGCTACATGTGATACGGGCAAATACACACAAACATATAAATATATATAATCATAAAGAACTACTTGCACACATATACAAAGGTATACAGAACCGATGCACTGACATGCCTGCATGTGACACGTAAACATCCATGTACACATCCATGCACACCATGCATAAACATGCACACATGTTATCACACACAAGCGTTGATAAAACAGTGACTGTAGAGATTTGGGTATAGACGTACACACTTATAAATCTACCTCGTCTGCTGCACACACATACAAACTTAAACAAAGTGATACATATTCACTAACACACGTTTGTATGCATCGATACACACATTGACACAGATACAATGACATCCCCACTCGTGTATTCACTCACATACGCAAATACTCAGAATATGTACAACACTGGCACGCATTCTCAAGCAGTGACATAGCACATAAATATAACAAACTGATACCCAGTTTATTAACATACACAGTCATTATACGATCATCTATTAACACATATTCCTATCTTAATGTACATTTATTAATATATTATACATTAATATATTAATGAGTATGTATGTTACTACGTGAAATAGTGCTTTACCATATATAAATACATTTATAGCTGCATGATAGACGCTATTGGATTTACATAGTAAACATATATACACATCACTCAAATTGACACTTGCTTATTTACATATTCAGAAACAGACTGACATACACACTCATATTTTTACATTCACACACATGTACAAAATATACACACTAACATGCACATGTTGGTCTACACAGAGGACATATACAACCATTATTGATGTTAAAACACTATTACACATAGTCAGTCACATATGTGCACTGACATACACATATGCACAGACACACACTGGCACATTTTCACACATTAACAATACAGGCTGACATTCTCACATCTACTGAGATGTTCACACTCATGAATTGTTATACTGTTATACACACACATACATAACAAACACATCCATATACTTTGGACATATATGGAGATAAGCACACATACGTAAATGAAATTGACAATAATATTGATAACACTTGCATGTAGTTAAGTGTACAATTGGATATACTCCGAGCTTTTGTGGCTACCACTTGTGCTTGAATGTGTATTAATGGATATAATTGTGTGTTACGTTTCCATGTAAATTCTAAAGGCCAAATCCTTAATCTATGCAGTTGAGAAAGCTATATCTTCTAAATAAAATAAGGAAAAGAACTCTTAGTTGTTCTTCTTTTTTCAGATGGAGGGATCTGCATGCCTTTTCAAACAAACTCCCTCTGGTCCTCTAAGTGCTCTCAATTGCCTTCTCGATCTCCAGAGGTATGCCCTGGGTTTCCAACATGTACTGAGTCCCACAGCCTCTACCTGTAAATATAAAGTAGGAGAAACAGAGGGCAAACATCACAAATTAGCCTCTGGAGACTGCGGCAGCGTCTATGTCAATCAACTGAACATGGATTACATGGCCAGTGGACCTCAATGCCAACGTCTAGAAACGACAGCAACACAAAACACCAACAATAACCAGAGTCCTTCCACCTCTCTGGCAAAATCTCCTAATACTCAGAGGGCAGAAATCTCCCCTGAGGGAGAACGTTTAATAGATGGCCTTTCCTCCTCTATCAACCAACTATCTTCTTTGGTAATGCAAATGGTCCATAAGGAAGTCAAGAAATTAGAAGATGGAGGCAAATGCTTTCATCATTTAAAGTATCCACCCTCTGCGGACAAAGGGAAAAACAGCCCCCGAAATGCTGTAAGCAAGATGGCTTCTGAAATGGCCCATGATGCTGTGGAAATGACCTCTGCAGAAATGCAGGGCACTGAAGAGGAGTGCCAGGAAGGTGGCTGGAAAACGCTTCTGCATAGTGAATTAATACACAAGAACAAGAGGGCAGACAGACAGATGTGCCAAAGAGGTAACAAAGAATTGCCGGATTCTATCAGCAAAGGACTCATGGTTTATGCAAATCAGGTAGCATCTGACATGATGCTTTCTGTTATGAAGACCTTGAAAGTGCACATTTCTGAAAAACCAATTCCTGCCTGTGTGGTCCTAAAGAAGGTGCTGTTAAAGCACACCAAGGAAATTGTGTCCGATTTGATTGACTCCTGCCTGAGTAATCTACATAATATCACTGGGATCCTGATGACTGACCCTGACTTTGTCTCAGCTGTCAAGAGGAATTTGTTCAACCACGGAACACAAAATGCTGCCGATATCATGGAGGCCATGCTGAAGCGCTTGGTCACTGCTCTACTCGGTGAGAAGAGGGAGAGTAAATCACAGAGTCTGTCATATGCATCTTTGAAAGCGGGGTCCCATGATCCCAAGTGCAAGAACCAAAGTCTCGAATTCTCCACCATGAAAGCTGAGATGAAAGAAGAGGACAAAAACAAAATGAAACCTGATAAATGCAAGTCATTGAGTAATGCTGAAAAAGTTGGTGAACACATCCTCAAGGAGAGCCTGACCACGTGGAACCAAACACAGAGAAACCAAGGCAAGATCGCTGGCAAAGCATGCACCAGTAAGGAAGAGAAGAGAGAAAAGATCAGCCCTTCCACAGACTCGTTGGCAAAGGATTTGATTGCCTCTGCCCTTATGTTGATCCAGTATCACCTGACCCAGCAGACCAAGGACAAAGAAGCATTTGAAGAAGACTATCCCGCTTCTACCATGAACTTCATGACTCAGAGTGCCCAATATGAAAAGAGTGGGTGTGGCCAAAGTGCCAAGGCACTTTCAATGAAACACCTAGAATCTCATGGAGCTCCTGGGCCATCTACCTCGCTAAGGGAGACTCAACAGGCAGATTCTCAGAAGTTAGATATGTCAAACATCGTTCTATCACTGATTCAGAAACTGCTTAATGGGGACTCCTTCAACTGTGATGAGCTATCTGACGGTGAGAACAAACATTCTGAGCCCAGGTCAAAAAAAGCAACTTCCATGTCCAAGAGAGGGGAAGAACAATGCCATGAGAATCAAGAAGTTGACTTTAGCAGTGGGCTGAAGCAAATGAGCCGGCAATTCATCGATCTGCTGGTAGAATCTGTGATGAAGCTCTGCCTTATCATGGCCGAGTATAACAACAATGGGGAAGCCCTTCCCGACTTGGAAGAAGAAGCAGAGTTGGCAAACAACCCCAATTACCAGGCTGCTGGCCCCAGACGCAGTCATGATGGTGCAATGTCACAGAACTGTCAGTACCCTCCTGGGCTGGAAGTCATTGTCAGTAATCAATGCTCAACAAGTAAGTTGCAGAAGCAGCTCCAAGCTGTCCTACAGTGGATTGCAGCCTCCCAATTTAACGTGCCTATGCTCTATTTCATGGGAGATGATGATGGACAACTGGAGAAGGTAAGTAATGACAGGCACAAGAAGAAAGAGGGTTGGAATGGGCAGGGGGAGGGGCAGGGAGGCAGCATTGTACTTAAAGCGGAAGCGTGGTCCAATTGTTTTTCAAGTTTGTTCTTCACCATGTGCCTTATGAATTACTTTCAGTTCATAAAAAGACACTAAAGTGGCAAAACATTAATTAAGTCGTGCTCTGGACACTTTAAGGCCTGCACATTTCAGCCAAGAGAAGGAGAGTAAAATTAGCTCTGTTTTATCATGATCCTTTGGTAAAACTGTTTGGTAAACATTGGAGAGCAATTTTTAAGTCTTATATCTTGATCTTGAAGGGCACTCCAAGGACTGGAGGGAGTATAAAAGGAAAAGTGAGTTCCTCTCCAAACTCACAGGTTCTACAAATGCCCAGAAAGGTTTTTTGTTTGTTTGATTTTTTTGCCCTAGGCACCTATCTTTCCACACCTTAATCCTGGCCCTGTTCCTCAGTCCCATGAAGACTAATATTCATACACACATGAGTTATCTTTGTTTCTCTCCATCTGTCTCTGTCTCTCTGTCTCTCTGTCTCTCTGTCTCTCTGTCTCTCTGTCTCTCTCTCTCTCTCTCTCTCTCTCACACACACACACACACACAAACACACACACACACACACACACACACACACACAGATTCATTTCCTACATTTGATGGGTTCCAGAGAAATAAAATACTGAACCAAATTATTTTCAGTCCAGTACCTGAGCCCAGCTGATCTTCCCTACTTCCAATCTCATACTTTTTGTGGGGAGGTTTGGGAATGGCGACCCCTAACCTTGACCTAGCAATCAGCACAGACTAATTGAAGGACCCAGCACCTGGTGAAAGTATTAAGTGAACACAATTGATTCCAGAGTTTGTTTTTTGAAGCTCAAAAGAAAGTACCTTTGTCATTTTTATCAATGTCATTAGAAGAGAGTCAAGGAAAAACAAATCAGGTTTAACTCTAACCCTAGAACTGTGCATGGAAAGGTGGGTTGGTGGGTAGTTTACTTTAGCCATCTGGAGCTCTTCTCCAAAAGCATAACATGACTCAAATTCTTTCTGCTCTCTCCACAGCTTCCTGAAGTTTCAGCTAAGGCAGCAGAGAAGGGGTACAGTGTAGGAGACCTCCTTCAAGAGGTCATTAAGTTTGCTAAGGAACGACAACTGGATGAAGCTGTGGGCAACGTGCCTAAACAACAATTGCTAGACTGGCTGCTCGCTAACCTGTGACCTAACAACACCTTAACACCTCTCCAGTTACTCCCTCACCCCTAGTAGCATTCCATCCCAGCTGGGCACCCCCTCCAGTAGGCCGTTGAACAACATGCTCAATTTCCCAATATATCTGAACAGTTGGGCTGTGTAAATAAAGGGTGTCTATAAACTGGGAAGCAACATAAAACATCGTCATTGTTTTCTTGATCACGTATATCTAAGGCAAAAGAAGGGAATGGGTCCCATTTCCAGGACCGGTGATACAGTGTTGGACTTGTGTTCGGATGTTTCCAACACTGGGTTATTTTCTGAGCTCCCAAGACACAGCACTATAACCCACGTATGTGTCTCTAAGTAATTTTGTTTGTCCAAATAATTTGAGTTCACAATCTATTTAGAGTTTTGCCATCTGTGGACTCCTTGTGTCTACTGGAATTGCACACATAAGTTTCTCATCCTCCTTCTAATCCCAAGGATTCAGCTTTCTTGGTCTCTGTTCAGAGTTTGCAGATGGGCTAGCTTACACAAAAACAAACTGATGTGAGTATATTACCGATGGATATTGCAACGCCCCCACCAACCTTGCCCCACACACATCCTCACTGTTCACTGCACATGGCTATTAGTATTTACTCTTTAGCATGGCTATTTAGTATTTACCATGCAGAACTACAATAGGATCTGATCCCCCCATACACATGTGACTACAGCTTCCTTATAAGATAATTCCTTCAGTTGATGAGATTTCCTTGACTTCCATAGGTCTGAGAGAAAATTTTCCGAGAAGGACGCTACAGAATGGTAAATTCCTCATAGCCAATCTGTGTGAATCCCAATGTTTCCTTAGCGACTAGCAGAAAGTTTCTACATTTGCTGCATGCTTCTCAGAAGTCAATCACAATGCTAGAATTCATTGCAGATCAGATCAAGACCGTGGTTTCAACTCTCAAAGCCTATTCTGACACAGGTGCAAGTGCTCCTGATACATTCTCAAACTGAAAGCAAGATTCTCTGAGAATGCAACCCAGAGAGGCACTTTTGGGAGGGGTTAAAGGCATGGAGGCAAACGCTGCCTGCTTCCTCACCATGCCTAGACCAGTGAGAGGAAAGGCAGAACTTTAAAACTCCCCAGAGCGGATGAAAACTAATCAAACCTTTTTCCAGTCACACCCCCCAAAGCTTGGGAGTTGAGCAACCACAGATCTTTGTCTTTGACCTTGGAGGAAATCTTTAGTAAACAAACCTCAGGACCAGCGCTGCATTACTGATGACGCAATACTCCCTGAGCACAGCTGGGACCCAGACTAGTTTACTTTCTTGATTAACTTGGCTCTTGACTTGTTTCCTGGTTTTCATTGTGAGGGGGCCTTACGGATTCTTTAGACCATGGAAATAAGGCACAGAAAGTTATATGTGCTGTTAAATGAGGGGGTTGGGGCAAAATTGTCTCCGAGGACCCTCCAATTGTGACATTTGAGGATTCTGAGTTCTGTTCCATAATTTATTAGGGAAACCTACGTGGATGGATGAGGTAAGATCAGGGTGGGAAACTTGATTTTTGCCAGAGCCAACTGACAGATTCCAGCAGAGAAAGAAATGCTTTGGGCCAGAAAGATCTGGAGCAGCTCAATGGTCCTTGGGGTTTATCCCTGGAGGGGGAGACCTGGACTTTCACCTCTCTAAATGGAGATGTATTCCCAGGCATCCTATTAGCAATGTGCCCTTGCTCAATGCCAACAGTTGGAAAGGGACAAAGACTTCTGCTGAGCCGAGACCCCCACGTGTCATAGGAAAGGGACGACCGGAGCAGGAGGAGGAGGAAATCATGATTATCTATCTCCTGTTTCTCTGAACATCAGGCGTTCATTTCAAAAGAAAGTTGAGAGGAGAACTCTATCTGGGAGGTTACTGTAGAGCCAAGACTAGGCTGAGGTGAGGTGAGAGAGGCACTTGCCTCAGGGACAAAAATCTCACGGGGCACCAAAATCTCAGTAATATAAATAAGGTAAGTAATATTTTCATGTGTTATTTTAAAAAATCATTAATAAATAATGCAAAAACATCCATGATGAACAAAACATCAAAAATTGTAATACAGAGAATCAGTAACAGTGCCCCGCCAAACCATAATGGAATTTGAGACAAAAGGAATAATTGGCAAGACTGATTTTATGGCAGTAACACTTTGTGGGCGATTGCCAAGGCAGTATTTAGAGAATGTATTGTCCTGCAAGCCTGTACAGTGAATTAAGTCCCTGCCTAAAGAACTTAAGAAGGGAACAAATGAAACAAGTTTAGGAAAGCGGAAATAAAATTTGGAGCAAGGAATAAAAAAAATAAAAAACGGAGCAAAGTTTCACATAAACCTAAAAAAAAATCAGGGGTAAAGAAAGGGGTATTGCAGTGTTTTCTCTCTTGATTAACATAATAATACATCCTTCCAAACAAAAGCTCCTATTAGATCAATTCTGGTTAAAAACAGGAACCACACAAGTTTGCCCCTGTTTAAATTCTACTTGCAAATAGTTCTAATAATTAAAGAAGAAAAATAAGTAAAAGGTAGAAATAAAAATGCCACATGGGCAAATGATACATTTGTATATTTATGAAAATCAAATCCCTAAATACCAGTGTCATGCAGGGAGTCACAAGGGGTGGCAGGCGGGGCCTCTGGTCCGCTTTCCGCATAAGAAAGCAGGATATGGGAGGCCAAAAAGGAAAACCCAGGGAGCCATAGATAGTGGAGTCATACCACTATAGTCTCACTGGCAGCTGGGTTGGAGACACAGGAAGCAGGAGACACAGAATTCACAATCCACACTCCGCCACACTCCATAACTTGCTAGCTCAGCCACCATCTTCTTGCCAGCCCACATTTTCTGTTAGCGTAGCCACAGCAGTTATATTAGTGTCCAATGGCTCACTGGTTATAGCTGACGGCCAACTAGCCACAGCTGATGGCCATCCAATCACAGCTGATAGCAATTTACTACCTGGGCCTGCACCTTTCTATGTGAGGCCGAGAGCCAGGAAACTGCTCTCTGGGGCTCTGTCCCCACACTCCACCCCTACAGGGTCTCGCCTCACAATATACCCGACAAGCGTCTTCCGCGAGGGGCCCTGTGTGAGGAGCCTGGAGGTGAATGCAATATCCTGGACACAGCCAGGCTCTCTGGGCTCAGCCAGGGCTCCCAGGGCACTGCCACTCTCTCTGGGCACAGCCAGACTTCCAGGACTCAGCCAGGGCTCTCAGGGCACTGCCACTCTCTCTGGACACAGCCAGGCTCTCTGGGCTCAGCCAGGGCTCCCAGGGCACTGCCACTCTCTCTGGGCACAGCCAGACTTCCAGGACTCAGCCAGGGCTCTCAGGGCACTGCCACTCTCTCTGGGCACAGCCAGACTTCCAGGACTCAGCCAGGGCTCCCAGGGCACTGCCACTCTCTCTGGGCACAGCCAGACTTCCAGGACTCAGCCAGGGCTCTCAGGGCACTGCCACTCTCTCTGGGCACAGCCAGACTTCCAGGACTCAGCCAGGGCTCTCAGGGCACTGCCACTCTCTCTGGGCACAGCCAGACTTCCAGGACTCAGCCAGGGCTCTCAGGGCACTGCCACTCTCTCTGGGCACAGCCAGACTTCTTGGACTCAGCCAGGGCTCTCAGGGCACTGCTACTCTCTCTGGGCCTCTCAGGGTACCAGGCTGAAACAACAGCAGATCATAGTCAAGGTGCTTACATATTCTCGATAGCGGCCTGGTCAAGGCACAAAAATAAGCATCCACCGGTTCCACCATATGGTGGTATGTTCCCAAGCAAACATTCAAGTGGTCCACTACATTAGGGATGAAAGGCAATTCCGCATGGTCCATAGTCATTCGGCAGGGCTGTGAACCTCACAATCTGTGCTCCCTCCACAGGGCAAGGGCTCCAAGTCCTCCCCAACCTGGGGGTAAGGGCCTCAGCAAGCACTTCCCAGCCCACAGGGCAACAATGACCTTCGCTTTCTCTGGCCTATGCTGGTTGAGCAACAGTCCAAGTTCTCCCACCCCTCCACGGGGGTCCAGCTCTCCAGCAGCTGCTCCTCCTGGTCTTCCTGAGACTGAGTGTTCATGCGCACAAACTGCTCCATCGCCCTTTGGAGAGCTTTGGCCGGCACTGTACCCTGCTCGCTGCGGCATTTGTCACGTGGGGAGTCATGCAAGGTCTCACCTCCCGCTCCACACATAAGAACGTAGGATATGGTGAGGCCAAAGAGGAACACCCATGGAGCCATAGGTGGGGGAGTCATACCACTATAGTCTCACTGGAGGCTGGATTCACATGACATGCGACCTGCTGTCTGCTTCTCTGCCTGCCAACTGACCGACTTCCCTCTCCAGCGTAGCCGATACAGTTATATTAGTGGCCAATGGCTCATTGGTTACAGCTGATGGCCAACTAGCCACAGCTGATGGCCATTTACTACCTGAGTAAGCAGCTTTCCATGTGAGGCTGAGAGCCTGGAAACTGCTCTTTTGGGCTCTGTCCCCACAACCAGAGATTATAAATGAAGTTTGCAAAGGTATAGGATAGAAGACACTAGTGAGCTGTGAGAATTTGGCATCAAGTAAAATAATACCAGCTACTTTCTCCCCAGCAACTCAGAAACATGTAAAAAGTTCAGCAGTACCTGTGATGTGGGAGACCCTGCTCTGTGCGCCATTTATCGTGCAGGGTGGCCTGTGGGGGTCTAAGCTCCCGCTCCCCACATAAGAACACAGGACACGGTGAGGCCAAAAAGGAACACCCATGGAGCCATAGGTAGGGGAGTCATACCACTATATTCTCATTGGAAGCTGGATTCACACGACATGTGACATGCCGTCCACTTCTCTCTGCCTGCCAACCGACCGACTCCACTGGACTCGACTCCCCAGCACAGCCGCGGCAGTTATATCAGTGGCCAATTGGCTAAACGGCTACAGCAGACTGCCAACTAGCCACAACCGACGGCCATCTACTACATGAGCCAACACCTTTCCACGTGAGGCCGAGAGCCTGGAAACTGCTTTCCGGGGCTCTGTCCCCACAGTACCCCTGCACAAAAGTCTCTGTGATGTCAGAACATGAAAAACATCTAAAAATCTATTCAGTTTCTATATCCAAGTGCCCCCAGCCAGAAAGAAGAGAGTCGAATTGCCATAGTGACAATAATGTAAAACACTTGGGTATAAACGAAGGCAAGAAATGACAGTTAAAGAGCCCTTACGAGTGCCAGACACTACTAGGGGCTTTAATTGTTTCAAAAACCTCATGATATGAGATATCCTTTGTTGTTAGGTGCTTTTACAGATGAGAAATTAGAGGCTCAGGTTTAAAGGCTTTTTTCAATGTCATATGACAAGTAAATGGGGAACTTGGGATTCAAACCCAGGTTTGCCTCATTTAAAATACTATTTTTCTTTCCATTCTATCACACTGTTTTTCTATTTAGTAAGAATCCATGTTTATTAAAGAACAAAACCATAAAACATAAATGAGAACAATAAACAAAAATAGATAAATTTAAAAATAGAAGACGACCCTGACCAGTATAACTAAATAAAACAACAGTCTCTTATTCAACATGTACATTTCATACAATGCCAATTTAAAATTTATGGGATACTTCGTTTCCCCCAAGATATTTATAAACTGCAAAGGGAAACATTGTGACTCTACAATGGACAAGCCCACCAGTCACATCTTAATTAGGTGATCAAGTTTAACATCACCAATAGACATTGATATCATGTATCTCCCGACATGATGTCAAGAGAAGGACACGTCACCTCTATAGGATTCTTGCCAAAAACGACTTAACTCCAGTACAATCATGATAACCCGTCAGATAAACTCAAATGGAGCGACATTCTACAAAATATCTGGCCAGAATTGACTGCAAAGAGTCACAAGGGAATATTTTAGGGTTACGGAAATGTCAACTATATACCTTGATAAAGGAGGTGTCTAGTACAGGTATATGTATACATTTCTCAAGACTCATCAAACTGTACACTTAAAATTAGTGAATCTGAAAAGGTGAGGAAAAATGGCGGCGTGAGGTGAGCCTCTGTGAAGCTCCCCTGGAATTTACAACTAATCAAACAACAAAAACTCCACAAAGGACTCCCTGCACAGTAGACAGGCAAGACGAAGAGGCGCACAACTGAATTCACCTAAAGGTGGGGGAATCGCGCAAGCAGGGTAGGAGGGAAGGGAGAAGTGTGGAGACGGAGCTGCGCGGGCGCAGGACGCAGACCTAGCTCAGTGCTCCGAGCGTGCTGCATCCGGGAACTACCGCAGATGCAGGAGAGGGAAGAACTCAGCTCCACTTATGGCCCACAGGGCTGAGGGGGCAGCATATAACACGGCTGCACCCAACAGTCACGGCAGAGACCTCGGAGAAAAGACTGAGGGAAGAAGGCTGAAAACGGTGGTTTAAGCCCTCACTGCCGAGCAGAGAACGGAAGCCTTAGGCACTGAGACTAGCCACCCCCTCCCTACCCTCCCAGAGCTCACCCCGACCAACCAACCTGGGGCTAGAAACTGAATAGTAGCAGTGTCAGATCAAAAGAACAGAATATTTGCTGTTCTGAGAACTGTGGACCGCAGACACAGATTCGCAGCCCAAGAAGTTCCGGCAAAGGGGAGGGAGCTGTGGAAGCAGGACCAGCTGTGGTGGTGGTCACCACCATTGCTCTGGGCCACCTCTCACAACTCAACCCACCCCTGGCCCCACCTATCTGGGCAGATCCCTGAAAGAGTAAACAGAACTGCTGAAATATACAGGCTCTGAATCTGGTGCAGGAAGAGCTTTCGAACTTCAGAAGCTGTCTGCATACCCACCGGGACACTGTGCCCTGTGACATAGATGAACTATTAACACAGGAGAAGCCCGTCTCCCAGGGAATCCCCCCATTGTGTGAGAAACTGGAATAGTGCAGAGAAAACATAGCACTACCGTGTGAGAGAAAAAAAAAGGCTGCACTTGGAGAAAAAATAAAACATTCTACCAACAACTACTGGAAAACAAAAGAAAGACTTCTTCCTATCAACCTGTTGCAGAAGCCACTCCTGTAGATGTCTGCGAAGAGAAATAATAAATCAGCAATCGCCATGAATAACCAAGGCAACAAGACAGCTCAGAAAGAACCACAAGGGTCTCCAGAAAAGGAACTTAAAGATATGGAAATATGTGATTTAAATGACAGAGAATTCAAGATTGCAGTTCTGAAAAAACTCAATGAGATGCAAGAAAACACAGAAAGGCAGTTTAATGAACTCAGACACACAATGAAAGAACAACGTGAGCATTTTACGAAAGAGATTTAAATTTTAAAAAAGAACCAAATACAATTTCTGGAGATTAAGAACTCAATAGAGAAATCAAGAATGAAACAAACAGCTTAGGGAGTAGAGTTGACCAGATGGAGGAAAGAATCAGTGACATCGAAGATAGAAACCTGGAAATGACACAGATGGAAGAAGAAAGAGACTTGAGACTTAAAAGAAATGAAAGAACTCTACAAGAACTTT
The DNA here is from genome assembly GCF_057876585.1 of Rhinolophus sinicus. Classification (NCBI taxonomy): domain Eukaryota; kingdom Metazoa; phylum Chordata; class Mammalia; order Chiroptera; family Rhinolophidae; genus Rhinolophus; species Rhinolophus sinicus. The sequence continues at coordinate 38,503,812 of NC_142518.1, forward strand.
CTCACTCCATCAGAAAGAGCAATATAAGAATAATGGGCATACCAGAAGGAGAAGAAAGAGAGAAGGGAACAGAGGATATATTCAAACAAATTGTCGATGAGAACTTCCCAAACTTGTGGACAGAACTGGACCCTCAAATCCAAGAAGCAAACAGAACACCTAATTACCTCGATTCCAACAGGCCTTCTCCCAGGCACATTGCACTGAAGCTGTCTAAAATCAACAACAAAGAAAGAATCCTCAAGGCAGCCAGGGAAAAGAAGACGGTAATCTACAAAGGAAAGCCCATTAGATTATCATCAGATTTTTCAGCGGAAACTCTACAAGCCAGGAGGGAGTGGAACCAAATATTCAAACTATTGAAAGAGAGAAATTAAGAGCCAAGAATAATATATCCAGCAAAGATATCCTTTACATATGAAGGAGGAATAAAGACCTTTCCAGACTTACAGAAGCTGAGGGAATTTTCTAATACATGACCTACACTACAAGAAATACTAAAGGAGGCTCTTCGACCACCATCAACAGGGACAATTTGTGGCAACCGAAACATAAAAAGGGGGCGAGTAAAGGCCTGAACCGGAATATGGGAATGGAGAAAGTAAGCGTTCTGAAGTAAATAGAATACTCTAAATATCAAACTTTCTTTTACACAAACTAAAGGGTAACCACTCAAAAACAATACAGAACTGAAATATATACTGTAATAAAAGACGAAACAGAGGGAAACATCATAGAATACCACCACACAGAAATAATAGACAACAACAAAAAGGCAAAGAAACAATGGAGACACAGCAGTACCAGAAAACTAAAGATAGAATGACAGGAAATCCTCAATATCAATAATCACCCTAAATGTAAATGGACTGAAGTCACCAATAAAAAGGCACACAGTAGCAGATTGGATAAAAAAACTAAACCCAACTATATGCTGAGACACATATCAGCTACAAGGACAAACATAGACTCAAAGTGAAAGGGAAGAAATAGACACTCCAAGCAAATGGTACCCAGAGAAATCAGGTGTAGCCATACTAATATCAGATTAAACAGACTTCAAGGTGAAAAAGATAACAAGAGACAAAGACGGACATTTCATAATGGTAAAGAGGACTATACAACAAGAAGATATAACACTCATCAATATTTATGCCCCCAATCAGGGAGCACCGAAATATACCAAGCAACTACTAACAGAAATAAAGGGAGAAATTGACCAAAACACAGCTATACTAGGGAACTTAAATACATCATTGACAGCTATGGATAGATCATCCAAACAGAAAATAAATAACGAAATAGCAGCCCTAAATGACACATTAGATGAAATGGACATAAGTGACATTTATAGAGCACTTCAACCTAAAACATCAGACTATACATTCTTTTCTAGTGTACATGGAACATTCTCAAGGATAGACCATATATTGGGACATAAAATCAGCCTCAGCAAATGTAAGAAGATTGAAATCATACCAAGCATATTCTCTGATCACAAGGTTTTGAAATTGGATATCAACTGCAAAAAGAAAGCAGAAAAAAACACAAATACATGGAGATTAAACAACATATTTTTAAAGAACGACTGGGTCAAAGAAGAAATTAGAGGAGAGATCAAAAGATAAATATAAACAAATGACAATGAAAATACATCCTACCAAAACTTTTGGGATGCAGCGAAAGCAGTATTAAAAGGGAAATTTACACCATTATAGGCCTATCTCAAGAAACAAGAAAACTCCCAAATAAATAACCTCATGTTACACCCTAAAGAACTAGAAAAAGAAGAACAAGTGAAACTCAATCTCAGCAGAAGAAAGGAAATAACAAAAATCAGAAAAGAACTAAATGAAATAGAGGAGAAAAAGACAACAGAAAAACTTAATGTGACAGAGAGCTTGTTCTTTGAAAAGATTAACAAAATTGACAAACCCTTGGCTAAACTCACTAAGATAAAAAGAGAGAAGACACAAATTAAAAAAATCAGAAATGAAAATGGGGAAGTTAACACGGACACCACAGAAATACAAAGGATCATCAAAGAATACTATGAAGGACTATATGCCACGAAATTCAATAACCTAGAAGAAATGGCCAAGTTCTTAGAAACATATAGCCTTCCTAGGCTGAACCATGAAGAACTGGAAAATCTAAACAGACCGATCACCAGTAATGAAATTGAATCAGTCATCCAAAACCTTCCCAAAAGCAAAGTCCGGGACCAGATGGCTTCACTAGTGAACTCTACCAAACCTTCAAAGAGGATCTAATACCAATCCTGCTCAAACTCTTCCAAAAAATTGAAGAAGAGACAGTACTCCCTAACTCATCTTATGAGGCCAACATTACCCTGATACCAAAACCTGGTAAGGACAACACACACAAAAAAAACTACAGACCAATATCTCTGATGAATACAGATGCAAAAATCCTAAATAAAATTCTAGCAAATCGAATACAACAATGCATTAAAAAGATTATTCATCACGACCAAGTAGGGTTCATCCCCGGGACACAATGATGGTTCAACATCTGCAAATCCATCAATGTGATACATCACATAAACAAAATAAAGGACAAAAATCATATGATTATATAAATTGATGCAGAAAAAGCATTTGACAAGATACAACATCCATTTATGATTAAAACACTTAATAAAGTAGGTATAGAAGGAAAATACCTTAACATAATAATGGCCATTTATGAAAAGCCCTCAGGTAATCTCATAATTAGTGGTGAAAAACAGAATCCCTTTTCTCTACGTTCAGGAACTCGACAGGGCTGTCCCCTATCACCTCTACTTTTCAACATAGAGTTGGAAGTCCTTGCCAGAGCAATTAGGCAAGAGAAAGAAATAAAAGACATCCAAATTGGGAATGAAGAAGTTGAATTATCACTCTTTGCTGATGACATGATGCTATATATAGAAAACCCTAAAGATTCCACCAAAAAGCTATTAGAAACAATCACGAATACAGAAAAGTCGTTGGCTACAAAATCAACGTACAAAAGTCTATTGCATTCCTATATACTAACAATGAAATCTCAGAAAAAGAAATACAAAAAACAATTCCTTTTGCAATTGCAGCAAAAAGAATAAAATACCTAGAAATAAATTTAACTAAGGATGTGAAGGACCTATATGTTGAAAACTATAAGACATTTTTGAAAGAAATTGAAGAAGACACAAAGAAATGGAAAGATATTCCATGCTCATGGATTGGAAGAATCAACATTGTTTAAATGACCATATTACCCAAAGCAATATACAGTTTCAGTGCAATCCCCATCAAAATAGCAATGGCACTTTTTAAAGAAACAGAACAAAAAATCATCAGATTTGTTTGGACCACAAAAGACCCCGAATAGCCAAAGCAATCTTAAGAAAAAAGAACAATGCTGGAGGTATCACACTCTCTGACTTTAGCTTGTACTACAGGGCTACAATAATCAAAACAGCATGGTATTGGCAGAAAAACAGACACATAGACCAATGGAATAGAATTGAGAACCCAGAAATAAAAACACATAAATATGGACAGATAATTTTCGACAAAGGAGCTAAAAACATACAATGGAGGAAAGACAGCCTCTTCAATAAATGGTGCTGGGAGAATTGGATAGCCACGTGCAAAAGAATGAAACCGGACTGCTATCTGTCACCATGTACCAAAATTAATTCAAAATGGAACAGACTTAAGCATAAGACCTGAGACAGTAAACTGCGTAGAAGAAAACATAGGTACTAACTTTATGGACCTTGGGTTCAAAAGCATTTCATGAATTTTACTCCAAATGCAAGGGAAGTAAAAGCTAAAATAAACGAATGGGACTATATGAATCTTAAAAGCTTCTTCACAGCAAAAGAGACCATCGACAAAATGAAGAGGCAACCAACTGAGTGGGAGAAGATTTTTGTAAACAGTGCCTACAATAAGGGGCTAATATCCAGAATATACAAGGAACTCATGAAACTCAACTACAAAAAAACAAACAGCCCAATTGAAAAATGGGCAGACGACCTGCAGAGACATTTCTCTAAAGAGGTCATACAAATGGCAAATAGACATATGAAAAAATGCTCAACATCACTAATCATCAGAGAAATGGAAATAAAAACCACAATGAGAGATCACCTCACCCCAGTCAGAATGGCTATCATCAACAAGACAAATAGTAACAAGTGTTGGAGAGGCTGTGCAGAAAAAGGAACCCTCATACACTGTTGGTGGGAATGCAGACTGGTGCAGCGCTATGGAAGGCAGTATGGAGGTTCCTCAAAAAATTACGAATAGAATTGCCATATGACCCAGCAATCCCTCTCCTGGGTATCTACCCCAAAAATCTGAAAACATTTATCCATAAAGACACGTGTGCTCCAATGTTCATGGCAGCTTTGTTTACGGTGGCCAAGACATGGAAACAACCAAAATGTCCTTCGATAGATGAATGGATAGAGAAGTCGTGGTATATATACACAATGGAATACTATTTGGAGGTAAGAAAACATGATATAGGAACATATGTGACGACATGGATGGATCTTGAGAGTATAATGCTAAGGGAAATAAGTCAGACAGAAAAAGTAGAGAACCATATGATTTCACTGATATGTGGTATATAAACCAAAAACAACAAAAGAGCAAGACAAACAAATGAAAAACAAAAACTCATAGACCCAGACAATAGTTTAGTGGTTACCAGAGGGTAAGGGGGGTGGGGGGTGGGAGATGAGGGTAAGGGGGATCGAATATATGGTGATGGAAGGAGAACTGACTCTGGGTGGTGAATACACAATGGGATTTATAGATGAAGTAATACAGAATTGTACACCTGAAATCTATGTGATTTTACTAACAATTGTCACCCCAATAAATTTAAAAAAAATTAGTGAATGTTATTCTATCTAAATTATATGTCAATAAAGTTTGTTTTAAAACATAGTTAAACTTAATAAATACCTGTAGGAAACAACAAATTTCCCTTCCACCCTTCACAAGTTTCTTTGCTCTTCTACCTCTCTAGAAAGTCTCTCTGTAATTTAGCAAGTCTTTCTGACTTTGGGCCCTGAGCCACCCTTAACCTGTAGCCCTTCTTCCGACTCCTTCCGCTTGTCTGTGGTGGCCCAGAGCAGGACCTTGGAAGCTCCTCTTTAGGAAATCTTCCCTCCCACATTCCAGCTACATATCCAAGGTGACGATGTTTCTAGCTCAACTCCTCCTTGTCATGAAAGTCTCCTCCTCAGGAAAGCCTGCCTTCGCCATCCGATCTCCCACAGTTACTCTTCATTACATCACCCTGTTTTACTTTCATCATGCCAATCGATATATCCTTTTTAAAAAATATATATTTTTATTAGTTTCAGGTGTACAAAGCAATGTATAATAATAGACATCTAAACCCCTCATAAAGTGATAACACACCCCCCAAGCTACTACCCCTCTGACATCTCATATGGCTGTTACAATACCATCTAGTATCTTCCCTATGTTGTGCTCCACATCCCGTGACTATATAGACCTATATAGTTAGTTATAGTTGACATTCAATATTATTCTACTTCAGCTTCAGGTGTATAGCACAGTGGTCAGGCCTCTACACAGACTAGGACGTGATCCCCCCGATAAGTCCAGTGCTCATCGGGTACCTTACATGATCTTTACAACATTACTGACTATATTCCGCATTCTGCATTAACTATCAATTTGTTTTTCTTAATTCCTTCCCCTTTCACCCATCCTTAAACCCCTCCCATTAAAGACGTCCCTCTAAGTTTCCTTGTAATACTGGTTTGGTGGTGATGAACTCCTTCATCTGTTTCTTGTCTGGGAAGCTGGTTATCTGTCCTTCAATTCTAAATGACAGACTTGTTGGTTTGAGTAATCTTGGTTGTATGTCGTTGCTTTTCATCACTTGGAATATTTCCCGCAAGAAAACTTCCCTAACCTGGTGAAGGAAATGGACATACAAGCCCAGGAAGCACAGAGAGTCCCAAACAAGATGAACCCAAAGAGGCCCACACCAAGACACATCATAATTAAAATGCCAAAAGTTAAATACAAAGAGAGAATCCTAAAGGCAGCAAGAGATGTATCCCTTTTATTATTATTTACTTGCTACTATATCCTCCCAGAATGGTAACTGCAAGAGCACAGTGATCTGTCCCCTTTTTATCATGAGCGCCCAGCTCAGCACTGGGCTGAGTCATTCAATAAATGTTTATTGGATGAATAATGATATACCTTTTTCAGTGTTCCGTGGGAGGAAAAAATAACATGAAATGGGAAATCAGAAAATTTCTCATTCACCACAGCCACTTAATATCACTTAATCCCTTCATATAGCCAAGTGTCAATTTCCTCATCTCAAAAATTGGGATGCTAATCAATACCTTTCATATCTACCTTGCTGGAGGTGTTGTGCAGATCAAAGAGGAAAACAAGGTGAAAATATGCCTACATGTGCCCATTAAACCTTCAATGTAAAATAATACTAATAATACTAATACTATCTAACATTTACTGAGCTTTTACTATGTGGCAGTGATTCTTCTAAGTGCTTTTCACTATTATGCCCTTGAATGCTCCCAATAACCCTACGAGAGTAGGTATTAATACTATCGCATTTTGCAGATGAAGCAACTGAGGTCCAGAGAAGCTGAGTAACCTGTTCAAGTTCCCACAGTTAGGAAGAGGTAGAGTTGGGATTCAAACACAGAGAGCTGTGGCTCCAAAGCTCCCACTCTGTACTCCTTCACAGAACACAAGGACCCTGTGCATAATGTCATACGTCAGGGTAAGTCCTGGCCTAGTGCAGGTAATGTAGACAGAATGGAGTAGGTGCATCTAGGAGGCAATGGAACCTCTGGAGTGGGGTGGATGGTTGGCTGGCAGGAATCTAGGCTCATGGATAGGCACAGGTTTCCAAAGGGGATTGCAGGCATAGGCCATGGCCCAGAAGAAGGCTAAAAGTTAGCCCAAGGCAGCAAGCACCTCAACAAGCAAGCAGACACAGCTCCTAGGATTCACGGAGCAGGCAATGTCCCCAAGATAAGGAGAGTTGATGATCAAAATGCATCCCTGGTGGGAAAACTGGTAATTCCCATCTGCTCCCAGTGCCCAGAGTCACTACCTGTCATGTACGGTGGTATACGGGGTAGCTTCTGGGTCTCTACTCCCGCTCCCCACATAAGAACGCAGGACACGGTGAGGCCAAAAAGGAACACCCACAGAGCCATAGATAGGGGAGTCATACCACTATATTCTCGCTGGAGGCTGGGTTGGAGACACAGGAAGCAGGAGCCACATAATCCGCAACCCGCCGCCTACTTGTCTCTGCCATCCAACCTCACTTGATAGCTGCACTCCGCCATGCTATCTGTAATCCGCTCTTCCTAGCTCAGCCACCTTCTTCTTGCTAGCCCCCATTTGGTGCTAGTGTAGCCACAGCAGTTATATTAGTGGCCAATGTCTCACTGGTTACAGCTGACGGCCAACTAGCCACAGCTGATGGCCATGCAATCACAGTTAATGGCCATTTACTACCTGAGCCAGCACCTTTCCACATGAGGCCAAGAGCCTGGAAACTGCACTCCTGGTTCTGTCCCCACACTCCACACCTACAGGGTCACGCCTCACTACGCGACAAGCGTCTTCCACATGGGGCCCTGTGCGAGGAGCCTGGAGGTCAATGCAATATCCTGGATACACCCAGGCACTCTGGGCACAGCCAGGGCTCTCAGGGCACACACCAGTTCTTCTGGGCACAGCCAGACTTCCTGGGCTTCTTAGGGTACCACCAATCTCCCTGGGCACAGCCAAGACATATCAGGGCACTGCCACTCTCTCTGGGCACAGCCAGACTTCCAGGACTCAGCCAGGGCTCTCAGGACACTGCCACTCTCTGTGGGCACAGCCAGACTTCCTGGGCTCAGCCAGGGCTCTCAGGGCACTGCCACTCTCTCTGGGCCTCTCAGGGTACCGTGCTGGAACAACAGCGACTCACAGTCAAGGTGCTTACATATTCTCAATGGCGGCCAGTCAAGACACAAAAGCAAACATCCGCCAGTTCCACTCCATGGTGGTATGTTCCCAAACAGTCAAGTGGTCCATTAAATTAGGGATGTAAGGCAATTCCCCATAGTCCATAGTCATTCGCCAGGGCTGTCCTGGGGGTGAGGGACGACCTTGACCTCACCCGCATCTCCCATGGAGGACTCAGCAAGCGTTTCCTTCTGGGATGACAAGTCCTGCATCTGGGCTGCCTCAGCATGAACTTCCCAGCAATAGGGCCACAAAAACCTTTGCTTTCTCCGGCCTATGCTGGTTCGGGAACCGGCCATGTCTTCCCATCCCTCCACTGTGGTCCAGCTCTCCAGCAGCTACTCCTCCTGGTCTTCCTGAGACTGAGTCTTCATATGTACAAACTGCTCCACTGCCCTTCAGAGAATTTTGGCCGGCACCGTATCCTGGCGACTACGCCATTTGTCAAGCGGGATGGCCTGCAGGGTCTCTACTCCCGCGCCCCACATAAGAACGCAGGAAATGGTGAGGCCAAAAAGGAACACCCATGGAGCCATAGGTAGGGGAGTCATACCACTATATTCTCGCTGGCGGCTGGGTTGGAGACACAGGAAGCAAGAGCCACAGGATCCGCAATCTGCTGTTCACTTGTCTCTGCCAACCAACCTCACTTGCTAGCTGCAATCCGCCGTGCTAACTGCAATCCGCTCTTGCTAGCTCAGCCACCATCTTCTTGCTAGCCCCCCATTTTCTGCTAGCACATCCACGGAAGTTATATTAGTGACCAATGGCTCACTGGTTACAGCTGATGGCCATCCAATCACAGTTGATGGCCATTTACTACCTGAGCCAGCACTGTTCCATGAGAGGCCAAGAGCCTGGAAACTGCACTCCTGGCTGTGTCCCCACACTTCCTTTACAAATTTTGGCCTCTCCCCGGTGCGTGGGTCCATTCTTCGGCTTCATGAGACACGATCCTGGCCATCACCCATAAACTACTAGCAGATCCAACATTGTTTAAATCATTTGGGGACTCAAGGAAAATGAGCACTCCTCCTTCCGAAGTGCTCATTGCTTGCTTTTGGTTCTCAGTAAATATGCCAACAGAATAATTTTCTAGGTTTTACATTTACTCAATCAACTCCTTGGTTCCTCAAAAATTAAACCCCAAAACTGAATTTGTCTAATAGTTAAGTCACCTTTTGTATTGTTGAACTGCTAGAGTTGGTGTGCTTTCCTCGGTATCAGCTATGGGACAATATAAGGAAGCTTAGCCTAATATTTCCCCCTAACTGGCAGGGAATTCTAACGGTTCCGGCCCACTGTTACATCCCTGATTAACAGGCTCAGATCCTAGAGAAGGCCAGGAATTTGTTTAAATGTCTTTAACAGCCAAGACAGAAAAATGAGGAATAAAGGAACAGTGAGACCACAGGATGAGACCAGAGACAGGCCAGACTTCTGGCCACAGGTGTAGACAACCCAAGGCTGAAGCCACCTCAGGGCACTCCAAAAGCCCCAGAGAGAAAGCACCAGATAAAAAAGCCTCGTCTGGATATACAAGCCCAGATCACTGGATTCCTAATCCTCCAAAACAGCCGTGCCCCCTACACAGACAGAAGGGCACTACAGGAGAGAGTACCCCTTGTTCTGAAGGGAGCAAGGACCAACTCCCTCCCCCAAACTGGGCATCATTACTATTGGCCCTGAAGTTCCCAGCGGATCCCAAGATATTCTCATCACTGGGGGTAAAACGGCAGGTGACCATGACATGACATATAAGCCTATTAATTTCCTAGTTGATATAGAAGCCATTTATTCTGTCTCAACCACTCATTCTGGACCTTTCTCCTCCGAAAACTGCTTTGGTTGTAAAGATAAAGACAGCACCCATATTTGGCCTCAGTTTACTCAGTCTGTTTCTTCTCATTGGTCTATAACTTAAGGAAATGTAAAACAAACAAATTAAACTTAAAAAAGATTCTGAAACATTTAAGAAAAGAACTAGACCTCATAGCATGCGGCTGGCCAGCTTGGCCACAGGCCATAACTACAGCTGCCCCCCTGTTCCCAAAGCCACCAAGCTCACCATGAGGCAAGACTTAACCGTTTTTGCCCCACACCACATTCAAGGGCCTTTAGATGCTAATAAGAGTCACAGGCTCACTGATAGCCGCCTCCTTGGGCATCAGGCCCTCTCATAAAAGGCCTGTAACCCAAATACGGACCCGCACCACCCTTAATCCTGCCACCTTCCTCCCAGAGATGGAGGAAGGATTAACTGCCAATAAATTATAATACAGACCTATGCTGCCGCCAGAACATTTCTACGACAAACACCCCTAGACAACCCAGATTGGCGCTCCTCACTGATGACAGTTCTTTGATACAAAATAACATACCGAAGACTAAATAGTCAAATAGCTCACTCAATGACAAAATCCCCAAACGCCATCTCACAGGCTATCCAAGCTATGAGACAAGAGTTAGGCTAGGTCAGAGAAACAGGTCTCAAACAGAGCTGGCATGGATGATCTACTTTTCAAACACAATCAAGGGTGTAAAAAGTTTAAAGGGTTATGCTGTTTCAATCTCTCTGATAATTCACAGTTAATTAAAGAATAACTTCAACAAATTCATGACCCATTTTCCAATATTAAACTAAACACAAGATTCTTCAGCTTAGATATTTTCTTCCTAGCTTCCCAGTTTAACAGGACTTAAAGAAAATTTTCTCGTTTCTCTTTCATTCATTATTATAGATATGACCTCATGCTGCTGCCTACAATGCATCTCAGCTTACAGACTACCCACTGGCCTACAAGACAACATCCTCACCTGGACTTGTTCATCTACCGGGGACCCTTGGATAGGCCTCTGGACAAGCCCTAACTGCCGGTCTCTCTGCCATGCCCCCGGTCAGCCTGAAGCAGCCATCGCGGGCGTCGCCCCTATCCCCTAGCAGCAGTTAGGGTTTCCTCTTCAGAGGGGGTTTGAGACAGGTTAGCTGGCGTGTCCTGTCGCTAGGTAGACAGGGAGGTCCCTGGTGGAATAAACAAAGCAGCCATATTCTGACCCTCCAGGTTTTGACATCACTCCTTTGTTCCATGACAAAATTCAACAACACCTTGAGATTAATCGTAAAAGTCCTTTTGGCCTGACAAACGGAGCCAATCTGACAGATAAGTGTGGGTTATTTTGCTAATTCCTTCAGGATGGGCAAGCAGAGCAAACATGGTAGACGAATTTCATTAGAAGGAGCCAGATCCCTTCTTCAAACAGCTCCCCTTCCCCAAACAGGCAAGGGAAGGTATAAAAGTAAGAGCTTTTGCCTCAGTCATGGGGCACCCCTATTCGGGACTCCCTCCTGCTCGGCAGCTCTGAAAGTTTCCTTTCAGTAAACCATCCTCTTTGTAAAACTCTTTGCCTCTCCTGGATCCGTGTTTCCATTCTGTGGTCTCATGAGGCACAGTCCCGGCACTCACTCACATACAAGTGCCCTACATCAGTTGGGGACTCACAGGGACATATGCCTCCTTTATGTCTTTGTCATTTAGGGGATTTGGTAAGACATTTCCCAGGCCCAGATCACAGTTTCACCCTTCTGGGCTAGGAGAGATAGAGGTGCTTTCGTTTTGTTTTTTGTTTTTTAATTTATTTTTAAATTTATTGGGGTGACAATTGTTAGCAAAATTACATAGATTTCAGGTGTACAATTCAGTATTGCATCATCTATAAATCCCATTGTGTATTCACCACCCAGAGTCAGTTCTCCTTCCATCACCATATATTTGATCCCACTTACCCTCATCTCCCACCCCCCACCCCCCTTACCCTCTGGTAACCACTAAACTATTGTCTGGGTCTATGTGTTTCTGTTTCTCATTTGTTTGTCTTGTTCTTTTGTTGTTTTTGGTTTATATATCACATATCAGTGAAATCACATGGTTCTCTGCTTTTTCTGTCTCACTTATTTCGCTCAGCATTACACTCTCAAGATCCATCCATGTCGTCACATATGTTCCTATATCATGTTTTCTTACCTCCAAATAGTATTCCATTGTGTATATATACCACGACTTCTTTATCCATTCATCTATCGAAGGACATTTTGGTTGTTTCCATGTCTTGGCCACCGTAAACAAAGCTGCCATGAACATTGGAGCACACGTGTCTTTATGGATAAATGTTTTCAGATTTTTTGGGTAGATACCCAGGAGAGGGATTGCTGGGTCATATGGCAATTCTATTCGTAATTTTTTGAGGAACCTCCATACTGCCTTCCATAGCGCTGCACCAGTCTGCATTCCCACCAACAGTGTATGAGGGTTCCTTTTTCTGCACAGCCTCTCCAACACTTGTTACTATTTGTCTTGTTGATGATAGCCATTCTGACTGGGGTGAGGTGATATCTCATTGTGGTTTTTATTTGCATTTCTCTGATGATTAGTGATGTTGAGCATTTTTTCATATGTCTATTTGCCATTTGTATGTCCTCTTTGGAGAAATGTCTCTTCAGGTCCTCTGCCCATTTTTCAATTGGGTTGCTTGTTTTTTTGTTGTTGAGTTGCTTGAATTCCTTGTATATTCTGGATATTAGCCCCTTATCGGAGGCACTGTTTGGAAAAATCTTCTCCCATTCAGTTGGTGGCCTCTTTATTTTGTCGATGGTTTCTTTTGCTGTGCAGAAGCTTTTAACTTTCATATAGTCCCATTCGTTTATTTCAGCTTTTACTTCCTTTGCCTTTGGAGTCAAATTCATAAAATTCTCTTTGAACCCAAGGTCCGTAAGGTTAGTACCTATGTTTTCTTCTATGTAGTATATTGTGTCAGGTTTATGCTTAAGCCTTTGATCCATTTTGAATTAATTTTGGTACAGGGTGACAGATAGCATTCCAGTTTCACTCTTTTGCACGTGGCTATCCAATTCCGCCAGCACCATTTATTGAAGAGGCTGTCATTTCTCCATTGTATGTTTTCTGCCTCTTTGTCAAAAATTATCTGTCAATATTTATGTGGTTTTATTTCTGGGTTCTCAATTCTATTCCATTGGTCTATGTGTCTGTTTTTCTGCCAATACCATGCTGTTTTGATTATTGTAGCCCTGTAGTACAAGCCAAAGTCAGGAAGTTTCATACCTCTAGTATTGTTCTTTTTTATTAAGATTGCTTTGGCTATTCGGGGTCTTTTGTTGTCCAAAAATATCTGATGATTTTTTGTTCTATTCCTTTAAAATATGCCATTGGGATTTTGATGGGGATTGCATTAAATCTGTATATTGCTTTGGATAATATGGCCATTTTACCTATGTTGATTCTTCCAGTCCATGAGCACGGAATCTCTTTCCATTTTTTTGTGTCTTCTTCAATTTCTTTCAAAAATGTCTTATAGTTTTCAGCATATAGGTCTTTCACATCCTTGGTTAAGTTTATTCCTAGGTATTTTATTCTTTTTGCTGCAATTGCAAAAGGAATTGTTTTTTGTGTTTCTTTTTCTGAGATTTCATTGTCAGTATATAGGAAAGCAATGGACTTTTGTACGTTGATTTTGTAGCCGGCAACTTTACTGTATTCGTTGATTGTTCCTAATAGCTTTTTGGTGGAGTCTTTAGGGTTTTCTATATATAGCATCATGTCATCTGCAAAGAGTGACAATTTAACTTCTTCATTCCCAATTTGGATGCCTTTTATTTCTTTCTCTTGCCTGATTGCTCTGGCAAGGACCTCCAACACTATGTTGAAAAGCAGAGGTGATAGGGGACAGCCCTGTCGTGTTCCTGAACATAGAGCAAAGGGCTTCAGTTTTTCAACATTAATTATGAGATTAGCAGAGGGCTTGTCATATATGGCCTTTATTATGTTAAGGTATTTTCCTTCTATACCCATTTTATTAAGTGTTTTAATCATAAATGGATGTTGTATCTTGTCAAATGCTTTTTCTGCATCAATTGATATAATCATATGATTTTTGTCCTTTATTTTGTTTATGTGATGTATCACATTGATGGATTCGCAGATGTTGAACCATCCTTGTGCCCCGGGGATGAAAACCACTTGGTCGTGATGAATAATCTTTAATGCATTGTTGTATTCTATTTGCTAGAATTTTATTTAGGATTTTTGCATCTGTATTCATCAGAGATATTGGTCTGTAGTTTTCTTTTTTTGTGTTGTCCTTACCAGGTTTTGGTATCAGGGTAATGTTGGCCTCATAAAATGAGTTAGGGAGTACTGTCTCTTCTTCAAATTTTTGGAAGAGTTTGAGCAGGATTGGTATTAGATCCTCTTTGAAGGTTTGGTAGAATTCACTAGTGAAGCCATCTGGTCCTGGACTTTTGCTTTTGGGAAGGTTTTGGATGACTGATTCAATTTCATTACTGGTGATCGGTCTGTTTAGATTTTCCAATTCTTCATGGTTCAGCCTTGGAAGGCTATATGTTTCTAAGAACTTGTCCATTTCTTCTAGGTTGTTGAATTTGGTGGCATATAGTCCTTCATAGTATTCTTGGATGATCCTTTGTATTTCTGTGGTGTCCGTGAAAACTTCCCCTTTTTCATTTCTGATTTTGTTAATTAGTGTCTTCTCTCTTTTTATCTTAGTAAGTCTAGCCAAGGGTTTTTCAATTTTGTTAATCTTTTCAAAGAACCCGCTCTTTGTCACATTAATTTTTTCTATTGTCTTTTTGTTCTCTATTTCATTTAGTTCTGCTCTAATTTTTGTTATCTCCTTTCTTCTGCTGACCTTGGGTTTCACTTGTTCTTCTTTTTCTAGTTCTTTAAGGTGTAACATGAGGTTATTTATTTGGGAGTTTTCTTGTTTCTTGAGATAGGCCTGTAATGAGATAAATTTCCCTCTTAAAACTGCTTTCGCTGCATCCCAAATATTTTGGTAGGATGTATTTTCATTGTCATTTGTTTCTACATATCTTTTGATGTCTCCTCTAACTTCTTCTTTGACCCAGTCCTTCTTTAAAAGTGTGTTGTTTAATCTCCATGTATTTGTGTTTTTTCCAGCTTTCTTTTTACAGTTGCTATCCAATTTCAAAGCCTTGTGATCAGAGAATATGCTTGGTATGATTTCAATGTTCTTAAATTTGTTGAGACTGATTTTTTGTCCCAATATATGGTCTATCCTTGAGAATGTTCCGTGTACACTAGAAAAAAATGTATAGTCTGATGTTTTAGGATGAAGTGCTCCAAAATGTCAATTATGTCCATTTCATCTAATGTGTCATTTAGGGCGCTATTTCGTTATTTATTTTCTGTTTGGATGATCTATCCATAGCTGTCAATGATGTATTTAAGTCCCCTAGTATAATTGTGTTTTGGTCAATTTCTCCCTTTAGTTCTGTTAGTAGTTGCTTGGTATATTTCGGTGCTCCCTGATTGGGGGCATAAATATTGATGACTGTTATGTCTTCTTGTTATATAGTCCCCTTCACCATTATGAAATGTCCATCTTTGTGTCTTGTTATCTTTTTCACCTTGAAGTCTGTTTCATCTGATGTCATTATGGCTACACCTGATTTTCTCAGGTACCATTTGCTTGGAATGTCAATTTCCACCCTTTCACTTTGAGTCTATGCTTGTCCTTGTAACTGAGATGTGTCTCTTGGAGACAACATATGGTTGGGTTTAATTTTTTCATCCAATCTGCTACTCTGTGCCTTTTTATTGGTGAGTTCAGTCCATTTACATTTAGAGTGATTATTGATATGTGAGGATTTCCTGTCATTGTATCTTTGGTTTTCTGGTAACGCTGTGTCTCCATTGTTTCTTTGCCTTTTTGTTGTTGTCTATTATTTTCTGTGTGGTGGTATTCTATGATGTTTCCCTCTGTTTCTTCTCTTATTACAGTATATATTTCAGTTCTGGATTTTCTTTAAGTGGTTACCCTTAAGTTTATGTAAAAGAAAGTTTGATATTTAGAGTATTCCGTTTTCTTCAGCACGCTTACTTTCTCCATTCCCGTATTCCGGTTGAGGCCTTTACTCTCTCCTTTTGTATGTTTTGGTTGCCACAAATTGTTCGTTGATGGTGGTCGAATAGCCTCCTTTAGTATTTCTTGTAGTGTAGGTCATGTATTAGAAAATTCCCTCAGCTTCTGTATGTCTGGAAATGTCTTAATTCCTCCTTCATATCTAAAGGATATCTTTGCTGGATATATTATTCTTGGCTCATAATTTCTCTCCTTCAATAGTTTGAATATTTGTTTCCACTCCCTCCTGGCTTGTAGAGTTTCTGCTGAAAAATCTGATGATAATCTAATGGGCTTTCCTTTGTAAGTTACCGTCTTCTTTTCCCTGGCTGCTTTGAGGATTTTTTCTTTGTCGTTGATTTTAGACAGCTTCAATACAATGTGCCTTGGAGAAGGCCTGTTGGGATAGAAGTAATTAGGTGTTCTGTTTGCTTCTTGGATTTCAGGGCCCAGTTCTGTCCACAAGTTTGGGAAGTTCTCATCGACAATTTGTTTGAATATATTCTCTGTTCCCTTCTCTCTTTCTTCTCCTTCTGGTATACCCATTATTCTTATATTGCTCTTTCTGATGGAATGAGAAAGTTCTTTCATTTCTTTGAAGTCTCAATTCTCTTTCTTCTTCCATCTGTGTTATTTCCAGGTTTCTATCTTCGATGTCACTGATTCTTTCCTCCCTCTGGTCAACTCTACTACCTAAGCTGGTTATTTCGTTCTTGATTTCTTCTATGGAGTTCTTAATGTCCAGAAATTCTATTTGGTTCTTTTTCAAAATTTCAATCTCTTTCGTAAAATGCTCATACTGTTCTTTGATTGTGTTTCTGAGTTCGTTTAACTGCCTATCTGTGTTTTCTTGCATCTCGTTGAGTTTTTTCAGAACTGCAAAGTTGAATTCTCTGTCATTTAAGTCACATATTTCTGTATCTTTAAGTTCCTTTTCTGGAGACTTTTCACTTTCTTTCTGAGCTATCTTTTTGCCTTGGTTATTCATGGCAATTACTGATTTACTATTTCTCTTCCTAGACATCTACAGGAGTGGCTTTGCAACAGGTAGATAGGAAGAGGTCTTTCTTTTGTTTTCCAGTAGTTGTTGGTATAATGTTTTAGTTTTTCTCCGACTGCAGCCTATTTTTCTTCTCCCACACGGTAGTGCTGTTTTCACTGCACTATTCCAGCTTCTCGCAAATTGGGGGATTCCCTGGGAGAAGGGCTTCTCCTCTGTTAATAGTTCGTCTAGGTCACAGGGCGCAGTGTCCCAGTGGGTATGTGGAGAGCTTTAGATGTTCCAAAGCTCTCCAGCTCCAGATTCAGAGCCTGAGTGTTTCAGCAATTCTGTTTACTCCTGCAGGGATCCGCCCAGATAGGTGGGGTCAGGGGCGGGGTGAGTTTTGAGAGGTGGCCCAGAGCAATGGTGGCGACCACCACCACAGCCGGTCCTGCTTCCACAGCTCCCTCCCCTTCGCTGGAACTAGTTGGGTTGAGAATTTGTGTCTGCGGTCCACAGATCTCAGAACAGCAAATATTCTATTCTTTTGATCTTACACTGCTACTGTTCTTTTTGTATCACTGGGAAGGTGGGGGCGGGGCAAGCTCTGGGAGGGTAGGGCAGGGGCGGCTAGTCTCAGTGCCTAAGGCTTCCCGTCTCTGCTCGGCAGTGAGGGCTTAAACCACCATTTTCAGCCTTCTTCCCTCAGTCTTTTCTCTGAGGTCTCTGCCGTGAGCGTTGGGTTCAGCCGTGTTATATGCTGCCCCCTCAGCCCTGTGGGAAGTGGAGCCCTAGGAGTCCGAGTTCTTCCCTCTCCCACAGCTGCGGTAGTTCCGGGATGCTGTGAGCTCGGAGCACTGAGCTAGGTCTGCGTCCTGCATGGCTCCGTCTCCACACTTCTCCTTTCCCTCCTCCCCCGCTCATGCGATTCGTCACCTATAGGTGACTTCGGTAGTGGGCCTGTTCGTCATGCCTGTCTGCTGTACAGGGAATCCTTTGTGGAATTATTGTTGTTCGATTCACTGTAAATTCCAGGGAAGCTTTACAGAGGCTCACCTCATGCCACCATTTTCATGACATCTGTGTAATGGCTAATCTTCAATGGAATACTGTAGCCAGCAATGCAGCACTGGCTATAAAGGAAAATAGTAAGGAGGGGCTCAAGTTCTTTTATGCTTTGAGGAGTCCCTGAAAGGCTGACCCTGATCCTTGTTTTAGAGCTTGCTGGACCACTTAGAAACCCAGAATCCTGTTGCCCAGAATCCTGCTGTCACTGCTGCCTATAGAAACAGCAATGTCATAAAGTAAAAAGTTTGGGTACCATTACGCAGCCATAAAGAAGAAAGAAATCTTACCATTTGCAACAACATGGATGGACCTAGAGAACATTATGTTAAGTGAAATGTCAGACAGAGAAAGACAAATACCATATGATCTCACTTATATGCACAATCTAAAGAAAATAATAAGTGAATGAACTAATCAGAAACAGTTTTGGAGACAGAGGAAAAACTGAGGGTTGCTAGATTTGAGGGGGGGGTGGGGATAACGAGGAAGATGAGGGGATTAGAGAACAGTCGGTAACCACAAGATGGCCACGGGGTTTTGAAAATTAATTTTGGGAATGTAATCAATAATGTTGTAAAGATTTTGTAGGGTATCCGATGGACACGTGTCCCATTTGGGAGACAGTGGAAATGGCTCTGTGCGATGTCAGAGGGATAGTGGATGGGGGAGGGGGTTCACACAGTGTGAGGGCTATAAATGACAAACGTGTAAGTATTACTTTGTCTTGTGCACCTGAAACTAATAAAAAAATGTTGATATTAAACCTATCCAACAACTGTAAGATTATAACAAAAATTATAACCAGTTAAAAAAAAAAAAAGTTCAGGTACCAGCTAGGGGTCAAAGCTTTAGGAGAGTATGGAGAGTTAAGAAGCAACATCTTCGGTCAGACTGGAAGGGTCATCACAGCATCCAAACTCACAAGAAAAAATCATTCCAAGGTCCCACGAAATAGCGTACTCTGATACTACAAAGGTAGGGGCATCTTCTGACTTCTTTTGAACTAGCTAGGAGGGTGCCTTGATAGTGAGGTAAACTCACAGAGGCTGGTAAGACAGCCTCTAACTTTCTATTCAATTTGTTTTATTCAGGACATCCAGAAAGGACTTTGATTAACGTTTCTTTGTTTCCACATAAATCCAAAGGTGTCTTGCAACATAACTCTGAATCTCTAGTGGGAAACCAAAAGAGAAATAAGCTAAGGTGTGAAAATTAATGCTGTGGGTTTTTTTTAAGGTTTAGGTGCACAAAACAAATTAATACTTAGACGTTTATCATTTATATCCCTCACACTGTGTCAACCCTCCTCCCCCCATCCACTAACCCTCTGACATCGCAAACAGCCAATATATTTCCAGTGTCTCTATTCCTAATGCTGCACTCCGCTTCTTGTAAGTATATACATATGTGTGTGTGTGTGTGTATATATATATATTTGACATTCATTATTGTTAATTTTGGGAATATAATCAATAACGTTGTAAAGATTTGGTAGGGTATACGATGGACACTAGTCTCATTAGGGAGAGCACTTCAGGGAAGATGTAGATGCCTGATCATGGCACTGTACACCTGAAGCTGAACAATAAATTAATACTGTTGTGTTCGCACAGGCTGGTGGTAATTCCGTATGTGAAAAATACAGACCTCTACCAGACTGGTAACTAATATGATTAGATAGTTTTGGAAGTTTCAAGGGGTTGTTAGCTGGACAAAATGTGAAAGAAATATGTGTACCCTACTAAAAAGAATAGAAAAAAGGTTGTTACACAGCAGACAGCCTGATGTGCTTTTGATGTGAGGGGTTACTGAGTTTGCCAGCCTGCCACACCTTTGCTGCGGTTGCTATAGTTTCGGGGATTGTGACCCAACTAACTCTGATGTCATACCCCAGGGTCATAAGCAGCAGGGAAAAGCCTTGGCCCCTCAGTCTCTGCCCAGCTGCTGACGGGGGTGGAAGCCAGCTGCGGGTGCCCAAGAACTTGGCACTGCCCAAATCCATCTAAAGGGGCACATCTCCCTTCTTGGTGGCACATTTTCAGCCAAAAGTCAACTCTAACTTCGTGATTAAGGTAATGATTTTATCAATTTCTTTCCTTTTTTTACTGTTCTTTGAGGGCTATTTATTCACTCTACTGGTATTGACTTTAGTGTTTTTCCAGTGGTCCTATGTGATAACGGTTACAGCTATTTGCTTAATTTCACTTCGTTTAATATAACGAGAAAGACTGGTTGAACTGGGGTTAGCCAAAATTCAGCAAAAGGGGGTGAGGTGAGCTCGATTCTTTGAAGGTACCCGAGAGCGGGTAAAGAAAGTGGAGCTAGGTAAGATTTAGTTAATGGGGTTGGGTGGAAGTAAATCACTGCATTTCATTTCGACAGTCTCTAGACCTCCTTTTAAATTTGCTTCTCAGCATGCCATTTTTCCTGATTGGTATTCTCCCAAGTCAATACGATAGTCCCATGGTCCCACACTTGGTGTGGGGAGTCTAAATTAAAGGAAACTACAGACGATGCTAAAAGATAATGATCCTGATCATCAAGTTCGAGCTTTTCAGAGCGTCCTTTCCTCATTGCTCACCCCACCTAGTCTACACCTGTGTGAAACACACAGATGGCTTTCAGGAAGCCCTCCAGAGACTCTTACCCCAACAGAGCCAGTTTCTAAAAACCATAGAAACCAGCTATTCAGATTACTTTCTCTTTCCAGATGTCTGAAAATATTGACTGGTTACACAGCCACACAGACGTGTGCAAGGTGGATCTCTATAGCCCGAAAGAACAGAAAGAACAGGACCGTAAAGTGGTAAGATGCAAAATGACTCCTACTACGGGGTAGAAAGGATTGGCGTATGAATACAGATATCCTGGAACCCGGGATAGACTAATGGAGGGTGATAGTGTCATTTCTCCAAGCAACAAAGATCAATACACTCTGTGAGGGACCAGCATGTTGATGTGTCACTCAGGGACAAATCAAGAGAGGGGCAGGAGGAGGAGTGATGTCAAGTAGCTGGGGAGGGGGACAAGGTGGGCGGAGCCTCAGGGGAGGGAGGAGTGGTGGTTGCCTAGTTACCAGCTTCTATTACCTAACCTCGGACGTCGTAATGACATCACCTACTATCGGTTAGTTGCGCTGAAGTGGGACTCCCCCAGGAGGGCAAAATACTTCCTGTTTCCCAAATTTCCAGAGATTTGCATACAATTCATATGTTTTAAATCACGTTCAAGTACCACTCATATTGTTATTTATTTAATTTGTGTTTCAGCAGTGATTTTCAAATTGTCTTACATTTAAAAATTACCATCACCTTAAACAACATTACTCATAATATCACAGGTTTGATGTTCTAGTATGAATTTTTCGCAGAAAGCAATTTAAAAATGCACCTATTAAACACAGTAATGGTTTTCCAGCTACCAGTTAAAGTTTCTATAGCATCATCAATAGAAAATATACCACATTTGGGGCACACTAGTGTAGCAGAAAGTACTCTAAACTGGGAGCCAGGGGAATCGAGTTCTAATACAGCTCCACCTTTGAGTTTGTGTCAGTTGGGCAAGTCACCTCTCTTCTCAGTTTTCTCAATAAATGCGGATATTGTATTCTGGGTCTCTCTGACAGGTAGGTATTGTCATCCAGGAAACACAGTAATGCTAAGATTCTGTCTGCATAATAAGACTTATTGCGTACTCACTGTGTACAGGTAATATACTAAAAGCTTTATACGCACTATCTCAATGAATCCTCACAAGAACCCTATACGGTAGGTGCTATTCTCATCTCCCAGAAAGATCTCATCTCCCTACAGTCTTTTCTCTAGAATTTTCTAAATTTTATCCTCCTAATTTGATGCAGATATGTTTTATTGATGTGTCCACCCTGAATGTGGAAGGGAAAGATTCCGAGGTATGTATTTTCTGCTCCCCTCAGAGTTGGAATGGGTGGGAAACTGCTGAGAGGGTTATCAGTGACAGCATAAAGAAAGGGAAAGGCTGTGGCAGAGGGGGGAAAGGTGGAGGGGACTCCGGTGGATCGCTATTATTCTTGTGAGGCCAGGATCCCTGGTTGAGAATTTACTGGCATTCTTGAGACCAAATCTCATTTTAGAAGCCACTTAAGTTGCTGGTAGGCCTGAAAGGATTAAAGCATGGAAGATAGCCTGTCAGAACAGTGAAAAAAACTGACCAAAAGGTCAAAGACTAATGGAATATGATTCCTAAACGGATGGCTTTGTGACTACCTCCTGGAGGGAAGAATGTAGTAATTTGTGCAGAGGAAAATATCTCGTTCTTTAAAGACTGGCTAGCATTACAAGCCTACTTCTCCAAAAGGAAAAGAGATAATAAGAGACATGACATTCATGCTTTGAAGCGGTAGCAGGGTGAGGGGCCAGCTTGGTGAAGTTTCAAAAAGCAACTATTCATAAGCCTCTCATCTCTCAATCCATAGGATGCTGGTGGTTCTGGTTCAGGAGGTAACGTCATCCTGGAGAAGCTGAAAGAAAAAGAAATTATTTTGATCAAGGATACCGAGAAGCAAGACCGCTCTAAGGTATGCTTAGCCTCTGAGTCAGCCTTTTCTAATTCCCAGAGCCCTGTGATGATTCTGAGGACTCTGTTTCAGAGACAGTAAGAGTACTATTGTCAGACAGGCCAATAAATTTGCATAGTATGACATTGTAGAGAACACAGGCTGAAGTTCAGAGTCAAGGTAAGCTCAACACCCAGGTACCTAACACTAATCACAGGAGCTCAGAATGCCCTTTCCTGATTTCAGGTACGTATTCCAAAGAGTATCTTTCTATCTTTATCCTAACAAAGACATGGACTTATAAGCAAGACCCTTTGCGGTGTTTTTTGTTGCCTTGTAATGGACTTGTGTGCTCCGTATTGCCCAGCGTCCAATAAGAAAGAACAAGGATATGGAGCAGAGAGAATCCACCATAACCAAGAACGGCAGTTGCCCGGTCCCCACCCTGTTGTCTAAGAGATTACCCAGGCTGTTCTGTAGCATAAAGTTACAAGCAATTAGACTTGCACACCACTGTCACATACAGAATCCTGTTGTTTTTATGAAAATATTCTAAATTATGTTTGTTAAGCTCCTGATTTGGGGCGGGCATTAGAGCATATGACAAGTCACTTTCACCGTCCGATAAGCCTGGAGTGGCTTGTGTTGGAACAGGATATTTGGCTTTAGCCCAAAGGAGTCAAATATTTCTTTTTCTGTGTCCCTATGCTCATGCTATAACCAGAAACAACCTTTGTGGCCCCAGACACCTTTGGAGTGATGAGAGTGGCCCCAAAGGAAGGAAAACCAATTCTGAAATATTCTTCAAAGGGTTTTAGATTCATATGGGGGAGTAGGGGGGCGGGGGTTAACTCCATTTTGGAGTCTTAAGAAAGGGATAAATTACACCTGATGTTTATTTTTAAAAGAGTAGGCCATATATACTGTACACAAGGCAGCTCTCCTTGATTGTAACCCAAGGCCATTTGCACAAAGTTGACTTTATAAGACCCCACATTTCCAGGAGTTCACTGGAAAGACAGGAGATGAAACAATGGAAAGGATAAAGAGGGCAATGGTACTTAGCACTTAGTAGATTTGTACAATACATATACACATACCCAGACATGGTCATATATACAGTATCTACACATACATTTACACAAAACAACACACACATCAATATGTGCATTTCTATACAGTAACAAAAAATGATTTATACAATGACACACACATGCCTGGCTACATGTGATACGGGCAAATACACACAAACATATAAATATATATAATCATAAAGAACTACTTGCACACATATACAAAGGTATACAGAACCGATGCACTGACATGCCTGCATGTGACACGTAAACATCCATGTACACATCCATGCACACCATGCATAAACATGCACACATGTTATCACACACAAGCGTTGATAAAACAGTGACTGTAGAGATTTGGGTATAGACGTACACACTTATAAATCTACCTCGTCTGCTGCACACACATACAAACTTAAACAAAGTGATACATATTCACTAACACACGTTTGTATGCATCGATACACACATTGACACAGATACAATGACATCCCCACTCGTGTATTCACACACATACACAAATACTCAGAATATGTACAACACTGACACACATTCTCAAGCATTGACATAGCACATAAATATAACAAACTGATACCCAGTTTATTGACATACACAGTCATTATACGATCATCTATTAACACATATTCCTATTTTAACATACATTTATTAATATATTATACATTAATATATTAATGAGTAGGTATGTTAATACATGAAATAATGCTTTACCATATATAAATGCATTTGTAGTTATATGATACATGCCATTGGATTTATATCACAAACATATATGCAGATCAATCAAATTGACACTTCCTTATTTACACATTCAGAGACAAACTGACATGCACACTCATTTTTACATTCACACACATGTATAAAATATACAAACTAACAAGGACATGTTGGTCTATACATTAGACATATACAATCATTATTCATGTTAACACATTACACGTGCTTACAATTAGTCACATATGTGCACTGACATACACATACGCACAGACACACAGTGGCACATTTTCACACACCAACAATACAGGCTGACATTCTCACATCTACTGAGATGTTCACACTCATGAATTGTTATACTATTATACACACACATACATAACAGACACATCCATATACTTTGGACACATATGGAGATAAGCACACATACGTAAATGAAATTGACAATAATATTGATAACACTTGCATGTAGTTAAGTGTACAATTGGATATACTCCGAGCTTTTGTGGCTACCACTTGTGCTTGAATGTGTATTAATGGATATAATTGTGTGTTACGTTTCCATGTAAATTCTAAAGGCCAAACCCTTAATCTATGCAGTTGAGAAAGCTATATCTTCTAAATAAAATAAGGAAAAGAACTCTTAGTTGTTCTTCTTTTTTCAGATGGAGGGATCTGTATGCCTTTTCAAACAAACTCCCTCTGATCCTCTAAGTGCTCTCAATTGCCTTCTCGATCTCCAGAGGTATGCCCTGGGTTTCCAACATGTACTGAGTCCCACAGCCTCTACCTGTAAATATAAAGTAGGAGAAACAGAGGGCAAACATCACAAATTAGCCTCTGGAAACTGCGGCAGCGTTTATGCCAATCAACTGAACATGGATTACATGGCCAGTGGACCTCAACGCCAACGTCTAGAAATGATAGCACCACAAAACAACAACAATAACCAGAGTCCTTCCACCTCTCTGGCAAAATCTCCTAACACTCACAGGGCAGAAACCTCCCCTGAGGAAGAACGTTTTAGAGCTGGCCTTTCCTCTTCTATCAACCAACTGTCTTCTTTGGTAATGCAGATGGTCCATAAGGAAGTCAAGAAATTAGAAGATGGAAGCAAATGCTTTCATCATTTAAAGTATCCACCCTCTGCGGACAAAGGGAAAAACAGCCCCCGAAATGCTGTAAGCAAGATTGCTTCTGAAATGGCCCATGATGCTGTGGAAATGACCTCTGCAGAAATGCAGGGCACTGAAGAGGAGTGCCAGGAAGGTGGCCGGAAAACGTTTCTGCATAGTGAATTAATCCACAAGAATAAGAGGGCAGACAGACAGATGTGCCAAAGAGGTAACAAAGAATTGCCGGATTCTATCAGCAAAGGACTCATGGTTTATGCAAATCAGGTAGCATCTGACATGATGCTTTCTGTTATGAGGACTTTGAAAGTGCACACCTCTGGAAAACCAATGCCTGCCTGTGTCGTCCTGAAGAAGGTGCTGTTAAAACACACCAAGGAAATTGTGTCCGATTTGACTGACTCCTGCCTGAGGAACCTGCACAATATCACCGGGGACCTGCTGAGTGACCCTAACTTTGTCTCAGCTGTCAAGAGGAATTTGTTCAACCATGGAAAACAAAATGCTGCAGATATCATAGAGGCCATGCTGAAGCGCTTGGTCACTGCTCTACTTGGTGAGAAGAGGGAGAGTAAATCACAGAGTCTGTCATATGCATCTTTGAAAGCGGGGTCCCGTGATCCCAAGTGCAAGAACCAAAGTCTCGAATTCTCCAACGTGAAAGCTGAGATGAAAGAAGAGGACAAAAACAAAATGAAACCTGGTAAATGCAAGTCATTGAGTAATGCTGAAAAAGTTGGTGAACACATCCTCAAGGAGAGCCTGACCACATGGAACCAAACACAGAGAGACCAAGGCAAGATCGCTGGCAAAGCATGCACCAGTAAGGAAGAGAAGAGAGAAAAGATCAGCCCTTCCACAGACTCATTGGCAAAGGACTTGATTGCTTCTGCCCTTATGTTGATCCAGTATCACCTGACCCAGCAGACCAAGGACAAAGAAGCATTTGAAGAAAACCATCCCGCTTCTACCATGAACTTCATGACTCAGAGTGCCCAATATGAAAAGAGTGGGTGTGGCCAAAGTGCCAAGGCACTTTCAATGAAACACCTAGAATCTCATGGAGCTCCTGGGCCATCTACCTCGCTAAGGGAGACTCAACAGGCAGATTCTCAGAAGTTAGATATGTCAAACATCGTTCTATCACTGATTCAGAAACTGCTTAATGGGGACTCCTTCAACTGTGATGAGCTATCTGACGGTGAGAACAAACATTCTGAGCCCAGGTCAAAAAAAGCAACTTCCATGTCCAAGAGAGGGGAAGAACAATGCCATGAGAATCAAGAAGTTGACTTTAGCAGTGGGCTGAAGCAAATGAGCCGACAATTCATCGATCTGCTGGTAGAATCTGTGATGAAGCTCTGCCTTATCATGGCCGAGTATAACAACAATGGGGAAGCCCTTCCCGACTTGGAAGAAGAAGCAGAGTTGGCAAACAACCCCAATTACCAGGCTGCTGGCCCCAGACGCAGTCATGATGGTGCAATGTCACAGAACTGTCAGTACCCTCCTGGGCTGGAAGTCATTGTCAGTAATCAATGCTCAACAAGTAAGTTGCAGAAGCAGCTCCAAGCTGTCCTACAGTGGATTGCAGCCTCCCAATTTAACGTGCCTATGCTCTATTTCATGGGAGATGATGATGGACAACTGGAGAAGGTAAGTAATGACAGGCACAAGAAGAAAGAGGGTTGGAATGGGCAGGGGGAGGGGCAGGGAGGCAGCATTGTACTTAAAGCGGAAGCGTGGTCCAATTGTTTTTCAAGTTTGCTCTTCACCATGTGCCTTATGAATTACTTTCAATTCATAAAAAGACACTAAAGTGGCAAACCATTAATTAAGTCGTGCTCTGGACACTTTAAGGCCTGCACATTTCAGCCAAGAGAAGGAGAGTAAAATTAGCTCTGCTTTATCATGATCCTTTGGTGAAACTGTTTGGTAAACATTGGAGAGCAATTTTTAAGTCTTATATTTTGAGCTTGAAGGACCCTCCAAGGACTGGAGAGAGAATAAAAGAAAAAGCGAGTTCCTTCCCAAACTCACAGGTTCTACAAGTGCCCCGAGGTTTTTTGTTTGTTTGTTTGTTTCATTTTTTTGCCCTAGGCACCTATCTTGCCACACCCTAGTCCTGGCCCTGCTCCTCCGCCCTTGAAGAGTGATATTCATAGAGATGTGACTTCTCTATGTCTGTCTCTGTCTCTCTCAGCCTCTCTCTCTGCCTCTCTCTCTCTCTCTCTGTGTGTCTCTCTGTCTCTCTCTCTCTCTCTCTCTCTTTCTCTCTCTCTCTCTCTCAGACACACACAGCTTCATTCCTACATTTGATGGGTTCCAGAGAAATAAAATACTGAACCAAATTATTTTCAGTCCAGTACCTGAGCCCAGCTGATCTTCCCTACTTCCAATCTCATACTATTTTTAGGAAGGTTGGGGAATGGCGACCCATAACCTTGACCTAGCAATCAGCACAGACTAATTGAAGGACCCAGCACCTGGTGAAAGTATTAAGTGAACACAATTGATTCCAGAGTTTGTTTTTTGAAGCTCAAAAGAAAGTACCTTTGTCATTTTTATCAATGTCATTAGAGGAGAGTCAAGGAAAAACAAAAGTCAGTCCTGGATTTGTGGCAGGTTTTACTCTAACCCTAGAGCCATGCATGGAAAGGTGTGTTGGTGGGTAGTTTACTTTAGCCATCTGGAGCTCTTCTCCAAAAGCATCACATGACTCAAACTCTTTCTGCTCTCTCCACAGCTTCCTGAAGTTTCAGCTAAGGCAGCAGAGAAGGGGTACAGTGTAGGAGACCTCCTTCAAGAGGTCATTAAGTTTGCTAAGGAACGACAACTGGATGAAGCTGTGGGCGACGTGGCTAAAAAACAACTGCTAGACTGGCTGCTCGCTAACCTGTGACCTAACAACACCTTAACACCTCTCCAGTTACTCCCTCACCCCTAGTAGCATTCCATCCCAGCTGGGCACCCCCTCCATTAGGCCGTTGAACAACATGCTAAATGGCTGTATTTCCCAATACACCTTAACAGTTGGACTCCGCAAATACATGGTGTCCATAAGCTGGGCAGCAACATAAAACATCGTCATTGTTTTCTTGATCACGTATATCTAAGGCAAAAGAAGGGAATGGGTCCCATTTCCAGGACCGGTGATACAGTGTTGGACTTGTGTTCGGATGTTTCCAACACTGGGTTATTTTCTGAGCTCCCAAGACACAGGAATGTAACCCACGTATGTGTCTCTAAGTAATTTTGTTTGTCCAAATAATTTGAGTTCACAATCTATTTAGAGTTTTGCCATTTGTGGACTCCTTGTGTCTACTGGAATTGCACACATAAGTTTCTCATCCTCCTCCTAATCCCAAGGATTCAGCTTTCTTGGTCTCTGTTCAGAGTTTGCAGATGGGCTAGCTTACACAAAAACAAACTGATGTGAGTATATTACCGATGGATATTGCAACGCCCCCACCAACCTTGCCCCACACACATCCTCACTGTTCACTGCACATGGCTATTAGTATTTACTCTTTAGCATGGCTATTTAGTATTTACCATGCAGAACTACAATAGGATCTGATCCCCCCATACACATGTGACTACAGCTTCCTTATAAGATAATTCCTTCAGTTGATGAGATTTCCTTGACTTCCATAGGTCTGAGAGAAAATTTTCCGAGAAGGACGCTACAGAATGGTAAATTCCTCATAGCCAATCTGTGTGAATCCCAATGTTTCCTTAGCGACTAGCAGAAAGTTTCTACATTTGCTGCATGCTTCTCAGAAGTCAATCACAATGCTAGAATTCATTGCAGATCAGATCAAGACCATGGTTTCAACTCTCAAAGCCTATTCTGACACAGGTGCAAGTGCTCCTGATACATT
Organism: Rhinolophus sinicus; assembly: GCF_057876585.1. Lineage (NCBI taxonomy): Eukaryota > Metazoa > Chordata > Mammalia > Chiroptera > Rhinolophidae > Rhinolophus > Rhinolophus sinicus. The sequence goes on from NC_142518.1 coordinate 38,533,225, forward strand.
CTCAAACTGAAAGCAAGATTCTCTGAGAATGCAACCCAGAGAGGCACTTTTGGGAGGGGTTAAAGGCATGGAGGCAAACGCTGCCTGCTTCCTCACCATGCCTAGACCAGTGAGAGGAAAGGCAGAACTTTAAAACTCCCCAGAGCGGATGAAAACTAATCAAACCTTTTCCAGTCACACCCCCCAAAGCTTTGGAGTTGAGCAACCACAGATCTTTGTCTTTGACCTTGAAGAAAATCTTTAGTAAACAAACCTCAGGACCAGCGCTGCATTACTGATGACGCAATACTCCCTGAGCACAGCTGGGACCCAGACTAGTTTACTTTCTTGATTAACTTGGCTCTTGACTTGTTTCCTGGTTTTCATTGTGAGGGGGCCTTACGGATTCTTTAGACCATGGAAATAAGGCACAGAAAGTCATATGTGCTGTTAAATGAGGGGGTTGGGGCAAAATTGTCTCCGAGGACCCTCCAATTGTGACATTTGAGGATTCTGAGTTCTGTTCCATAATTTATTAGGGAAACCTACGTGGATGGATGAGGTAAGATCAGGGTGGGAAACTTGATTTTTGCCAGAGCCAACTGACAGATTCCAGCAGAGAAAGAAATGCTTTGGGCCAGAAAGATCTGGAGCAGCTCAATGGTCCTTGGGGTTTATCCCTGGAGGGGGAGACCTGGACTTTCACCTCTCTAAATGGAGATGTATTCCCAGGCATCCTATTAGCAATGTGCCCTTGCTCAATGCCAACAGTTGGAAAGGGACAAAGACTTCTGCTGAGCCGAGACCCCACGTGTCATAGGAAAGGGACGACCGGAGCAGGAGGAGGAGGAAATCATGATTATCTATCTCCTGTTTCTCTGAACATCAGGCGTTCATTTCAAAAGAAAGTTGAGAGGAGAACTCTATCTGGGAGGTTACTGTAGAGCCAAGACTAGGCTGAGGTGAGGTGAGAGAGGCACTTGCCTCAGGGACAAAAATCTCACGGGGCACCAAAATCTCAGTAATATAAATAAGGTAAGTAATATTTTCATGTGTTATTTTAAAAAATCATTAATAAATAATGCAAAAACATCCATGATGAACAAAACATCAAAAATTGTAATACAGAGAATCAGTAACAGTGCCCCGCCAAACCATAATGGAATTTGAGACAAAAGGAATAATTGGCAAGACTGATTTTATGGCAGTAACACTTTGTGGGCGATTGCCAAGGCAGTATTTAGAGAATGTATTGTCCTGCAAGCCTGTACAGTGAATTAAGTCCCTGCCTAAAGAACTTAAGAAGGGAACAAATGAAACAAGTTTAGGAAAGAGGAAATAAAATTTGGAGCAAGGAATAAAACAAAAACAAAACAAACAAACAAAAAAAACACACAAAAAAAACGGAGCAAAGTTTCACTTAAACCTAATAAAAAATCAGGGGTAAAGAAAGGGGTATTGCAGTGTTTTCTCTCTTGCCTAACATAATAATACCTCCTTCCAAACAAAAGCTCCTATTAGATTAATTCTGGTTACAACAGGAACCACACAAATTTGCCCCTGTTAAAATTCTACTTGAAAATGGTTCTAATAATTAAAGAAGAAAAATAAGTAAAAGGTAGAAATAAAAATGCCACTTGGGCAAATGATACATTTGAACATTTATGAAAATCAAATCCCCAAATACCAGAGATTGTAAATGAAGTCTGCAAAGGTATAGGATAGAAGACACTAGAGAGCTGTGAGAACTTGCCATCAGCTGAAATAATCCCAGCTGCTTCCTCCCCAGCTACGCAGAGACATGTAAAAAGTTCAGCAGTACTACTACACTAAAGTCTCTTTGACGTCAGAACATGGAAAACATCTGAAAATCTATTGCATTTCTATATCCAAGAGCCCCCAGCCAGAAAGAGGTTAGTCTACTTGCCATAGTGACAATAATATTAAACACTTGGGTATAAACGAAGGCAAGAAAGGACAGTTACAGAGCCCTTACAAGTGCCAGACACTAGTAAGGGCTTTAATTCTTTCAAAAACCTCATGATATGGGATATGGCTTCTTGTTAGCTAGTTTTACAGATGAGAAATTAGGGGCTCAGGTTTAAAGGCCTTTTTCACGGTCATTTGACCAGTAAGTGGGAGAGTTGGGATTCAAACCCAGGTTTGCCTCATGTAAAATACTATGTTTCTTTCCATTCTAGCATACTATCCTCCTATTAAGGCAGAATCCTTGTTTATTGAAAAACAAAACCATAAAACATGAATGAGAACAATAAACAAAAATAGATGCATTTAAAAATAGACCATGATCCTGACCAGTATAACTAAATAAAACAAGAGTCTCTTATTCAACATGTAGGTTTCATACAATGCCAATTTAAATTTTTATGGGATACTTCTTTTCCCCCAAGATATTTATAAACTGCAAAGGGAAACATTGTGACTCTACAATGGACAAGCCCACCAGTCACATCTTAATTAGGTGATCAAGTTTAACATCACCAATAGACATTGATATCATGTATCTCCCGACATGATGTCAAGAGAAGGACATGTCACCTCTATAGTATTCTTGCAAAAACGTCTTAACTCCAGTGCAATCATGAGAACCCGTCAGATAAACTCAAATTGAGGGACATTCTACAAAATACCTGGCCCGAATTGACTGCAAAGAGTCACAAGGGAACGTTTCAGGGTTACAGAAATGTCAACTGTTTACCTCGATAGAGGAGGTGTCTAGTACAGGTATATGTATACATTTCTCAAGACTCATCAAACTGTACACTTAAAATTAGTGAATGTTATTCTATCTAAATTATATGTCAATAAAATTTGTTTTAAAACATAGTTAAACTTAATAAATACCTGTAGGAAACAACAAATTTCCCTTCCACCCTTCACAAGTTTCTTTGCTCTTCTACCTCTCTAGAAAGTCTCTCTGTAATTTAGCAAGTCTTTCTGACTTTGGGCCCTGAGCCACCCTTAACCTGTAGCCCTTCTTCCGACTCCTTCCGCTTGTCTGTGGTGGCCCAGAGCAGGACCTTGGAAGCTCCTCTTTAGGAAATCTTCCCTCCCACATTCCAGCTACATATCCAAGGTGACGATGTTTCTAGCTCAACTCCTCCTTGTCATGAAAGTCTCCTCCTCAGGAAAGCCTGCCTTCGCCATCCGATCTCCCACAGTTACTCTTCATTACATCACCCTGTTTTACTTTCATCATGCCAATCGATATATCCTTTTTAAAAAATATATATTTTTATTAGTTTCAGGTGTACAAAGCAATGTATAATAATAGACATCTAAACTCCTCATAAAGTGATAACACACCCCCCAAGCTACTACCCCTCTGACATCTCATATGGCTGTTACAATACCATCTAGTATCTTCCCTATGTTGTGCTCCACATCCCGTGACTATATAGACCTATATAGTTAGTTATAGTTGACATTCAATATTATTCTACTTCAGCTTCAGGTGTATAGCACAGTGGTCAGGCCTCTACACAGACTAGGACGTGATCCCCCTGATAAGTCCAGTGCCCATCGGGTACCTTACATGATCTTTACAACATTGTTGATTATATTCCCCATTCTGCATTAACTACCAATTTGTATTTCTTAATGCCTTCACCTTTTGCACCCTGCCCCTAACCCCATTCCCATCTATCACCCTGATAGATCTAGTACCTATCTGGCACCATACCTGGTTATTACAACATTATTAACTATGTTCCTTATGCCGTACCCTACATTCCCATGACTACCGTGTAACAACCAATCCCTTCCCCTCTCCCATCCTAAAGAAGTCCCTCTAAGCTTCCTTGTAATACTGATGTGCTGGTGATGAACTCCTTCATCTTTTTCTTGTCTGGGAATCTCCTTATCTGTCCTTCAATTCTAGATAACAGCCTTGCTGGGTTGAGTAATCTTGGTTGTATGTCGTTGGTTTTCATCACTTGGAATATTTCCTGCCAGAAAACTTCCCTAACCTGGTGAAGGAAATGGACATACAAGCCCAGGAAGCACAGAGAGTCCCAAACAAAATAAACCCAGAGGCCAACACCAAGACACATCATAATTAAAATGCCAAAAGTTAAATACAAAGAGAGAATCCTAAAGGCAGCCAGAGATGTATCCCTTTTATTATTATTTACTTCTGAACTTTTTACATGTTTCTGCGTAGCTGGGGAGGAAGCAGCTGGGATTATTTCAGCTGATGGCAAGTTCTCACAGCTCTCTAGTGTCTTCTATCCTATACCTTTGCAGACTTCATTTACAATCTCTGGTATTTGGGGATTTGATTTTCATAAATGTTCAAATGTATCATTTGCCCAAGTGGCATTTTTATTTCTACCTTTTACTTATTTTTCTTCTTTAATTATTAGAACCATTTTCAAGTAGAATTTTAACAGGGGCAAATTTGTGTGGTTCCTGTTGTAACCAGAATTAATCTAATAGGAGCTTTTGTTTGGAAGGAGGTATTATTATGTTAGGCAAGAGAGAAAACACTGCAATACCCCTTTCTTTACCCCTGATTTTTTATTAGGTTTAAGTGAAACTTTGCTCCGTTTTTTTTGTGTTTTTTTTTTGTTTGTTTGTTTTGTTTTTGTTTTATTCCTTGCTCCAAATTTTATTTCCGCTTTCCTAAACTTGTTTCATTTGTTCCCTTCTTAAGTTCTTTAGGCAGGGACTTAATTCACTGTACAGGCTTGCAGGACAATACATTCTCTAAATACTGCCTTGGCAATCGCCCACAAAGTGTTACTGCCATAAAATCAGTCTTGCCAATTATTCCTTTTGTCTCAAATTCCATTATGGTTTGGCGGGGCACTGTTACTGATTCTCTGTATTACAATTTTTGATGTTTTGTTCATCACGGATGTTTTTGCATTATTTATTAATGATTTTTTAAAATAACACATGAAAATATTACTTACCTTATTTATATTACTGAGATTTTGGTGCCCCGTGAGATTTTTGTCCCTGAGGCAAGTGCCTCTCTCACCTCACCTCAGCCTAGTCTTGGCTCTACAGTAACCTCCCAGATAGAGTTCTCCTCTCAACTTTCTTTTGAAATGAACGCCTGATGTTCAGAGAAACAGGAGATAGATAATCATGATTTCCTCCTCCTCCTGCTCCGGTCGTCCCTTTCCTATGACACGTGGGGGTCTCGGCTCAGCAGAAGTCTTTGTCCCTTTCCAACTGTTGGCATTGAGCAAGGGCACATTGCTAATAGGATGCCTGGGAATACATCTCCATTTAGAGAGGTGAAAGTCCAGGTCTCCCCCTCCAGGGATAAACCCCAAGGACCATTGAGCTGCTCCAGATCTTTCTGGCCCAAAGCATTTCTTTCTCTGCTGGAATCTGTCAGTTGGCTCTGGCAAAAATCAAGTTTCCCACCCTGATCTTACCTCATCCATCCACGTAGGTTTCCCTAATAAATTATGGAACAGAACTCAGAATCCTCAAATGTCACAATTGGAGGGTCCTCGGAGACAATTTTGCCCCAACCCCCTCATTTAACAGCACATATGACTTTCTGTGCCTTATTTCCATGGTCTAAAGAATCCGTAAGGCCCCCTCACAATGAAAACCAGGAAACAAGTCAAGAGCCAAGTTAATCAAGAAAGTAAACTAGTCTGGGTCCCAGCTGTGCTCAGGGAGTATTGCGTCATCAGTAATGCAGCGCTGGTCCTGAGGTTTGTTTACTAAAGATTTTCTTCAAGGTCAAAGACAAAGATCTGTGGTTGCTCAACTCCAAAGCTTTGGGGGGTGTGACTGGAAAAGGTTTGATTAGTTTTCATCCGCTCTGGGGAGTTTTAAAGTTCTGCCTTTCCTCTCACTGGTCTAGGCATGGTGAGGAAGCAGGCAGCGTTTGCCTCCATGCCTTTAACCCCTCCCAAAAGTGCCTCTCTGGGTTGCATTCTCAGAGAATCTTGCTTTCAGTTTGAGAATGTATCAGGAGCACTTGCACCTGTGTCAGAATAGGCTTTGAGAGTTGAAACCACGGTCTTGATCTGATCTGCAATGAATTCTAGCATTGTGATTGACTTCTGAGAAGCATGCAGCAAATGTAGAAACTTTCTGCTAGTCGCTAAGGAAACATTGGGATTCACACAGATTGGCTATGAGGAATTTACCATTCTGTAGCGTCCTACTCGGAAAATTTTCTCTCAGACCTATGGAAGTCAAGGAAATCTCATCAACTGAAGGAATTATCTTATAAGGAAGCTGTAGTCACATGTGTATGGGGGGATCAGATCCTATTGTAGTTCTGCATGGTAAATACTAAATAGCCATGCTAAAGAGTAAATACTAATAGCCATGTGCAGTGAACAGTGAGGATGTGTGTGGGGCAAGGTTGGTGGGGGCGTTGCAATATCCATCGGTAATATACTCACATCAGTTTGTTTTTGTGTAAGCTAGCCCATCTGCAAACTCTGAACAGAGACCAAGAAAGCTGAATCCTTGGGATTAGAAGGAGGATGAGAAACTTATGTGTGCAATTCCAGTAGACACAAGGAGTCCACAGATGGCAAAACTCTAAATAGATTGTGAACTCAAATTATTTGGACAAACAAAATTACTTAGAGACACACACATGAGTTATATCCCTGTGTCTTGGGCTGTCAGAAAATAACCCAGTGTTAGAAACATCTGGACACAAGTCCAGCACTGTATTACTGATCCTTGAAATGGGACCCATTCACTTCTTTTGCCTTAGATATATGTGATTGTCGTGCGGGGTCACATGCAGGGTCTCTGGTCCCGCTCCCCACATAAGAACGCAGGACATGGTGAGGCCAAAAAGGAACATCCTTGGAGCCATAGGTAGGGGAGTCATACCACTATGGTCTCATTGGAGGCTGGATTCACACGACGTGCGACCTGCTGTCTGCTTTTCTCCCAACCGGCCGACGACTCTCCTCGACTCCCCTCCCCAGTGTGGCCACGGCAGTTATATTAGTGGCCAATGGCTCAATAGTTACAGCTGACGGCCAACTATCCACAGCTGACAGCCATCTACTACCCGAGCCACCAACTTTCCACGTGAGGCTGAGAGCCTGGAAACTGCTCTCTGGGACTCTGTCCCCACAGTGATCAAGAAAACAATGACGGTGTTTTATGTTGCTGCCCAACTTATTGGACACCCTTTATTTACACAGCCCAACTGTTCAGATATATTGGGAAATTGAGCCGTGTAGCATGTTGTTCAACGGCCTACTGGAGGGGGTGCCCAGCTGGGATGGAATGTTACTAGGGGTGAGGGAGTAACTGGAGAGGTGTTAAGGTGTTGTTTGGTCACAGGTTAGCGAGCAGCCAGTCTAGCAGTTGTTTTTTAGCCACGTTCCCCATGGCTTCATCCAGTTGTCGTTCCTTAGCAAACTTAATGACCTCTTGAAGGAGGTCTCCTACACTGTACCCCTTCTCTGCTGCCTTAGCTGAAACTTCAGGAAGCTGTGGAGAGAGCAGAAAGAGTTTGAGTCATGTGATGCTTTTGGAGAAGAGCTCCAGATGGCTAAACTACCCACCAACCCACCTTTCCATGCATGGCTCTAGGGTTAGAGTAAAACCTGCCACAAATCCAGGACTGACTTTTGTTTTTCCTTGACTCTCCTCTAATGATATTGATAAAAATGACAAAGGTACTTTCTTTTGAGCTTCAAAAAACAAACTGGAATCAATTGTGTTCACTAAATACTTTCACCAGGTGCTGGGTCCTTCAATTAGTCTGTGCTGATTGCTAGGTCAAGGTTATGGGTCGCCATTCCCCAACCTTCCTAAAAATAGTATGAGATTGGAAGTAGGGAAGATCAGCTGGGCTCAGGTACTGGACTGAAAATAATTTGGTTCAGAATTTTATTTCTCTGGAACCCATCAAATGTAGGAATGAAGCTGTGTGTGTCTGAGAGAGAGAGAGAGAGAGAGAGAGAGAGAGACAGAGAGACAGAGAGACAGAGAGAGAGAGAGAGAGACAGAGACAGAGAGAGAGACAGAGACAGAGAGAGAGAGACAGAGAGCGACAGAGAGAGAGACAAAGAGAGAGACTGACTGAGATAACTCACATGTCTATGAATATTAGTCTTCATGGGACTGAGGAGCAGGGCCAGGACTAGGGTGTGGCAAGATAGGTGCCTAGGGCAAAAAAATGAAACAAACAAAAAGCCTCTCTGGGCACTTGTAGAATCTGTGAGTTTGGGGAGGAACTCCCTTTTTCTTTTATTCACTCCCCAGTCCTTGGAGTGCCCTTCAAGCTCAAAATATAAGACTTAAAATTGCTCTCCAGTGTTTATCAACAGTTTTACCAAAGGATCATGATAAAACAGAGCTAATTTTACTCTCCTTCTCTTGGCTGAAATGTGCAGGCCTTCAAGTGTCGAGACCCCGACTTACTTAGTTAATGGTTCGACACTTTTATGTCTTTTTATGAAGTGAACATGGTGAAGAGCAAACTTGAAAAACAATTGGACCACGCTTCCGCTTTAAGTACAATGCTGCCTCCCTGCCCCTCCCCCTGCCCATTCCAACCCTCTTTCTTCTTGTGCCTGTCATTACTTACCTTCTCCAGTTGTCCATCATCATCTCCCATGAAATAGAGCATAGGCACGTTAAATTGGGAGGCTGCAATCCACTGTAGGACAGCTTGGAGCTGCTTCTGCAACTTACTTGTTGAGCATTGATTACTGACAATGACTTCCAGCCCAGGAGGGTACTGACAGTTCTGTGACATTGCACCATCATGACTGCGTCTGGGGCCAGCAGCCTGGTAATTGGGGTTGTTTGCCAACTCTGCTTCTTCTTCCAAGTCGGGAAGGGCTTCCCCATTGTTGTTATACTCGGCCATGATAAGGCAGAGCTTCATCACAGATTCTACCAGCAGATCGATGAATTGTCGGCTCATTTGCTTCAGCCCACTGCTAAAGTCAACTTCTTGATTCTCATGGCATTGTTCTTCCCTTCTCTTGGACATGGAAGTTGTTTTTTTCGACCTGGGCTCAGAACGCTTGTTCTCACCGTCAGATAGCTCATCACAGTTGAAGGAGTCCCCATTAAGCAGTTTCTGAATCAGTGACAAAATGATGTTTGACATATCTAACTTCTGAGAATCTGCCTGTTGAGTCTCCCTTAGCGAGGTAGATGGCCCAGGAGCTCCATGAGATTCTAGGTGTTTCATTGAAAGTGCCTTGGCACTTTGGCCACACCCACTCTTTTCATATTGGGCACTCTGAGTCATGATGTTCATGGTAGAAGCGGGATAGTCTCCTTCAAATGCTTCTTTATCCTTGGTCTGCTGGGTCAGGTGATACTGGATCAACATAAGGGCAGAGGCAATCAAATCCTTTGCCAACGAGTCTGTGGAAGGGCTGATCTTTTCTCTCTTCTCTTCCTTACTGGTGCATGCTTTGCCAGCGATCTTGCCTTGGTTTCTCTGTGTTTGGTTCCACGTGGTCAGGCTCTCCTTGAGGATGTGTTCACCAACTTTTTCAGCATTACTCAATGACTTGCATTTATCAGGGTTTATTTTGTGTTTGTCCCCTTCTTTCATCTCAGCTTTCACGTTGGAGAATTCGAGACTTTGGTTCTTGCACTTGGGATCATGGGACTCCGCTTTCCAAGATGCGTATGACAGACTGTGTGATTTTCTCTCCCTCTTCTCACCGAGTAGAGCAGTGACCAAGCGCTTCAGCATGGCCTCCATGATATCTACAGCATTTTGTTTTCCATGGTTGAACAAATTCCTCTTGACAGCTGAGACAAAGTCAGGGTCAGTCATCAGGACCCCAGTGATATTATGTAGATTACTCAGGCAGGAGTCAATCAAATCGGACACAATTTCCTTGGTGTGTTTTAACAGCACCTTCTTTAGGACCACACAGGCAGGAATTGGTTTTCCAGAGGTGTGCACTTTCAAGGTCTTCATAACAGAAAGCATCATGTCAGATGCTACCTGATTTGCATAAACCATGAGTCCTTTGCTGATAGAATCTGGCAATTCTTTGCTATCTCTTTCGCACATCTGTCTGTCTGCCTTCCTGTTTTTGTGGATTAATTCACTATGCAAAAGCATTTTCTTGCCACCTTCCTGGCACTCCTCTTCAGTGCCCCGCATTTCTGCAGAGGTCATTTCCACGCCATCATGGGCCATTTCAGAAGCCATCTTGCTTACAGCATTTCGGGTGCTGTTTTTCCCCTTGTCTGCAGAGATTGGATACATTAAATGATGAAAGCATTTGCTTCCATCTTCTAACTTCTTGACTTCCTTCCGGACCATCTGCATTGCCAAAGAAGATAGTTGATTGATTGAGGAGGAAAGGCCATCTATTAAACGTTCTCCCTCAGGGGAGATTTCTGTCCTCTGAGTATTAGGAGATTTTGCCAGATAGAGGGAAGGACTCTGATTATTGTTGTTGTTTTGTGGTGCTATCATTTCTAGACGTTGGCGTTGAGGTCCACTGGCCATGTAATCCATGTTCAGTTGATTGGCATAAACACTGCAGCAGTTTCCAGAGGCTAATTTGTGATGTTTACCCTCTGTTTCTTCAACTTTATATTTACAGGTAGAGGCTGTGGGACTCAGTACATGTTGGAAACCCAGGGCATACCTCTGGAGATCGAGAAGGCAATTGAGAGCACTTAGAGGATCAGAGGGAGTTTGTTTGAAAAGGCATACAGATCCCTCCATCTGAAAAAAGAAGAACAACTAAGAGTTCTTTTCCTTATTTTATTTAGAAGATATAGCTTTCTCAACTGCATAGATTAAGGGTTTGGCCTTTAGAATTTACATGGAAACGTAACACACAATTATATCCATTAATACACATTCAAGCACAAGTGGTAGCCACAAAAGCTCGGAGTATATCCAATTGTACACTTAACTACATGCAAGTGTTATCAATATTATTGTCAATTTCATTTACGTATGTGTGCTTATCTCCATATGTGTCCAAAGAATATGGATGTGTCTGTTATGGATGTGTATGTATAACAGTATAACAATTCATGAGTGTGAACATCTCAGTAGATGTGAGAATGTCAGCCTGTATTGTTGGTGTGTGAAAATGTGCTAGTGTTTGTATGTGTTTATGTGTATGTCAGTGCATATATGTGACTAACTGTAAGCACATGTAATAATGTGTTAACATTAATAATGATTGTATATGTCTAATGTATAGACCAACATGTCCTTGTTAGTTTGTATATTTTGTACGTGTGTGAATGTAAAAATATGAGTATGTCAGTCTGTCTCTGAATATGTAAATAAGGAAGTGTCAATTTGATTGATCTGCATATATGTTTGTGATATAAATCCAATGGCATGTATCATGTAACTACAAATGCATTTATATATGGTAAAGCATTATTTCATGTATTAACATACCTACTCATTAATATATTAATGTATAATATATCAATAAATGTATGTTAAGATAGGAATATGTGTTAATAGATGATCGTATAATGACTGTGTATGTCAATAAACTGGGTATCAGTTTGTTATATTTATGTGCTATGTCACTGCTTGAGAATGTGTGTCAGTGTTGTACATGTTCTGAGTATTTGCGTGTGTGTGAATACACGAGCAGGGATGTCATTGTATCTGTGTCAATGTGTGTATCGATGCATACAAACATGTGTTAGTGACTATGTATCACTTTGTTTATGTTTGTATGTGTGTATCAGATGAGGTAGATTTATAAGTGTGTATGTCTATACCCGAATCTCTATGGTCACTGATTTGATCAACACTGGTGTGTGTTAACATGTGTGCATGTTTATACATGGTGTGCATGGATGTGTACATGGATGTTTATGTGTCACATGCGGGCATGTCAGTGCATCGGTTCTATATACCTTTGTATATGAGGGCAAGTCGTTCTTTATGATTATATATATTTATATGTTATCTCAATGCTTGTGTGTATTTGCCAGTATCCCATGTAACCAGGCATGTGTGTGTCATTGTATAAATCATTTTTTGTTACTGTATAGAAATGCACATATTGATGTGTGTGTTGTTTTGTGTAAATGTATATGTAGATACTGTATATATGACCATGTCTGGGTATGTGTGTATGTATTGTACAAATCTACTAAGTGCTAAGTACCATTGCCCTCTTTATCCTTTCCGTTGCTTCATCTCTTTTCACTGAACTCCTGGAAATGTGAGGTCATGATAAAGTGAACTTTGTGCAAAGGGGTTTAAGTTAGAATCAAGGAGATCTGTCTTGTGTGTAGGAAATATGGGTTACTCTTTTAAAAATAAACATCGGGTGTAATTTATCCCTTTCGTAAGACTCCAAAATGGAGTTGCCCCACGCCCCCCCACACCCGCCCCCATGTGAACCCAAAACCCTTTGAAGAATATTTTAGAATTGGTTTTTCTTCCTTTGGGGCCACTCTCATCACTCCAAAGGTGTCTGGGGCCACAAAGGTTGTTTCTGGTTATAGCATGAGCATAGGGACACAGAAAAAGAAATATTTGACTCCTTCATGCTAAAGCCAAATATCCTGTTCCAACACAAGCCACTCCAGGCTTATCGGACGGTGAAGGTGACTTGTCATATGCTCTAATGCCCGCCCCAAATCAGGAGCTTAACAAACATAATTTAGAATATTTTCATAAAAACAACAGGATTCTGTATGTGACAGTGGTGTGCAAGTCTAATTGCTTGTAACTTTATGCTACAGAACAGCCTGGGTAATCTCTTAGACAACAGGGTGGGGACCAGGCAACTGCTGTTCTTGGTTATGGTGGATTCTCTCTGCTCCATATCCTTGTTCTTTCTTATTGGACGCTGGGCAATACGGAGCACACAAGTCCATTACAAGGCAACAAAAAACACCGCAAAGGGTCTTGCTTATAAGTCCATGTCTTTGTTAGGATAAAGATAGAAAGATACTCTTTGGAATACGTACCTGAAATCAGGAAAGGGCATTCTGAGCTCCTGTGATTAGTGTTAGGTACCTGGGTGTTGAGCTTACCTTGACTCTGAACTTCAGCCTGTGTTCTCTACAATGTCATACTATGCAAATTTATTGGCCTGTCTGACAATAGTACTCTTACTGTCTCTGAAACAGAGTCCTCAGAATCATCACAGGGCTCTGGGAATTAGAAAAGGCTGACTCAGAGGCTAAGCATACCTTAGAGCGGTCTTGCTTCTCGGTATCCTTGATCAAAATAATTTCTTTTTCTTTCAGCTTCTCCAGGATGACGTTACCTCCTGAACCAGAACCACCAGCATCCTATGGATTGAGAGATGAGAGGCTTATGAATAGTTGCTTTTTGAAACTTCACCAAGCTGGCCCCTCACCCTGCTACCGCTTCAAAGCATGAATGTCATGTCTCTTATTATCTCTTTTCCTTTTGGAGAAGTAGGCTTGTAATGCTAGCCAGTCTTTAAAGAACGAGATATTTTCCTCTGCACAAATTACTACATTCTTCCCTCCAGGAGGTAGTCACAAAGCCATCCGTTTAGGAATCATATTCCATTAGTCTTTGACCTTTTGGTCAGTTTTTTTCACTGTTCTGACAGGCTATCTTCCATGCTTTAATCCTTTCAGGCCTACCAGCAACTTAAGTGGCTTCTAAAATGAGATTTGGTCTCAAGAATGCCAGTAAATTCTCAACCAGGGATCCTGGCCTCACAAGAATAATAGCGATCCACCGGAGTCCCCTCCACCTTTCCCCCCTCTGCCACAGCCTTTCCCTTTCTTTATGCTGTCACTGATAACCCTCTCAGCAGTTTCCCACCCATTCCAACTCTGAGGGGAGCAGAAAATACATACCTCGGAATCTTTCCCTTCCACATTCAGGGTGGACACATCAATAAAACATATCTGCATCAAATTAGGAGGATAAAATTTAGAAAATTCTAGAGAAAAGACTGTAGGGAGATGAGATCTTTCTGGGAGATGAGAATAGCACCTACCGTATAGGGTTCTTGTGAGGATTCATTGAGATAGTGCGTGTAAAGCTTTTAGTATAGTACCTGGACACAGTGAGTACGCAATAAGTCTTATTAGGCAGACAGAATCTTAGCATTACTGTGTTTCCTGGATGACAATACCTACCTGTCAGAGAGACCCAGAATACAATATCCGCATTTATTGAGAAAACTGAGAAGAGAGGTGACTTGCCCAACTGACACAAACTCAAAGGTGGAGCTGTATTAGAACTCGATTCCCCTGGCTCCCAGTTTAGAGCACTTTCTGCTACACTAGTGTGCCCCAAATGTGGTATATTTTCTATTGATGATGCTATAGAAACTTTAACTGGTAGCTGGAAAACCATTACTGTGTTTAATAGGTGCATTTTTAAATTGCTTTCTGCGAAAAATTCATACTAGAACATCAAACCTGTGATATTATGAGTAATGTTGTTTAAGGTGATGGTAATTTTTAAATGTAAGACAATTTGAAAATCACTGCTGAAACACAAATTAAATAAATAACAATATGAGTGGTACTTGAACGTGATTTAAAACATATGAATTGTATGCAAATCTCTGGAAATTTGGGAAACAGGAAGTATTTTGCCCTCCTGGGGGAGTCCCACTTCAGCGCAACTAACCGATAGTAGGTGATGTCATTACGACGTCCGAGGTTAGGTAATAGAGGCTGGTAACTAGGCAACCACCACTCCTCCCTCCCCTGAGGCTCCGCCCACCTTGTCCCCCTCCCCAGCTACTTGACATCACTCCTCCTCCTGCCCCTCTCTTGATTTGTCCCTGAGTGACACATCAACATGCTGGTCCCTCACAGAGTGTATTGATCTTTGTTGCTTGGAGAAATGACACTATCACCCTCCATTAGTCTATCCCGGGTTCCAGGATATCTGTATTCATACGCCAATCCTTTCTACCCCGTAGTAGGAGTCATTTTGCATCTTACCACTTTACGGTCCTGTTCTTTCTGTTCTTTCGGGCTATAGAGATCCACCTTGCACACGTCTGTGTGGCTGTGTAACCAGTCAATATTTTCAGACATCTGGAAAGAGAAAGTAATCTGAATAGCTGGTTTCTATGGTTTTTAGAAACTGGCTCTGTTGGGGTAAGAATCTCTGGAGGGCTTCCTGAAAGCCATCTGTGTGTTTCACACAGGTGTAGACTAGGTGGGGTGAGCAATGAGGAAAGGACGCTCTGAAAAGCTCGAACTTGATGATCAGGATCATTATCTTTTAGCATCGTCTGTAGTTTCCTTTAATTTAGACTCCCCACACCAAGTGTGGGACCATGGGACTATCGTATTGACTTGGGAGAATACCAATCAGGAAAAATGGCATGCTGAGAAGCAAATTTAAAAGGAGGTCTAGAGACTGTCGAAATGAAATGCGGTGATTTACTTCCACCCAACCCCATTAACTAAATCTTACCTAGCTCCACTTTCTTTACCCGCTCTCGGGTACCTTCAAAGAATTGAGCTCACCTCACCCCCTTTTGCTGAATTTTGGCTAACCCCAGTTCAACCAGTCTTTCTCGTTATATTAAACGAAGTGAAATTAAGCAAATAGCTGTAACCATTATCACATAGGACCACTGGAAAACACTAAAGTCAATACCAGTAGAGTGAATAAATAGCCCTCAAAGAACAGTAAAAAAAAAAAAAGAAATTGATAAAATCATTACCTTAATCACGAAGTTAGAGTTGACTTTTGGCTGAAAATGTGCCACCAAGAAGGGAGATGTGCCCCTTTAGATGGATTTGGGCAGTGCCAAGTTCTTGGGCACCCGCAGCTGGCTTCCACCCCCGTCAGCAGCTGGGCAGAGACTGAGGGGCCAAGGCTTTTCCCTGCTGCTTATGACCCTGGGGTATGACATCAGAGTTAGTTGGGTCACAATCCCCGAAACTATAGCAACCGCAGCAAAGGTGTGGCAGGCTGGCAAACTCAGTAACCCCTCACATCAAAAGCACATCAGGCTGTCTGCTGTGTAACAACCTTTTTTCTATTCTTTTTAGTAGGGTACACATATTTCTTTCACATTTTGTCCAGCTAACAACCCCTTGAAACTTCCAAAACTATCTAATCATATTAGTTACCAGTCTGGTAGAGGTCTGTATTTTTCACATACGGAATTGCCACCAGCCTTTGCGAACACAACAGTATTAATTTATTGTTCAGCTTCAGGTGTACAGTGCCATGATCAGGCATCCACATCTTCCCTGAAGTGGTCTCCCTAATGAGACTACTGTCCATCGGATATCCTACCAAATCTTTACAACATTATTGATTACATTCCCAAAATTAATTTTCAAAACCCTGTGGCCATCTTGTGGTTACCAACTGTTTTCTAATCCCCTCACCTTCCTCGTTATCCCCACCCCCCCCCCCTCAAATCTAGCAACCCTCAGTTTTTCCTCTATGTCTCCAAAACTGTTTCTGATTAGTTCATTCACTTATTCTTTTCTTTGGATTGTGCATGTAAGTGAGATCATATGGTATTTGTCTTTCTCTGTCTGACTTATTTCACTTAACATAATGTTCTCTAGGTCCATCCATGTTGTTGCAAATGGTAAGATTTCTTTCTTCTTTATGGCTGCGTAATGGTACCCGAAATTTTTCCTTTGTGACATTGCTGTTTCCATAGGCAGCAGTGACAGCAGGATTCTGGGCAACAGGATTCTGGGTTTCTAAGTGGTCCAGCAAGCTCTAAAACAAGGATCAGGGTCAGCCTTTCAGAGACTCCTCAAAGCATAAAAGGACTTGAGCCCCTCCTTACTATTTTCCTTTATCGCCAGTGCTGCATTGCTGGCTACAGTATTCCATTGAAGATTAGCCATTACACTTTGAGTTGCCTTCCGTTTACCCTCAGTTTGAAAACACTAGCTCACAATCAAATGGCTCTCAGTGTGTCCAAGTCTTATTTTGTCTTCTCCTTCCTGGTCCTTCCTCCACATGCTTCCACTTTAACCTCGTGTGCGAATAAATGCATCTGAATTCAAAATCTGTTAAGGTGACTCCCCTAAATAACAGAGTTTCATATTCTTTGTTCTACCTCCATTTCTTTTTTTCCTTTTTATGTTACCCTGGAGACTGCATGTCTGAACCTTGCTGTACAGTTTTGATCTTGTTTACGGCATCCAAGAGAAACAGCCAGACATTTGTCAAAGGCGGTGAGATAGATTTTATTCAGGCTACTGCAGTAGGAGGGAGAGATGTCAGATGGATAGAGCTTAACTCCACTGAAATGAAAGGCAGGAGGCTTTGTAAATGCTGGGGTGTGCTGAAGGAAAAGCACTGAGGGAAATTTGCGGGGCTGGGGGAGGTTGATCAATGTGACCAGGACTTCTGTGTTTGCTAACTGGTAATTATCATGGTTAGGCTCCTCCCTTCCATAGACACTGGGAGACAGAGGCCCTATGTTGATGATTACATTGCAAAGCGCTGGCTCCCAGGTCATTGCAACAGACATTCCTGGGTTATAGAAGATACATCTCAAAAGGACAGAGAAAGGATTTACAATCACGAGTTTTCTAAAGTAAATGCTCTATGAAAAAGGAGGTCAGGGACCTCTAGTCAGGTTTTGGCTGGAACAAACAGTAAATTGTTTTGGCAGTGTTGAACCTTCTCAGGCAGCTATTTTAAGGAGGCTGGGGGTCATCATCCCGGGGACATGGTCTTGAGCCGATAGAAACTGTTCTAGTGTTTATTCAAGTCTCTTAATATAGGGATTGGATGAAATTCTTGGTGCTGAAAGTTGAAGTTTTCATAGGCCAGGGTTGAGGCCTAGTTGAGAAGAAGGCTCAGCAGAGCCTGACTATACCCAATCATCAAGTCATATACCTTAAATATTTACATTTTTATTAAAAATTAATTTTGTTCAAGAAGGGAGACTGTCAATGGTGATGAGCTAAAATCCATAGTACAGGACCTGTTTTTCCTTTACCACACTGTTGTCAAGGGGAACTTTTGATGATGAAGCTGGAGGTCCTGTGTTTGGCTCATGTCTGTGGAATAAGAAGCAGAGAAAGAAAATGTTTACTTATTCTGCAAGCATAAGAGTGTATATCCCTACGATTAAAAAACAAAAAACAAACCAAAAACACCTCTATCTCTCCTAGCCCAGAAGGGTGAAACTGTGATCTGGGCCTGGGAAATGTCTTACCAAATCCCCTAAATGACAAAGACATAAAGGAGGCATATGTCCCTGTGAGTCCCCAACTGATGTAGGGCACTTGTATGTGAGTGAGTGCCGGGACTGTGCCTCATGAGACCACAGAATGGAAACACGGATCCAGGAGAGGCAAAGAGTTTTACAAAGAGGATGGTTTACTGAAAGGAAACTTTCAGAGCTGCCGAGCAGGAGGGAGTCCCGAATAGGGGTGCCCCATGACTGAGGCAAAAGCTCTTACTTTTATACCTTCCCTTGCCTGTTTGGGGAAGGGGAGCTGTTGAAGAAGGGATCTGGCTCCTTCTAATGAAATTCGTCTACCATGTTTGCTCTGCTTGCCCATCCTGAAGGAATTAGCAAAATAACCCACACTTATCTGTCAGATCGGCTCCGTTTGTCAGGCCAAAAGGACTTTTACGATTAATCTCAAGGTGTTGTTGAATTTTGTCATGGAACAAAGGAGTGATGTCAAAACCTGGAGGGTCAGAATATGGCTGCTTTGTTTATTCCACCAGGGACCTCCCTGTCTACCTAGCGACAGGACACGCCAGCTAACCTGTCTCAAACCCCCTCTGAAGAGGAAACCCTAACTGCTGCTAGGGGATAGGGGCGACGCCCGCGATGGCTGCTTCAGGCTGACCGGGGGCATGGCAGAGAGACCGGCAGTTAGGGCTTGTCCAGAGGCCTATCCAAGGGTCCCCGGTAGATGAACAAGTCCAGGTGAGGATGTTGTCTTGTAGGCCAGTGGGTAGTCTGTAAGCTGAGATGCATTGTAGGCAGCAGCATGAGGTCATATCTATAATAATGAATGAAAGAGAAACGAGAAAATTTTCTTTAAGTCCTGTTAAACTGGGAAGCTAGGAAGAAAATATCTAAGCTGAAGAATCTTGTGTTTAGTTTAATATTGGAAAATGGGTCATGAATTTGTTGAAGTTATTCTTTAATTAACTGTGAATTATCAGACAGATTGAAACAGCATAACCCTTTAAACTTTTTACACCCTTGATTGTGTTTGAAAAGTAGATCATCCATGCCAGCTCTGTTTGAGACCTGTTTCTCTGACCTAGCCTAACTCTTGTCTCATAGCTTGGATAGCCTGTGAGATGGCGTTTGGGGATTTTGTCATTGAGTGAGCTATTTGACTATTTAGTCTTCGGTATGTTATTTTGTATCAAAGAACTGTCATCAGTGAGGAGCGCCAATCTGGGTTGTCTAGGGGTGTTTGTCGTAGAAATGTTCTGGCGGCAGCATAGGTCTGTATTACAATTTATTGGCAGTTAATCCTTCCTCCATCTCTGGGAGGAAGGTGGCAGGATTAAGGGTGGTGCGGGTCCGTATTTGGGTTACAGGCCTTTTATGAGAGGGCCTGATGCCCAAGGAGGCGGCTATCAGTGAGCCTGTGACTCTTATTAGCATCTAAAGGCCCTTGAATGTGGTGTGGGGCAAAAACGGTTAAATCTTGCCTCATGGTGAGCTTGGTGGCTTTGGGAACAGGGGGGCAGCTGTAGCTATGGCCTGGAAGCAAGCTGGCCAGCCGCATGCTATGAGGTCTAGTTCCTCACTTAAATAGTTCTAGAGTATTTTTAACTTTAATTTGTTCATTTTGATTTTCTTTAGTTATATAGACCAATGATAAGAAACATGCTAAATAAAATGAGTCCAAATCTGGGGGCTGTCTTTATCTTTACAACCGAAGCAGTTTTTAGACGATACAGATCCAGAGTGAGGGCTTGAGACAGAATGAATGCCTTCTATATCAACTAGGAAATTAATACGCTTACCTGTCACGTCAGGGTCACCTGCTGTGTTTTACCCCCTGTGATGAGAATAGCTTGGGAGCCGCTGGGAACTTCAGGCCCAACAGTGATGACGCCCATTTTGGTGGAGGGAGTCGGTCCTTGCTCCCTTCAGAACAAGGGGTACTCTCTCCTGTAGTGCCCTTCTGTCTGTGTAGGGGGCACGGCTGCTTTGGAGAATTAGGAATCCAGTGATCTGGGCTTGTATATCCAGAGTAGGCGCCTTTTATCTTGGCGCTGTCTCTCTGGGGCTTCTGGAGTGCCCTTAGGTGGCTTCAGCCTTGGGTTGTCTCTAACTGTGGCCAGAAGTCTGGCCTATCTCTGGTCTCATCCAGTGGTCTCTCTGTTCCTCTATTCCTTGTTTTTCTGTCTTGGCTGTTAAAGACGTTTAAACAAATTCCTGGCCTTCTCTAGGATCTGAGCCTGTTAATCAGGGATGTAACAGTGGGCCGGAACCGTTAGAATTCCCTGCCAGTTAGGGGGAAATATTAGGCTAAGCTTCCTTATATTGGCCCATAGCTGATATCGAGGAAGGCACATCAACTCTAGCAGTTCAACAATACAAAAGGTGACTTAACTATTAGCCAAATTCAGTTTTTAGGTTTAATTTTTGAGGAACCAAGGACCTGATTGAGAAAATATAAAACCTAGCAAATTATTCAGGTGACATACGTACTGATAACCAAAAGCAAGCGATGAGCACTTCGGAAGGAGGAATATTTTCCTGTGAGGCCCCAAATCACGTAACCGATGTTGGATCCGCTAGCAGTTTCTGGGTGTGGCCGGGATCCTGTCTCGTGAAGCCGAAGAACGGACACACGGACCAGGGAGAGGCAAAAGGTTGTAGAGGAAGATAGTTTATTAGAAACAGGAGAAGTGGTTGCAGCTCCCAAGCGGGAGTGGGTACCCTAAACTGGGAAGCCCAATAGCTAAGGCAAAGCCTTTTACTTTTATACCTTACCCAGCCTGCTTGGGGAAGGGGGCTGGAGCCTTCTAATGAAAATCATCTATTAGGTTTGTCCTGTTTGCTCATCCTGAAGGGATTAACAGACTAACCCCGTCCTATCTATCATATCTGCTCCTTTTTTGGGCGTGGAAGTATTCGAGATTATTTATTAACCTCAAGGTATATTGTCATGTCTCTGTCCTGGAGTGAAGGAGACATTCCAGGACCTGGAGTTTTAGGGCATGGCTGCCTTTTTGTTTATTCCAGCAGGGAAGCCCTGTCTACCCAGCAACACACTAAGTAACCAGCCTCATTATGTCTGTGCTGTGCATACCTATCTGTCCTTTCCTATGAGTGATTGAAGAAGTGGAGGGAGAAAATAAAGGACTTGCAAAAGTCATAAACATTCTCATTATTTTTTCTTCAGAGGGCAGCTGCTAAAGGAAAGCAGACTCTTAGATATGTTGAGGGTTTCCTTTCAGGTAGGGACTTAATTAGGCAAGTAAGGTCTGTTCTATCGCCTTACTGTAGAAAATGACTTAGAGCTATTTTTGGCGGGGAGGGGTAGAGGGTTGACTTGTCAATGGCCATTTCTGGTCAGGTTCTTCTCTCTTATAATTGTGAAATTTCCCTCCGCTGATTTCCTAGAACATTTGCTTATTGTCTGTATAATTTATCTGAAGTTTACAACTGTAGATCTGGCCTTGTAGAATTAGTTAACTTTTCCTACTCCTGGGTCTCCTACACTGAAGCCTCGAGGGCAGGTTCTCGCTCATTGTATCCACAGTGTTACGGGGCACACAGCTGGGCTCAAGAAACAAATGGTTTTAGAATTTCAGGCAGAAAACATAATTCAAAAGCCACGGAGTCTTGGAATCTGTCGTAATGACAAAAAACTTGCTTAGCTATTTTTGAGTGGGCGGCCTTCTTCTTAGAGCAATCATTCTTACACTTTAGTGTGCCTTAGAGTCATCCGGGGGTTCATCAAAACCAATAGTTGGGCACCATCCCAGATTGTCCACAGGTCTGAAAATTTGCCTGTTATCGTGTTTTCAAACATGATTTAATTCTCACACAACCCTATGGAACGGGTACTATTTTAACCCTGATTTTATTAATGGGTAGCTAGCTGGTGCTCAGAGGAGCCATTTAACTGGTGGTTTAGCAGATTCGGCACTAGCCACTTCCATCATCGCGGAGGTGGGTGTATGTGTATGTGTGCAGAGATTAGCACGCCTTTTCTTTCTTCTAATGTCCAAAAGGCAAAAGAGAAAGTCCCTGAGGGGCTGGTGGTGGCAGTATAAAGGGTCCCTAGTCTGATCTTTTGGCCCCATCTGCTGGTTTCAAGTCTGACTGAGAAGTGTTGGTCGGTTATCTCCCCCTGCTGGTGAGAATGGTAGGGTCGGTCAGTCTCCACGGAGATCCATTTGCCGAGAAGCGGCTTTTTCTGGAGGCGATTATCTCGAGGAGGCTCTGTTCTGAGGCGGCTGTTCGGAGGCGGCTCTTCTGAGGCGGTTAGTCCCCCGTCCCTCTGTCCCTCATCCGTTTTTTTTTCGTTTTGTTTTGTTTTGATTTGTCTCGTTTCGGTTTCTGATTGGTGGGGAGCGCCTTTCCCATGCGTACCTTTAGTTCCAATCCTTGTATGGCTTGTTAAAGGTGTAATTTCTTTTTCTAGGTATTGAAAGAGCCTGTCGCCTTACATATATAAATATGTAAATCTATTCTATGTCAGGGCTGGAGATGTGGCTGAGGGAACTAAGTTGTTAAGTCAAATTTTTTCTTTCCTGTCAAACCAACAAACTTGTCTCCAACATCTGAGAAAAAGTACTTAAATATGGTATTGGTGGTAAAGGTTTTCTCTTTCCCTCCTAATAGTATCTTTATATGTGAATGAATGTTTCGGTTTAAAAAAAAAAAAAAAAAAAAAAAGACCATGAAGGAGAGGAAGGGATCCTGGAAGCACGAACCCCTTCAGGTTCCCTCACAGAACTTGTAGGCATCCTCCCCCCAACACACACCCTTAAGGATCCCCCTGGCTTCAGGGACATTAAAATGGGATGAAGACTGGCCGAGTCTTCAACTTTGTCATGTAGTTGCCCCGTGGGGATGTCAGACTTAGGCCTTCTGTGCCTATTGCTCTCAAAGCAAGATGGTAAGTGGGGGTAATGAGTTCATGTGGCCACTAGGGGGCGCCGCTACTTGGACGACGTATTCCCACACAGTACAAGATTACCCCATACAAAAGCCCATTTTGCGAAGGCATTCCTCAGATTAAAAGGGAAATCGTTGATTCCGCCCTGATAGAATCACTTCCCATCCCACAAACTGCATTTTCGTGTGTAAGACTTATTGACTTAATATTTAATATAATATTTATAACGTAGATGATATAATATTATACTTAGTAATATAATAATCTTTCCTTAATAGCCCCATTATAAAGATGTATACAGGTTCAAAGGGAGAAGTGATTGTCCAACTCTCTGTATAGACCGTAACAGCGGCTCATGTACTTAGACACTCAGTAATGACTCTTGGTGATAACGGGGTGATTGTAATCACAGTAATTATGTTGGCAGTAATAGCATGCTGAACAACATGTGTCCTTTGAAATCCTTAGCAGTTGTGTATTCACTTTTTTGGCACTTAATTCTGCCTTGTGTTGTAGTTGTTTCATGATGAGTTTTATTTTTCCAAGTCCAGAAATGCTTGAGGAGAATGACTGTGTTTTCCTTATTTTCATTTACCCTGCAAAGGATAGCACTAGGTTTATATATATTACTAAGTGCTTAAGGATATTTATATAATTGAGAGTGTGTACATCAGAAACTAATATAATGTTATATGTCGATTATATCTCAATTTTTAAACAAGAAAGAAAATTAGTGGTAATGGTTGTTTAAGAATCGCTATGCCCAGAACCATATAGAAGTGCTTGGCTATGGCTGAGAACACTGGACCCCCTTTTCCAAACTGCCTGGCTTATTGCAATAACTTCCTAACTGGTTCCACTGAATCGTTCCTTGCCACTCTTCAACAGAATTTTTTTAAAGAACCAATGTATTTTAGTAGCCACTGTTATTTTTTATAACAGCTTTATTGAAATATAATTCAAATACCGTCTAGTTCACTCATGTAAAGTGCACAATTCAATGATTTTTAGTATATTCACAGAGTTGTGCAACCATCACCATAATTAATTTTAGAACATTTTCATCACCAGAAGAAGAAACCTCATACCCTTTAGCTACATCACACCCCAGCTCCCTCAGCCCTATACCTCCCCAGACTTAGGCAACCACTAATCCACTTTATGTCTCTGTAGATTTGCCTATTCTGGACATTTAATATAAATGGAATCATACAGTATGTAGTCTTTTGTGACTGATTTCTTTCACTTGGCATATCTTTTTCCAGTAAAGAGTGGTGATAACATATGTGAAATGCTATTTATGAGGGAAGCTCATTAGAGACTCAGTGTTAAGGGCTTTTATTGGAGGCTGGTCCTCTGCCTAGCACTTACAAAACTCCAGAGTCCCAGGAGGAAAGTTGTTGTTCCCCATAAACCATATTGTTTGCACAAACAGTTAAGGTACTCTAAGCTACTCTCATCAGTTAGAGTGGTGGGAACGCTACCCAAATCCAAGTTCCCAAATCCTGGGCAAGGGCCAACTTTGCCAGCAGGATTTTCAAATTATAGCATTCTCACGCCTGCTATCTTAACTGTTTTCTACACAGACTTTGACGGGGATTACGTTGATTCTGTAGATCAATTTGAGGAGGATTGCCGTCTTAACAATATTAAGTATTTCAGTCGATGAACATAGGATGTCTTTACATTTGTTTAGGTCTTTAACTTCTCTCAGTGATGTTTTGTGGTTTTCAGAGTGCAAATCTTATACTTCTTTTGTTAAATTTATTTTCTAAGTATTCTTTTTGATGCTATTGTAAGTAAAATTGTCTTTTATTTTCACATTGTTCCTTGAAAGTGTATGGAAATGCAACTGAGTTTTGTATATTGATTGATCTTGTGTTCTGCACCCCTGAGCTTGTTTATTAGCACTAATAGCTTTCTCTCTCTCTCTCTCTCTCTCTCTCTCTCTCTCTCTCTCTCTCTCTCTCTCTCTCTCTCTCTCTGTATTCCTTAGACTATTAATATGGTAGATTACATGGATTGATTTTTTTTGAACCAGCCTTGCATCCCTAGAGTAAACCCCACATGGTCATGGTATATACTATTTTTGATATATTGCTAAATTCTGCTTGCTAATATCTTGCGAAATATTTTGCATCTATTTCCATGAGGGATATTGGTCTATAGTTTTCTTTTTTTGTACTGTCTTTCTGTGGTTTTGGTATCATGGTAAAAGTGTTCTCAAATGAGTTGGGAAGTGTTCCCGCCTCTTCTATTTTCTGGAAGAGATGGTGTAGAATTGATGATAATTATGCTTTAAACATTTGGTTTAATTCTCTAGGCCCAGTGAAATTATCTGGGCCTAGACTTCTATTCTTTTTAAGAATTTTAAAATTACAAATTGAATTTCTTTAGAAGAATGGAACTATTCCAATTAGGTATTAAATATTGGGTTATTGTGGTAGTTTGTGATTTCCAAGGAATTTGTCCATTCAATTAAATTGTCAAATTTATATGTATAGAGCTCATAGTATTCCCTTAGTATTCTTTTGATGTCATTAGGGTCTGTAGTGATATCCTTTGCTTCATTTCCGATATTGCTAATTTTTGTCTTTTTTCTTTCTTAGTCTTGCTAGCTAGATGTTTGTCAATTTTATTGATGTTTTCAAAGTACAGCTTTTTGTTTCATTGATTTTCACTATTGGTTTTTCTGTTTTCAATTTCATCAATTTATGTTTTTATCTTGATTATTTCCTACCTTATGTTTGCCTTGGATTTATTTTGCTCTTCTTTTTCTAGTCTTGAGGTGAAGTTTAGATTATTGATTTTCAGACTTTTCCTCTTTTCTAATGTAAGCAGTTAGTGCAATATTGTTCAGTTTCCAAGTGTTTGGGTATTTTCCTGTTTTTGTTATTGATTCCATTGTGGTCAGAGAACACACTCAGTTACGATTTCGGTTCTTCTATATTTGCTGGTTTGTTTTATGATTGAGGGTATGGTCTATCTTGGAAAATGTTCCATAGGAGCTTGAAAGGTATGTGTATTCTGCTGTTATGGGGTGGGGTGCTCTAGAAATGTCCATTAGATTCTGTTTGTTCATGGTTTTGTTGAGTTCTTCTATGTCCTTGCCAATTTTTTATCTAGTTGTTCTATCAGTTATTGAGATGAAATATTAAAGTCCCCAACTATGAGTGATGGATTTGTCTATCTCTCCTTTTAGTTCTATCAGATTTTGTTTCATGTATTTTCCAGCCCTTTTGGTTAGTGCATACACATTTAGGATTGCTGTGTCTTCTTGGGGGATCGACACTTTTATCATTATGTAATATTCCTCTCTGTCCTTGGTAATTGACTTTACTCTGAAGTTTACTTTGTCTGATATTAATATTCCTGGTTTTTAAAAAATTAATGTATGTATGGTATAACTTTTTCCACTTTTTAATTTTCAGCTTCCTTATATCATTATATTTGAAGTGGGTTTCTCGTTCACAGCATATTGTTGGATCATGTTTTCTAAATCCACTCTGCCAATCTCTGTCTTTTAATTCTTCTACTTAAACTATTTATATTTAATGTGATTTTTGATCTGTTGGGGCTTAAGGTCACCATTTTACTTTTTGTTTTCTGATTATTCCCTGATTAAAACATTTACGTTTTCTTTTTCCTGCCTTCCAGTCAGTTGCTTGAAGATTTGTTTGAATTCCATTTTGATGCATCGATAGTGTTTCTGAGTGTATCTCTTTGTATAGCTTTATTAGTGCATGTTTGAGGTATTACATTATATATACACAACTTATTGCAGTCTGTTGGAGTTAATATTTTGCCAGTTTGATGGAGGGGTAGAAACCTTTCCTACCTTCCCCTTCCCCATCTATATGATTGTTTTAAACATTTCCTCTACATACATTGAGAAACACATCAGACAGTGCTATA
Source organism: Rhinolophus sinicus (assembly GCF_057876585.1). NCBI lineage: Eukaryota > Metazoa > Chordata > Mammalia > Chiroptera > Rhinolophidae > Rhinolophus > Rhinolophus sinicus. The sequence continues at coordinate 38,560,123 of NC_142518.1, forward strand.
ATTTTTGCTAATACTGTCAAACATAATTCAGAAAACAGTATCAGAAGGAGTCTATTGTATCTACCTATATTTTTGCTCTTTCCACTGTTGTTCCTTCCTGATGTTACAAGATTCCTCCTATTAATATCTATTTTTTTTGCTTTGTGATCTTTCTATTCTTTTAAAGTGGGCATCCAAGAATGACTTGATTTCCCCATTACGCCTGAAGGATATTTTCCTTGGATGTAGAATTCTGAGATGAAAGTTCTTTTCTTTTAGGACTTGGAAAATTTTGTGTCACCTCTTTCTGGCATGCATGGTTACTGATGAGAAATCCATTGTCATTTTTTAAAAAATCACCCCTATTAGAAAGGTGTCATTTCTGTCTTGCTGGTTTCAAGGATTTTTTTCTTTGTCTGTATCTTTCAGAAGTTTGATTATGACGTGTCTTTGTTTGAATTTCTTTGGGTTTATCCTTTTTGGGGTTTGGTTCGCTTCTTGAATCTGTAAGCTTCTGTATCAAATTGGGGGAATTTTCAGCCTTATTTCTTGGAATAAGTATTTTTGTAGGGAAGATTACCAGAAGTAGAACCTGTGGGTAAAATGGTTTTAAAATTAAGCAGGTATTTTCAAATAACCCTCCTAACTGTTTATGGCAGTTTTTATTTCCACCAACAGTGAATAAAAGTGCTTGTTTACACACCCCCTTATCAGCAGAAGTTATTATTAATCTTATTAAACCTTTGCCAATGACCTAAACAAACAAAAATAATCCATTGCTGTTTTAATCTGCATTTATTTTTAGTGAAATTGATCATATTTTCATGTTTATTGACCATTTGTATTTCTTCTCTTGTTATTCATTTTTTTGCCAGTTTTTTTTTAATTTATTTTTTTATTGGGAGGTTCATCTTTTTCTTGTCGTTTGTGTTGCCAATTTTTTTCCCAGTTTGTTGTTAGGTTTCTTAACCTTGTTTTTGTTTTTTGTTTTTCCAAACAAAAATTTAAAAATTTTAGCCACTAAAATTTATTGATCCTTTTGTTGTCTCTAGATCTTTTTGTTCCGTTTAGGTCAAATTTTTCCTTCTGCAAGATTATAAAAATATTCTTTTACATTTTGTCTAGTATTTCCATGGTTTCGTTTTCACAATTAACTCTTGGATCCATCTGGAGTACATTTTCATGTAAAAGTGAGGTAGCTAATAGCAGATCCTTTCTATCAGGTTTTAACACAGGGATGTAGAAAGGAGGAAATAGGAGAGTTTATGAGAAAGTTGTATGCCTGGGAGGAGGGAAATACACGAAAATGTTAGAGTCAAAGGGCTGTCTCCTCTTTTCTCAGTTTTCTCTCTGAGTCTACCCAAAGGAAAGGTTAAGTTAATTGGAGGTGTGAAGGTTGAGAAAACAAATACAGAATTGTTGGGGGCAGTTGGATGGTTCCGTTGGTTAGAGCGCGAGCTGTGAACAACAGGGTTGCCGGTTCAATTCCCACATGGGATGGTGGGCTGCGCCCCCTGCCAAGTAAGATTGAAAACTGCCACTGGACTTGGAGCTGAGCTGTGCCCTCCACAACTAGATTCAAGGACAACGACTTGGAGCTGATGGGCCCTGGAGAAACACACTGTTTCCCAATGTTCCCCAATAAAAAAAATTTTAAAAAAGAGAGGCAAATTATTTCCTTAATCTAATACAAAAATAAAATAAAATAAAACACATCTATCTAGGGGGAAAAAAGGATTTGGAAAAATCACAACTTTTACTCAATCACTGTTTAAAAATTGAGGTATGGCTGACATACAACATTGTATTGGTTTCAAGTGTACAACATAATTATTCAATATTTGTATACATTGTGAAATGATCACCATACCAGGAAAAATGTAATTGCTCGTTTTGTGATTTTTGTGTTGCCATTGTTTTGGTAGATGGACCTTTTTTCCTCTTGACTAAAGAAGACATATAGTGACTTGTGTTAATACTGTATTTCCTTTATAGTGCATCTCGGTGGGACACTTATCCACAGTTACGATCTTTAAAGGAAGATACTCATTTGCTTAGTTAACAGACATTTTTCAGTCATCTGTCAAGTAGGCTCGTATCGGGTAATGCTTATGTGTTTGGTCTCTGTAATCAGACCGCTTGGGTTTAAATCCCAGTCCAATAATTTAGTAGCTGTGTGATCTTGGGCAATTTACTGAACTTCTCTGTATTTCAAGTTCCTCTTCTGAAAAATGGGGCTATCAACACCTCATTGTCTTGTTGTGAGTGTCAGAACAGCGTAAAACATACAGTAAGCAATTGATAAATGTGAACTATTATTAATGCTAATCACTGGAGATAGATAGAGCACAAGAGATATGGTCCTTGTAGCTATAGACCTTGCATTCTTGAGTGAGGATATGGGTGAAAAAATTACCATTAGCAACAACTACTCTAAAATAAATGTAAGGGGCTGAGATAGAGTATAAGGGAGGGGGGAGAATTTTACCTTAGTTAACATGGCCAGAAAAGGCCTCTCTGAAGAGGGGACGTTTAAGCTGAGACTTGAAGCATGAGAAAAAACAAGTAGTTTAACGAGTGGAGGTAAGAATATTCCAGACAGCGAAAACAGCATGTGCAAAGATCCTGAGGAGAGGGATTTTGGTATACTCAAAGCTTTGAAAGAAGACCACTGTGGTTGCAATGGAATAAATGAGAAAGAGAGGCATGAGATGAGGTTGATGAGATAGGTGGGACTTTTAGACCAGATTAAGGAGTTTGGATTTTATCTTAAATTCTGTGGGAAACCACTAAAGCAGGAGAGGGACAGGATATGATTTTTCTTTTTAGAAAAGATTGATTTTGTTGTCATGTCGTATCTGTATTAGAGAAGGGCAAGATTGGAAAGGGAAGAGCAGCTTGGAGCCTCTTGAAAGTAGTTCAAATGAGAGATTATGGTGGCAGTGGAGATGGAGAGACGTGGATGGATATACGCTACATTTTTGAGGTAGAATCCACAGAACTTGCTGAAGGATTGGACATGGGAGAGTAAGGTGATGAAAAAGAGTTTGAATCAAGGATGATACCAGGTTTCTGGCTTGATTAACAGGCTTGATGTGGTACCAGTTCCTAAAACGGGGAGGCATTGGAGGAAGGATCAGGTTTGGTGAGGGTTGTGAATATGTTGAATTTATGAATCTGGATGAGATAACCTAGGGAGTTTAAAAAGAGAAGAGGGCCTGGGGTTATGTGAATATTTTACTTTTAACATAGAAGCTATGAGATACTAAAAGGAGAATGGGCTAATAATAAAGGTAGAGATATATTGTAGTGGTAGAGTATCTGCCCTATATGCGGGAAGTCCTAGATTTTATTCCTGGAATCTCCATTTTCTCTTTGCCTCCTCAGAGGACAGCACAGGGCTACGTATTTTTTAGTCTCTTGTCAATTACGTATATTTTCTAGTTCCTGGAACAAAGCAGGTGCTCAACAGATATTTGTTGAATGAATAAATTAATGTATGAATGAAGTACATGAGAAGAATATCTGGGTTGTAGTACCTGCTGTGCCACAATGCAGTTTTGTGATACTGGGCAGTTCACACACTACAATTTTATCTGTAAAATGGCAATAATAAAAGTATCTATCTTTTTGGACAGGGTTCAAAATACTAAAAAATTATAATAACGAGTACAGAGCTAGTGCTGAATTAATAATAGCTACTATTATTAGCTCTCTGCACTTGGGTACTCACCCATAAAATAGGGGGCAGTAATTTCTGCTCTGCTCCCCATCGCAAGGCCATTTGTGAAGCCAGCAGAAGTTAACGTTTGATTCTACAAAGCGTTATTAATATTAATGTTTTAAGTAGGTTGAGCCTACTTTATACCGCCGCTCTCCTCCCTTCCTCCAGCAGTTATTTAAATGAAAATGCCTCTTTAAAGAGACCCAGTACTTTCCCTTCTTAAACCTGCCTAGTCCAGCCAATGGAAACCACGCCCCGATGCAAAGTCTGTTAGCCACCGAGTTCGGTTAAAAAGCCCAGCCCCGCCCCCCTTGCACGCTGATTGGCCCCTGCTGGCCAATCACCGCCGCGCTTCGTCTGGAGCTGTAATTTTCAAAATTCGCTGCGGGCCGATTGGAGGGAGCGCAGGCCAGGTTGAGAGCAGCACGGGTCGCTACGACACGGAGCTTCATTCATTTCCAGGGGCTTCTCCTGGTCTAGGAGTGTGTCCATGGTCTTTCCTGTTCCGCCCTTAATCTCGGTGTGAGGTAGGCGCCTTGGGGCTTGTACTGCCCGCTCGAACGTCTGGCTCTGTCGCACGCGGGTCGGTCCTTGGGCGTCACTCCAGCCCCTTGTTACACGCTGTCTTCTCCTGGCCGGTTTCGCCGGCGTTCCTGTGAGGAAACCTTTGTTTTGTTCTTCTGTCCGTGAGAAGTCTGTGGAGAGAGCCCTGTAAGCCGTGGGGCACGGAGTGTGTGTTAGAGGGTGAGACGGCAAAGTAGATGAGGCTGGGTCCCGCAGGCTGTTAGATGGAGCGTCCCGTACACATGCCCGAGTCAGAGTCCATTTACAAAACGCCTTTATACAAGTGAAAGTGCAGGATCGATTTCCTCCACAAGACGTATTTAAGTCAGAGAACGCTGAGGGATGTCTTTTGGACTACAGATTGAAGGATACGAAGGAGCATGAAAACGAGTCTTTTCTCCCTTGTTATCCTTTTTCTCTTCTATCCCCGCCTCCAATCCCTTCAGCTCCGGCTAGCCCACTGCTCTCTGCTATGTGATTGGAATCCTAGACGGTCAGAGGTTGAAGGGACCCTAGAATACTGCTTCTTAAACTTTAACGTGCATACGTCTCACCCGGGGATATTGTTAATTTGCATGTTCCTATTTGATAAGGCCTACTACCTGGGCCCGAGACTTTAAATTGCCAAAAGCTCCCACGTGATGTTTTGTTGCCGGTTCATTTACCACAGTTTGAACAGCCGGGGCTCCGGTCCCCTTGCCTCATTTTATTAGGTGGGGAAAGGAAGCATAGAAAGAAAAAAGGGATTGTCCCAGTGTCACCAAGCCAGCTAGGGGCAGGGTCGGACTAAACCCTAGGTATCCTTGCCAGCCCAGTGCTGCTTTCATTGACACCATGCTGTTTTCTCTCCCCAATGTCTTGCTGTCTGTAACCTGCCTTTGTATATACCATTTAGTTGCGACTGTTTCCTGTAGATTGTCTTGATCTACAGTTTTGGAGTCTGAACAGTTGGGCTTCTAAAAGAGCCCGCTTTCCCCTGTGTGGGTTTCAGCACTGCACTGGGACGTCCAATGGGGTGGGTGTTCAACCCTTAGTGCGCGTGGGGGGTGGGTGGAAAGTCTGGAAAATGGAAAGGATTCTAATTTTCTTGTTTAAGTAAGGCGTGGCGTTTTGTAAGTGGTAGAAGTCGAGAGTGTTCTGCAGAGAGTGTCTTTTTATGAAAGCTTGTTTTTGGTTTGGTGGTGTCAATCCCCTCCCCCTCCAAGTGGCAGGGAAATTAGTTACTTAAGTCAGTGTATGTGTGTCCCCCAAAGCAAGTGATTATTGTTCAGGATAGTGAAGGTGGTATATGACCATCATGTGGTCGACGTAAGAAACGTCCAAACCTGTGGAGAATTTTTATAAGAGTTTCTTTGAGCCAAACATATGCGGGGAGCAAGATTTCAAATGCTCCAGAGAAGAACAGTTTTGCAGCTTCTTTTATGCCTTTGAAATTAAGGAGGGGGACATAAGGAAGATTGGAGAAAGCAAGGAGGGGATTGGACTACGGGATAGTTAACAAGTGTTATATGCTCTTGAGGGTTATTCTGGCACTTCAAAGGTGTGTTAACCTAAATGCACAAGAGCGATGGACAGGGCTGGCTTAAAACCTTTCACTAAAGAAGTTACAAGCTTGGGATTTGACTACCCACCATGACCTATCCAGTTAGTAATTTATGATCAGATCATCCTGTGAGGTTACTTTCCATAGAACCCCCTTTTATTTGTCCACAGTGTGAATAACCTCATTTTCTCTGAGGTTTAATTAACCTGTGACATCTTCAGCTGAAAGTTTTTTAGCCTTTTTGCTCCAGTCCGATTTTTAATTTCCCTTTGAAAGATAAAGTTTTTAGAACACGAGTCTTTGGTCATCCACTAAAAAATTGTTTGAGGTGTGAAGAATAACAGTGGAATAAGTGGTTTTCATACAGTGCAGTTAAGGGCGGGTGCACCCAACGTGGCTTCATTGCTGCTTGGCAGAATTTTGAAGGATGATTTGAAAACGGGTTTGGATTTGGGGGAAGGGAAGGTGAGTAAGACCCACCATTTATTCAGCATGCCTGCCATGCTTGGTCTTTGGCATGCAAATTTACATTTGAGCCACAGGATGCCTGTGCAAGTGAGAGGTGGCATAGCTCTTTGGCAAAAGAGGAGCCTGGGGCTCAAAGATGCTAATTTGGCTGATTCAGACGCCCAGATGCTTCTGTAAAAAAAGCCTGTGCTCATTCTACCTCCTCACACTACCACACCATGGCCTTTCACTTTAGACCATGGGCTCTTGTGGAGTGTTTTTGAGTGTGATGGGAGAGACTTCATGGCATTTGAGAAAGAGCCCTGGAAAGAGTTGTGTGATCAGTGCTGCTTAGTAGTGTGTCCTGTGTAGTAAGTCAGTTGGAAACATTTTTGTTGTGAGGATCGGCAGGTAGTAAATATGAAGGCACATACTTGTACTGACTTTTAGTCACCGACAAAATGTTTAATACTTCTCCATCCCAAGCAAAACCCAAATCAGCCTTTCTCCTGTCTTAAACCTTCTCAAGCTGTAGTCTTCTCTGCTTTTCTTTCTTAACAGCCGCTTAGCCGCAACCTAGCTTTTAGCCCCTTTCTAACTCCACCGTGAGAGTGATAAATTCTTTATACGCCGCACTCCGGACAACCTGGACGTCCCTGAACCTGCTGTGCTCTGCATATTCAAGCCTCTGCCTGGGCTTAGGCTGTCCTTGCCTGGAAAGCCCCTCAGTCTATGGGAACGGCTTTGTCATTTAAGTCCAGATGGAATGAATATAAACGCCTCTGTGGAGCTTTGCTCCGCCCCTCCTCCCCACCCCCACAAGGTTACTGACTTTCCATTGTGTTTCTATGGTACTTTGTTAAGTCATTTGTCACATTTTGATGTTAGAGTTAGAGCTGTGCATGTGAATACTTCTAGGATAAGATCCATGGTTTATTTGTGTTTGTATCTCCACTGTCTGAAGTATCTGGTGTGTACTGGTACGTTTCTTGCATTGCCTTTAGGGGCTCTCTTAGTGGAATGCGGTTGAACTTGGAGATTGAATGTGGGTGGGGTTGGAAGGGCAGTTGTAGCTGAGTGGGAAGGGTCTCTAGTGTATGCAAAAAAAATGATTCCTCCTGATAACGTGTTTGCTTGTAAGACACATAAGTGTATCCTACCTATTGAGGACTCACAGACTAAAGGAACCTTAAGAAACATAGAATGGGGTCCTGCACTGAAGAAGGTAGGATTCTCCCAAGGGTCGTAATGACTTGTGATTTTCAGTAAGTTAGTTCCTTCTGCTGTTATCTCATCTTTTGATTATTTTCCCTACCAGGTGTCTAGAACTGGATTACAGTTTCTTCTGATTGAATGCAGCCTTTGCATACTCTCTGACCTATTGTGCCCATGTGTGTGTGCAATGCATTCTTGTGTCTTCTCTGTAGCATCGTTATAATCGCTGTGGCCAGGACCCCATGCCTTTTAAAGAACATTAATCCTACCAGCTTCCATCCTGTATTATCTGTCATGTTATTGATTGTTTTCCGTGTAAAACTCTCCTGTAAGTTGCCCCCAATGTTCCTAGGCCCAAAGTAAGGGCTAGGCCATAGTTCCAGTGCCCACAGAAGATGGCAGGTGCTGTGCTGGGCTTTTTACATACAGTATCTCCTTTAATTTGAACAGAACCCTCCAGAGGTAGCTATACTCTTCTCCGTTTTATAGAAGAGAAAACTGAAACCCAAGGAGTTTCAGTCCCTTGCCCAAGGTTAATTGTGGTAGAACCAAGATTTGAACCCAGGCCTGCCTAACTCAATTTCTGTTTTCTCCTAGGGGTGCTATAGAGATACTGGGTGTTTTTTTTTTTTTTTTTTTTCGGTTTTTTTTTTTCATGAGTTTCCAGAGAATTCTGTGATGTTTCTGGTGAAGGGTGTTTTAAAGAGTCCCTTTCTGATTGCAGCTCTGCCTTGGATAGACACTGCTGAATCTGTAAGCGATGCCGCTGCCACTACCACCCCGAAGCTCCAAACGTGAGACAAAGAAATCTCGGTCCAGCAAAGTTGTACCCAGTGATCATGGCCAGTCTGAAAAGGTTAGAGCAAGCTGTCTCTCCCAACAGCAGCATCTCGGGTAGCTTCTTCCTGTGTTGGCTCAGCCCCTACCCTCACCCTTAAATCTTTCAGAATATGGGTGGTTTAATTTGAGGAGGAGGGAAGGAGTGGGAGCTCTTGTAGTGGAGACCAGCAAATTAGAACTTGGGGGAGAAAGGGTGAACTCTTCTTTCTCATAAATGCGTGGCTGAAATGAAGGCCGCCCTCCACAGTCTGCAAAAGCAAACAACGCTCTTGTTAATGATCACATTAACGGTGACATTTATACTCTTACTTTCTCTCAGGCTCAAAGCACTTTGCCAGGAGGCTGCTTGATACATCCTGGGGAAAGTGTGAAGATTAGGTCAACAAATGTGTTATGCTTTTTACAGCTATTTAATTTGAAGAATGGGTCCGTTTTGACTCTGCTGTTTGGACCTCGGGAATAGTTTGACAGAGTCATTCTGATTCCTGAGATGTATGTTTGTTCATCATCATACATATTTTAATCAGAATTTTGCTAACACTAGTGGATTACCATTAAGAAAGTATTTTCTGGAACAAACATCATGAGGCCAATTTAATTTCCTTGATTAGTTTCCTCTCAGTACAAATGTTTCTAATCATTTTTTTTTTTGTTTTACTAAAACGGTTTTCATGGAGGGGCCGAATGTTGTTGTTTTTTTCTATATAAATTGGCAAGAAAGATTTGATACATTGATCAGATTTTTGTCCATATCAAATTTTCTGATTAGAATTCTGCCATTGTAAGTTTTTTGGTATGCTCGGTAGTTATTTTTCAAAATCCAGCTTTCTTGGGGCACATTTTATAAATGTGAATTTTATTGCATTCAGTTTCCACTGTAAATTTTATTTGGCGCTGATTATTTCTATTGGTCATATTAAGGAGGAATTAGATAGCAGATCGACAGTTTATTTCTTAGCGAATTTGTGAGAAAATAACATTGTATTTTTGTTAATTCTACTAGGATTATTTATTATGAACTACACAAGAGACTCATAGTTTACTTATTTCTTAGCTTAATCAAGTAGAAAACAAGTAATTCATCTCAGCTCTTTCAGGATTACTCTACTGGGCTGGATTGGTCTGTTGTATTATGAATCCAATTCTCTAAATTTCTGATCACTTACTGTGTCATGTACGAACCGTTCACGGTGTAGATGGAGGACAGAGCACATAAATGGTCTGACCTCAGTGCGTCTGTTTCACATTATAAGAACTCTCTGATTTAGCTAGGGCAGGGTTTATTTTCATTTCATAAAGGGTACCTGATACTTAGGAAACGTTCACCAAACAAAAACCGTTAAGGTGTAGGGGAGCCCTACAGTGTGATTTACCCTAACTTTATCTCCGTAGATGGTCTTACTCATTTGAGAGTGGGGAAAAGCATGTACAGATAAATAATACCCAGAAACAAAGCTCCCCTTTGCTCCAAAATATTTACCTCGCCTCCCTCCTATCTTCCCTCGTTTGTATACAGTAACAAGTAGGGAGTCTTATGGATTATCAAACTCCTTTCTTAAAATACAAAATTTTCCCTGTAACATTTAAAATTATATTGGACTATATACTTTTTTTAAAAAATTTGAGTTTATTTGAGCCAAACAGATGACATGCCAGGAAGCCAGATCTCAAATGCTCCCTCTTACTACATACTTTTAAAATATGATTTCTGTCCATTTGTAGTTTATACAGACTTTTTTTTTTTACATGTATTCTCTTATTTCATCCTCAAATGAGGTAGGTTATCGTTCCAATTTTACTGATAAAGAAATTGAGGCGAGATATTAAGTGACTTTTCTAAGGTGAACGGCTAGTAAAGAGCTGATCCAGGCCCAGTATCTAGGTATATGTCTTATTGTCCTCATTGGGAATGTCTTACATTAACTGCTTAACATAAGAAACACTTAAATGTTTGTTAAATTATTGAACTGATTTGCCTGAGACCATCCATATTAAAGGCATGACTGGGAATGGCAGGGTACCGGTGGTGGTTCTTCCTCTTGGATAGGATAACCGTACGTATGAGAGAAGTAAGAGGGAAAGGTCACTTCACCGAGCTATGTCGCTCACGCTGAGCTCCATGAGAGGTCATCTTGTCTCCCGACAACCTTGTCCCCATCATCAGTGGTACCTCCTTCAGGGACTCGAAGCGGCAGTGAGTGCCAACATTTCCTTTTGCTGTAGTTTATTGGGGTTTATTATATGCATCTGCGTTGCTTGGAGATTCTAGAGTTTCCCCCTGAGCCCCAAAGATGACCCAAAGTCCCTGAAAAGACTGTTCACAATTGGATATACTCATTTCCCTCTGTTACTTTTTTAGAGAGGAGAGAACTACCGAGCAAAGATGTCTCCGTCTTCACCTCAGGGACCACTCAAAAAGAGATCGGCTCTGGAAGATGTCACCAATGTGAGTATGCCAGTCCAGTCCTCTCTGTGGTGCTGCGTAAGTTTTAGACAGCCTCTTCCTTGAGGGACCTTTGCAGTTTACCAGACTCTGACCCTCTCTGGATGGTGAGAGCTGATTTTATTTGGAACCGGTGACCCAACCTCAGAAACCGCAGGGGCTCTTCTGCTGCCAGATACCATCTGGATTAATTGGTGGAGCTCTCTCAAAGCCTCAGACAAACTGCTGATCAGATATGAAATTGCAGATAAATATGAGAACTATGGGACCTTGCATTTAGATACAGTCCGGAGGTGGGTCAGCTGGCTGCCTAGCTCTTAGAGGTCAGTACTTTGATGGATTGACTCATTGCAGTCTAGGGAAGGGTTGATCAATTCACGCACTGTGGGCATTTTGGGCAGGACACCTTTTTCTGTTGTGTGGGACTGACTGCAGCCAGCATCCCTGGCCCCCAGGCATTAAGTTCCACTAGCATCCTCATCATAGTTACAATAAAAAATGCCCCCCGACGTTCAGAACCATTGAGCCCCACAGTTCCAAGATCTGGTTTTTAACTATGGCGATCTAGAAAGCAATTTTGACTGGAATTCTGGAGTTCACTTCCATGTTACCTCCCTTCTGGTATTATTAAGGTACCAGCAAAAACCAGAATGGATAATTAGGATGTTACTAATTGAATACAGAATTAGGCCAAAGATAATCTTTAGTCTTATAAATAATAACTGATACCTACTGAGTGCCTACCATCTGCCAGGCACTAGTCTAAGCACTTTTTCCTGTATCAACTTGTTCCTCATATAAGCCTATGAGGTAGATACTTCAATTATCTCCACTTTACAAATGAAAACTTGCCTGATGTTGGTGTTGAAGTCTGTTTCATCCAGGATCTAGAGAACCCTGGGGAGCTCTTCCTGTCCTCCAGAATAGAGCGTCCTTCTGTGGCTACCAGAATACTTGTATCTACCAGATAATATTTCACCCCCTCGGGCAGGATTGAATAAGCATTGGCAAAGTTTTCCCCTTTGGATCTCTGATCTTTCGATGCTATGTGACCAGCCTTGTGCTAACACCGTCTCTTCTCCATGGAGATTACAACATATATGATTAGGTTACACCTTTCTGCAGAATTTCAGATTTAGTATAGAATGGTTGCAAGATACTCTTCCCACATAGACTTGTAACTCGTTTCCTGAGTTATTTGTCCATGAATCTAGAAACTTGGCTAAAATGAGGTAGCCACAGAAATCAGGACCCTATGCAATCCATCTTGGTGTGGCTTCCCTTGGCCCACAGAGCCTCTGATGGGAGTATGGTGACACTGCAAAGCAAGATCTCATAGCATGGGAGAAACTTTCTTGTTATGTCTCAGTCCTTTTTCCTGAAGTTTATGGGGCCATTTATGGAGAACAAACACAGATAAACGATTAGGAAGTACGTGCAGATATCCAGGACCCTCCTGACTCTCTAACTGAAGTCAGCATCTGCTAGGTCACATCCAGGGTGGGGGTGGGGTTAGCAAGGCATCCCTGTGCAGTAGCGTTGCCTCTGTTTAGCTTTACAGAATCTCATTTTCATTTTGCATTCAAGTTCTGAAGATTCACTTTGGTCACCGTGATTGGTCTTTGGTGCTTTCTAGAGAACGTTCCAGCATTACAATGTACCTAAACCATTCCTAGGGTTGGGCATTTGCAGACATCTGAGCTCATCTATTTGAGGGTTTAGGACTCTTTTCTCTATGAATTTTTGGGGACTCCCTGTCTGATGGTTTTGTTCTTCCTATCAGGATTATTCGGTCTCCATGTTCCCATATCTGTCTTCTCCTTGACATTCACCACAGTGAGGTCCTGGCCTGCCAAAACAGTTGCTCTATTCTAATTAGTTAATCTGTTATGAGTGTTTTTCTTTTCCTCTCCTTATTCCAGCATGGGACAGACTGTGGGTATGTGAGAGGTGGTCTTCATCCATTAGGTTCCATATCCATGTTTACCTGGATGATTTTGTGTCAGTAGGATTTTCATCTCTAGTTTCCTATTTCTTGATGAAAGAGTTATGGGGAAGTACAGGTAAAGGCCCCCTGGAGCCTAGATCTGAATATGTTAGGGCCTTGAACCTTCACAGATGGCACATGCAGAGTGTTACCCTGCAGGCGAGTGTCTCCACCTCTCTCCTGCTAAGAATGCAATTCTTTTCCAATTCTGAATCTCAGTTGCACATGTAGGGAGTTTGTAAAACTTTAGGTGAAGTTAAAATAAAAACTGGGCCGGCCCGGTGGCTCAGGCGGTTGGAGCTCCTCCGTGCTCCTAACTCTGAAGGCTGCCGGTTGGCTTCCCACATAGGCCAGTGGGCTCTCAACCACAAGGTTGCCAGTTCGATTCCTCGAGTCCCAAGAGGGATGGTGGGCTCCGCCCCCTGCAACTAAGATTGAACACGGCACCTTGAACTGAGCTGCCACTGAGCTCCCGGATGGCTCAGTTGGTTGGAGCGCGTCCTCTCAACCGCAAGGTTGCCTGTTTGACTCCCGCAAAGGATGGTGGGCTGAGCCCCTGCAACTAGCAACGGCAACTGGACCTGCAGCTGAGCTGCGCCCTCCACAACTAAGATTGAAAGGACAACAACTTGAAGCTGAACAACTAAAATTGAAAGGAAAACAACTTGACTTGGAAAAAAGTTCTGGAAGTACACACAGTTCCCCAATAAAGTCCTGTTCCCCTTCCCCCCAAAAATAAGTAAGTAAGTAAGTAAGTAAGTAAATAAATAAATAAAATTTAAAAAAACTGCCAAGCTCTTTGGAGAGGAGAGGTGGATGACTTGAGGGCCTTAGAAAGAATTCCCTGTTGGACTGTCGTTTGCTTATTATGAGCTGATGATACAAAGGCATCACTTTTTTACATTTCATTTGGAAATAGTTTCAAATTTACAGACAGTCGCAAAAAAAGAAAAATTGCACAAGGAACACACACTCTTTACCTAGTCACCTATTAACATTGTCTCCCATTTGCTTACATAAATAATGTCCTTTTACCCCTAAGTACTTCAGTATAGTGTCTTGTATATCCACAGTGCAAATTATGAACTTTATGAAATTACACTGATAACAGTATTTTTATGTAATCCGTCATCCAGTTTTTTTCCAGTTGACTTTATATTGTCAATGTTAAAAGGATATTTCCCCTCCAGTAAAGGATTCAGTCTAGGGTCGTTTACTTGTCATGTCTGTACCTTCTTTTAATCTGGAACGTTTCCATAGCCTTTCTTTGTTTTTCTTTTCTTGTTTTATGACATTATCCTTTTTGAAGAATACAGTCCCCACCTAGCACCCCCCTTGAAAAATAGAACGTTCCTCATTTTGTGTTTGTCTGATGTTTCCATGTGATTAGATTGATGTTCTATATTGTTGGCTGGAACACTGTGTAGATGGTGTTCCATCCTTCTTACTGTATCACATCTGGAGACATACAATGTCCATCTGTCCCTCATTGCTGAGTTTAATTTTGATCACTTAGTTAAGATGTTATTTGGTTTCTCCAGTGTACAATGACTGTTTTTTGTTTTTGTTTTTCTCTAACAACTGATAAGCAGTCTGTGGGACATGCTCTTAAGAGCCTGCAAGTAACCTCTGCATCAAAATGTCACCTAGGTTTAGCATCCATTGATGACTTTTGCCTAAGCCAGCCTTTATGATGATTTTTCCAACTGTAGCACTAGCTCCCTATTTACTAATTTGACCTCGGCATTCTACCACAAACACGAGCCTTCCCTTCTTTTCTGTGTATTTATTATTGGCATGGATTTATGAATTGCTATTTGTTCAGTGGTTTATTGTTCATTATTGTACTTAATTAGTTTGGTGCTCAAACTGTCCCAGATTTGGCCAGTAGGGTCCACTTCAATCTAACTTCTGTGACATAGTCTCATAATTGTGACATACTGCCTTTGTGACAGACTCTTATAATTTTTTTGAGCAATTTCTTTCCTGCACAACAGGATGTTCCAGATTCATTTCAGATGCATTTTATCTCAACCCAGGAATGGTATCAGAGAGCAACATCTCAGTGCTAGATGTGCTACTATCTAGGGGTGTGTGCTTTTTATGCCTTTTCAGCAGACAGAAGTAGAAAATATGTGCATGTATACACACATACATGTAGTTAAACATACATACACATATATGTAAACAGAGATATGCACACATATCTATATACTCAGATAGATAGATAGATAGATACACACACACACATACATATACATGAGGTCATACAGACTTCATTCCAATAGACCGGGCTCTCTCTTGTATTCCCTGATCCATATTTGTATGTTCCTTTTACAATGAGAATCCTGGTTCCCAAGAATATCAATGTATTTACTCAATACTGTAATACATCTAAAAGAGTTTCAAAATTACTTTTTCCGTACCTTCATAATAAACCTACTAAAAATAGTTCCAGATTTATTTACAGTATTCTCTGCCACTCCATAAACCCATCCTGATTGAGAGTATATATGTTGAGGGTATATAGTCTAATAAATACTGTGTTTACTTGGGTTAGTTGTTTCTTATCTTGTATTTTCTTCTGTTTTTATTTTTTCTTTAGTGTGGTCATGGTATTTATTTGCAATATAATTAGGTTCGATTTGTTTCATTTTAAAGGTATAACTTTTAAATTTATTTTTACTAACATTATTTGTAGTCCCATGAGCTCTCCTACTGTTTAATAGAATTAGTCATGATTAGAGTTTGTGGTGGAGCTTCCCAGAGCCCCATGTTAAATAAATATCCCCTCAATGCGCTGGGATAGATGTATCACAGGTAGTGTTGTATTAGAGGTCTACCCTGAAAAGGGAGTTTTTCTGTTTGTTTGTTTGTTTGTTTGTTGTTGTTTGTGGTAGTTTATTTATTTTTCTTTTCTTTTTTTATTTTTTTCCTGTAGTGGATTTTCAGCCCTTGCCATATGGGGTTTCTTTTCTTTCTTTTTTTTAATGAGTTTCAGGTGCACAAAACAATGTACTAGACATTTATCATTTACATCCCTCACACAGTGACAGCCCCTCCCCCCTCCTAGATGGGGTGGGGTGGGAATAAGGGTGTAAAGGTGATCTTGGTACACCCAGGCAGCAAAGCCCGTTATATTGCCTCCCCCGCCCCAAACATCTTACGGGGTCAAAGTGGAACGTGATGTTAGCAAAACGTCTTTTGGGGAATTTTCCGGCCAGTGTGCCTGACGTGGAGATCAAACCGACATCCTCTGTGTCTTAGAATCACTTAGTAATGCTATTTAGCTAATATTTACCAGTTGTATTGTACTGCTAGGCTCCACTGTGATTAGTCCGCACCAGTTCTATACCGGTTGTGAGATGTTTTGGTTATTATTCCTGGAAACACCCAAACAAAGTGTCCAGGGCAGGCATGTGGGTCAGGACTTTCCTGTAAGAGCCACCTATTGGGGAATTGGTGCTTCTCTCCATTTCTTTGCTTCCCTCTCCCCCCTATTTCTTTGCAGGCTTCTCAAAGTCAACCTGCACAGCTCAAGAAGGAAGCCAATAAGGAGTCTGTGAGAGATGTTTCCAAGAAGATAAACAGGAACACACCTACTCTTCGATTGGCTGAAAACGATGAGCTGAATACGAAAAAGTGAGTAGGAGGGCACACAGATGGCTTTGTTTTAGATGGTAAAGGAGAGTGTGTGACATCGTTTTGACCCTTTTGTCACCATTGAGCCCCAGTGGTGATTACTGCATTAACCCTGGTTGCTGAGGTGGGCCCTGCGGTGGTTGTTAAAGTGTTACAGGTGTCTTCTCTCTCTGTCTTTTTCCGTGGTGTGTGTGCATACTGGAAGATGACACAACAGTGTCGTTGGGGAATCTGCCAAAAGATCGTGTGCTCATCTCTTCTATCTTTTAGTAATTCAGTCCCTGTTTGAGCCATCTGTGCTGGAGAATGTGGGGGCAACTTAACTTTCTGGGGGATTCTTAGCAGGTCGTTGATAGCCTGCCTGTCTGCTTATCCATTAGAAGCTTTAGGGGAGCTTTGTCCTTTGTTACTGGAGAACGATTCCTGTCTCCCTAGGCCAAAACATATTTTCCAGCGCTTACAGGGAACTGTTCATAGGTTCTTCTAGTAGGTATGAGTATTCTCATCTAGGATTGGACAAAGGATTTATGTCTAGGAAAACTTTTATTGGAAGAAGAGTTAGAGAGTGGAGTGAGACGTCTCTATGTCCTCTCCTCATTCCAGTGGGATACATAGAAAGCTATTGCAGGGCTAAGCTTGGATTCCAAAGGGTGAGGGGAAAAAGTCAAACTCCAGAAAATTAACATGCAAGGTCCACAGGACACTTTACCAATTACCCAGCAGAAAGAAATCAAACCAGAAGATTAGCATTTAGTCCTATTTTGTTTCTTACTGAAGTGGAATTCCTGGGATTTGCATGCATTTTATGTGAATTCCATGAATTATTTTCTTTTGAATATCTTTCGTCATGCTGACTTGAGCAGGGAAAGCCTCACAAAATGCCGTAAATACTTTTGGCTTCATTCAGGGTTCAGTGGAATGGACCGTAATAACAGACTGGAACGAATAGCTAACATTTATTGAGAGCTGACTATAATCACACATTATTCTGAGTTGTGTGTTTTTTTTGTAACAGCTTAATTGAGATATAATTCACAGACCACACAATTTACCCATGTAAAGTGTTTAATTAAGTGGCTTTTAGTATAGTCACAGTTATGCAGCTGTCACCACAATACATTTTAGACTAACTTCATCAACCCAAAAAGAAACCCTATATTTTTAGCTATTATCTCAATTCCCCCATCCTTCCCAGCTGTAGGCAACCAGTAATCTATTTTCTGTCTCTATAGATTTGCCTATTCTAGACACTTCATATAAATGGTCTTACATGTCTGGCTTCTCACTCAGCATAATGTTTCCAAGGTTCATCCATGTTGTAGCATGCATCAGTACTTCATTCCTTTTTATTGCCAAATAATATTCCACTGTATGGATGCGCCATATTTTGTTTATTCATCCCTTGATGGACAGTTGCATTGTTTCCACCTCTTGGTTATTATAAATAATGCTGGTATGAGCATTCGTGCATAAGTTTTGGTTTGAACACCTAGTTCTCAATTATTTTGTTTATGTACCTAGGAATGTAATTGCTAGGTCACAAGGTAATTCTATATTGAACTCATTGAGGAACTGCCAAGCTGTATTCCATAGTAGTCGCACCATTTTACATTCCTACCAGCAATATCAGAACATTTCCAATTTTCCACATCCTTGCCAACCCTTGCTGTTTTCCCTCTTCCTTCCTTCCTTCCTTCCCTCCCGCCCTCTCCTCCTTGTCTTTCTTCTCCTTCTCCTTCTCCTCCTCCTCCTCTCTCTCTCTCTCTCTCTCTCTCTCTCTCTCTCTCTCTCTCTCTCTTTCTCTTTCCCTCTCTCTCTGTCTCTGCCATCCTAGTTGGGGTGAAGCAATAGCTCATTGTGGTTTATATTAGAGTTGCATTTCTCTGCTGTTGAGCATGTTTCATGTGTTAAATGGCCACTTGCATATTTCTTTGGAGGAATGTCTATTCAGATCCTTTGCCCATTTTTAAAATTTGGTTATTGAGCTTTTCATTATTGAGTTGTAAGAGTTCTTTATATATTTTGTATACAAGTCTCTTATCAGATAAATGATTTGCAAATATTTTTACCCATTCTGTAGGCTGTCTTTTCACTTTCTTGTTGGTGTCCTTTGAGGAACAAATGTTTTTAGTTTTGAGGAAGCCAATTCATTTTTTTCTTTTGTTGCTTATAATTTTGATGTTATATCTAAGAAACCATTGCCAAATCCAAGATTATAAAGATTTACTTTTAAGATTTTCTTTTCAGAGTTTTCAAGGTTTAGCTCTTAACTTAGTTTTTTGAGTTAATTTTTGTTGTTGGTATATGTTAGGGGTCTAAATTCATTGTTTTGCACATAGATACCCAGTTGTCCCAAAATCATTTCTTAAAAAGACTAATCTTTCTCCACTTAATTGTCTTGGCACCCTTATTTAAAATCAATTGACTGTAAATGTGTTTATTTCTGAACTCTCAATTTTATTCCATTGATCTACATGTCTGTCATTATACTAGTGCCACGACTGTCTTGATTACGGGTGCTCTGTAGGTGTCTTCCCATTTTGATATTGGGAAGTGTGACTCCTCCAACTTTGCTCCTCTTTTTGAAGAGGGCTTTGGCTATTCTGGGTTCCTTACAATTCCATATACATTTTAGAATCAGCTTGTTCATTTCTAATAAGCCAGCTGCACTTCCTTTTAAAGAAACAATTCATTTTTTTTATGTTCATGGAGTTGTACAGCCATCACCACTATGTACTTTTAGGACTTTTCCAACACCCCTGAAACTCATACCCACTAGCAGTCACTTCCCTTTCCCAGTCTCCCTTTCTACCCTTCCCATCCCAGACACCACCCCTTCCCAGCCCCAGGCAACCAACAATCTACTTTCTGTTATGGGTATACCTCTCTGATGATATGTCTATTCTGGACATTTCAGATAAATGGAGCCATATAATACCTAGTTTTTTGGAAGCGCCTACTCTTGTTTATACTGATGGTTGTATTTGCCTTCAGTTCTCTTCTGATTTCTAGTCATCTGATTGGGTCATACTAGGTTAGTCATTCTGATTGGACATGAAATCCTGTTCAAAGCTTTGCATCTGATACATGTGAACAAATGTCTGTTTTGGTCTTTTTATTATGTCCACTGGTAAAATATCTTGTGAATAGCCTAGGGTAAAGGAAATATGGTTAGATACCACCAATGTTAAATACCAGCCCACGTTTCTCCTGTATGCCTTCATAAGCCTCTTATACGCCTCTCTCTTATAATACCCTCTCATAAGCCTTCAAACAATATGAATTTCAACATGCATTTAACCAGATGCTTGGTGCTGATAGGCAAAGACAAATAAATGCAGCTAGTGAGGAAGACTGACATATCAACAGATAACTCATGCAATGTGGGATTATAATGAAAGTCTTTGTGTCTAAATAAAGGTAATTAATAAATCATATATAAGAAAGCATAACGTGGATTTCAGGGAAATTTTTTCAGAAAAGTGTGGAGACCTAAGCCATAGAAACTATACCCTGTGCTACTTAATTGATTCACTGTGGTACCAATTGATTTTTACCCTTTAATCTGTCTTTTGGAGTTGAAACCCTTTTCTCTTCCATACCTTTAGTAAATATAGCAACTAAATGAGATGGTAGGTGAGGATTCTAGGAACTATAGTCTTCTTACCCAGACATTGTCTCCTTTACAGGTATACACTGGAACACTCACCAGTAGCAGTTTCTACCACTATGGTAACAAACACTGTGGAGAAACCGCTCCTCTTGGAGATGTCGACCATCTCCCAAACACCCACTACTGAGGAGGCATCTCTTTTCAAAAAGCCATTAGTTTTAAAAGAGGAACCCACTAATAGGGATGCAGTCCTCACCAAGACATCTTTATCTTTAAAGAAGCACACAAATCAGGGGGAAGCGTCCCTGTTGGAGAAGCCACCATCCTTGCAGAAGGAGACTGACAGTGATTGTGAGTTTGCTGTAGAGCCAATGGCGTTTGTGGAAAAGCATGAAACTGAGAAGGTAGCCATCACAAAGAGGACATCGTCCTTAAAGAAGATGTGCACATATCAGGGGAAGCCGTCCTGCTGGGGGGAGGAGGTGGCCTTGCAGGACATTAACGCTGAAGAGCATTCCTTGATGGAGCCGATGAACTTTATGAAGAAGCCTAAAACTGAGGAGGCCATACTCCCGAAGAGGCTGATAACTTTAAAGAAGAAGTGTGCCACTCAGGGGAAGATGTTCCATAAGAAGAAGCCACTAATATTGCAGAAGACCACCTCTGGAGAAAAGTGGCTTATGAAGGAGCAATTGTCCTTTAAGAAGAAGCCTACCACTGGAGAGCCGCTTTTCCAAGAGCCATCTCTGTTACAAGAGAAGCACACCACTCAGGGGAAGGTAGCCCTTTTGAAGAAGCCATGGGCATTGCAGGAGAATATTCACAGTAAAGATGAATTTGTTATGGAGCCAGTTTCTTTTAGGATGAAACATACCACAGATGAGGCAGCCTCCACCAAGGAGACATTATCTTTAAAGAAGAACAAGCCCACCATTCCAATAATGACGTCTACCTGCCCAGAACTGGTTGACTTGCAGAATACAGTTGGCAAAGGGAATGATTCCTTATTTATGGAGCCAGTGTCATTTGGGAAGAAGTCTTCAACTGAGGGAGCAATCGTTACCAAGACACCGTTCTCTTTAAAGAAGAAGAGAAAAACTCAGAGGAAGATGGCCTTCTTAAAGAAGCCACTAGTCTCAGAGAAGAGCACCTCTGAAGAGGAGTCAATCTTTAAGAAGCCGTTGCCCTATAAGAAAAAGCCTTCAACTGATGAGGAATTCCTCTTCCAGGATCCATTTGTACTGAAAGAGAAGCACAGCACTCTGCAGGAGGTATCCCTCTCAGAGAAGCCATCAGCTTTGCAGGAAAAGACCACCACTGAGGAAGAATCAGATATTCAGGAACCACTGGAGGAAAAGCCTACCACTGAGGGCGAATTACTCTCTCAGGAGCCATTTTCATTGCACGTTAAACCTACCAACAAATTTGGGCCCCTTTTCGGGAAGAGTTTGAACGTGCAGAAGAAGACTGATACCAAAGAAGACTCCTTGAAGAAGCTGTTGGCTTTGCAGAAGAAAAGCACCACTGAAGAGAAATCCCTTTTCAACAAACCACTTATTCTGAAGAAGAAACTCCCCACTGAGGCAACAACAAGCACAGAGAGCCAATTATCTTTAAAGAAGCCCACTGCTCAAGGGGAGGCATTCTTCTCGAGGAAGCAGTTGGTCTTCCAAGAGAACATCACCAATGAAGAGCAGTCTCTTCTTAAACAGCCGCTGGCCTTGCAGGAGAAGCCCACAATTGAGGAGGAGGCCATCCTGAAGGAGCCCTTGACCTTGCAGGAGAAGCCCACAATTGAGGAGGAGGCCATCCTGAAGGAGCCCTTGGCCTTGCAGGAGAAGCCCACAATTGAGGAGGAGGCCATCCTGAAGGAGCCCTTGACCTTGCAGGAGAATCCCAGCAGTGAGGAGGCGGCCCTCTTCAAGGAGCCATTAGCCTTTCAGGGGCAGCCTCCCATCAGTGAGGCATGCCATTTCAAGGAGATACTCCCCTTGAATGGGAATCCCACCACGGGGCAGGAGTTGTCCTTTGAGAAGCCAGTGGCCTTGCAAGAGAATCCCACCTACAAGGAAGACACCGTTCCTAAAGATCTCTTCATCCCCCAAGTGAAGACCAGCCCCCACGTGTCCAGCACGGCCACTGAATCCACAACAGGCATGTCCAGTACTTCCACCATGTCCAGTATGAGCAAGTTTAGTACCACAAGCAATTCCAGTGCTTGTGAATCCAGTTCCAATAAACCCTTCTCACCTTGGGACAAGAGATCACAGCACGAGGTATTATGCTCTCTTTCTTCTTATTGGGTGGTTTTCTTTGGTGTCCTGGAGGTGGCTGCTAGCAAAGACAATTTTTTCCTAAGCCTGTAAGCTGTGTATAGGAAGTTATAGTAAATCAAGTTGGCCTTGTAGAATCTCTTGTCTTCCTAATTGGCATAGTGATTCATCCAAGCAATTAGAAAGTTTTTATTCCAGGGATACCCACAAGGGTCTAGAATACTTTATTATGTTATATATGTATATATATAATACTGTATACATAGTGTGTGTGTGTGTGTGTGTGTGTGTGTGTGTGTATGGTGTATACTGTATACACAGTATATACATCAGGGGTGCCAAAAAATGTACACAAGTGGACACTTTGGTCAACGTTGCTCAAGCAGTAGTTCGCCGTAATCAGAAGTGCCTAGACGTTGAAGGTAACAAATTGGAGCACCTCTTGTAATTGTAGAAGTCAACCGTGACTTGTATTCATCTTTTGTTATTGGTATATATTGAGCATTACAATTTTAATACAGTTTTCCTTTCTTAAAATGTGTATACATTTTTTGGCACCCTGTGTGTGTGTGTGTGTCCTTGCAGTAGTGTTTACTTCTTTCAGGAAATTGCCTCTCTTGGTAATTTCAGTCTGCATTACAGTGGGCTTCAGTCAAAGATGGATAAAGTTCAGAGGCAGATCTTAAGGAAGATGGTCTTTAAGTTGTAAATTGAAAGGATGAAGGGATGAGATTTGGCAAGCAGGAGGAGAAATACCCCTCTTGTAGGCAAAACGACCTGGGTAACGGGGGTAGAAGGGAGGAAAAGGCTACTAAGAAGATGAATTAGGCCAGATCAAAGCATTGGGCATAACAAGGAACTTAAAAAGACAGATGACATAAGCCGAAATAGTAAAATACGAGTGTCTTTGTTGGAGAGTCTTGAGCTTACCTGTAAGTATGGTGCCTGGTTCCTGTGGCAGAACAGGCATGTACAAGAAGGACTAAGCCTTTCTCGATCAGTCAGCAGGACGAGGATTGCAGGGCCCATGGGTGCTGTGTTATGGCCCAGGATATGTGAATGAGCCTTGAGGAACCTTAGTAGAAGATGAGAGGGGGAAGAAAAGCATCATCTTTTAAGTGTATGTGCTAAGCCTTCTGTGGCACGTTGTTCCTCGTAATATGTCTTTTTGGTGATTTCCAAGCAGATAACCCCACTGGAGGATATTGAGAAGGACCACAATTATCAGTTTTTCAACTCAGTGTATGCCAAGGATATCTTCACTTACATGAAGCAGAGAGAGGTATGTAGGTGGCTGGGCGGGCCAATGATTTCTAGTTCTCATTTCCTTATCACTTCACCCTTCAAACGCAAGTTGAAAGGGGAACAACAACTGACATCTCCCAGTAGCTCTCCGTTCGTTAGAGATTGTGCTAAGGGATTTATAGACTAAACTATGTTGTTTAATTCTCCTAATAATTGCATGATGGTAGGTATTATCTCCTTTTAATAGATGGGGAAACTGCTCAGTCACACAACTAGTATGTAGTAGAGCTGGGATATGGACTAAAGTTTGATTACCTCGAAGACCGTAAGCCTGCTCCTCTAATTGCTGAGGAGACAGTCTCAGACTCAAAAATGGTCAAGCAGTCTCTTTCTGAGTGGTCGCTCTTAGAAATCTTTTCTCTGTGCAAGTTTCTGGCATCATATGTAAAATCACACCCTTTGTTTCAGCTCTCCACCCTGGTGAAATTTTCTTCCTTCTTTGAAATCTGCCCATCTCTTTTACTACGAATATTCATTGATTCCACGTTTTTTCTGTCTTTTTCAACAGTGCAGATGGGACCAAGATTATCTGCCAACTAGAATTTTAGTAGGCCATGTAGCAGAGGGAGGATGAGTATCTTGTATTCTCGCTAGAGACATAGTGTTTGATTAACTGACTCCAGAGCCCACATTTTTTTTCTAATGTACCTTAGAGGAAGTACTGTGTTTCTCCCAAAATAAGTCCTTTTTTATATTAATTTTTGCTCAAAAAGGCGCATTAGGGCTTATGTTCATGGGACGTCATCCTGAAAAATCATCCTAGGTCTTATTTTCGGGGAAACATAGTAAGAGAAAACTTTGCTATACCAGAAGTGTGGGCCTTAGCTCAGCAGTATAGGTTTCACTTGGGATTTTGTTAGAAATGTGGAAACCTGGCCCTACCCCAAACCTTCTCCAATAGACCTTGAATTTGAAAGATCCCCAAGTGGTACGTATGCATACTAAATTTGAGAAGCATTGCTCTGTATAGCATGGTATTGTGCTTTAGGTTGAATTGCAAAAAAGGGGCAGAATTTCTTTGGTGTCCATCTACAGTTACAGGTGTGTTCCTGCTTGAATAGCATGTGTGTCCATTTCCCAAGGATAACTGGAACTTGTCTGGAAAAGGATACTTTGATATACCCCTATCAGATAGGTACCAGCTGAAAGTAATGAGTTTAGAACTGTGAAGAAGTTAATTATGTTGTTACCATTTTTTTTCTGAGCTATTGGTTGCAATTTTTTTTTTCTAAGTTACAATTTTGGAACTATAAGAAGAGTTTGTTTATTAACATTTCGTTTTTATTGTCACCAGGAAAAGTTCATACTTAAAAAATACATGAACAGGCAGACTGACATCAACAGTGACATGAGGGCCATTCTTGTGGACTGGTTGGTGGAGGTGCAGGTAAACCTGACGACTACTGCTATTCTCTTTATCAATTATTCATTCAGCATCACCAGGAGCCGAGCATGGTAAAAATTTACTGGGTCTACAGAGCTGAATAAGCCGTGGTTCCTGTCCTCGGGGAGCTTATGATTTAGGGGGCAAGATAAGACATGCAGACAAACAAGTACAACACAAAACAGAATACACTAAGTGCTATAAGAATGTTGTAAGTAAGATACTGTGAGAACCCAGTGGAAGGAGAGATTATTTCTAGAAAAGGTAATGATGGTATGCTAGTTTAATCATTCTTAAAATCTGGTAAAAGTATAGTGATTTGGATAGAGGTCAGTGACCAAATCTTTCAAGCTTGGGTGGGATGGGTTACAGAAAGGTCATTGGGATGGGTAACAGAAAGGTCATTGTAGCACCAGACATGGCAGCTGTTTGGCCAGGGTTGGATGTTGAGGGAACACTGCTATGGATATTTAATTATCACTTCACACTAAGGGAAGATAGCACAGAATAGTAGCTGGCACATGGTAGGATGTCAGTACATACTTGTTGAATGAATGGAATTGAATGGATTGTTACGGAGTTTGCATGGAAATTTAAGGCATAGTCTATGCCCAGCAGAGTGTTACTATGCAATTGGGGAGAAAAAGTAATGTAGTTTAATATGCTTTAAGTACCAGAGAAGTGGTTCAGGCTCTTTGTAGTGACAGACCAGGGAAATGTAGATTTGAACATCAGCAAAGCATGAAAATATCTCTCGTCTTATGGAAATGATTAAAAGAATAGTAAATTAGATAAGAGTAGAATCTGGGGAGATATTAAATAAATAAAACTGATCCCAAAGATTGTTGATCATTACCAAGCCAGAAGGAGATTTCTAGTGGACTGTCAGCAGATTTTGTTCTCATCAACAGTTTTATTAGTGACGTAGATGAGAACAGAGAAGATGTACTCACCAAATTCAGTTGAAATTGGGTGTAGAGACGGAATAAATGGATAATAGCGATAAAATATCTCTACCAGCTGGAATGATAACTGAATCTTTCTTAAGCCTCTGTTATTTTTATTGCACAAAAATTCACATTTATTATAGCAAAGTGTAAGAATTTATAATTACCTATGATCCCACAACCATTGTTAATAGGTGTATATATTACCCCCACTTTTAAAGTGGTAGTTACCTACCAGGGTTGCACCTGTAGTGCACAAATCACAGAATCACAGGTGCCCAGGTCCCATCCCAGACTTACCAAATCAGAATTATGGGGGTGTGGCCCAGACACACATATTTTTATAAAGCTCTGCAAGTTAGCTTTATGGAAGGTATACTAATGTACGAGTATACCTTTTGGTAGAGAAGCACAGTTGACTATTTTGGTATATAGTTCTGTGAAATTTTGACATTTGTTTTGAAATAATGGATTTATAAGAAGTTGCAAAAATAGTATAGAGGTCGTGTGTACCCTTTACCTAGTTTCTCCCAATGATAGCATTTTGTATAAATGTAAGATAGTGTCACAACCAAAGTCCGCAGGCTTTATTTAAATTTCATCAGTTTTACATGCACTTATTTCTGTGTGTGTGTGTGTGTGTGTTTAATCTGTATAATTTTATCACACATGTAAATTTTGTAAGCAGCAGCAGCAGCAGCACCACAGTTAAGACACAGAACTGTGCCATCATGACAAGTATCTCTCATGTTATCCTTTTATAACCACCGCTATCTCCCTCCCCTTACCTTCCTGTCCCTGGAAACTGCTAATTTGTTCTCACCTCTTTAAATTTTGAATTTTATGAATGTCTTATAATGTCATACAGTATGTATGTAGCCTTTTGAGATTGACTTATTACTCACTGTAATTCTCTTAAGATCTGTCCACGTTGTGTGTGTTAATAGTTCATTCCTTTTGATTGCTGAGTAATATTCCATTGTAGGGATACCATGGTTTGTTTAACCATTCACTCATTGGAGGACATTTGGGTTGTTTCTAGTTTTTGAGACCCTGAAAAAAATTGCTGTAAACATTCATGTACAGGTTTTTATGTGAATATAAGTTTTCATTTTTAACATCAATACTCAGGAGTGGAATTGCTGGGTCATACGATAAATGTACATTTAACTTAATGAGAAACTGTCACAGAATGATTGTACCATCTTATGTTCTCACCTGCAATATATGAGCGAGTTCTAGGTGCTTTGCATCCTTGCTGGCACTTGGTATTGTTCGTATTTTTTGTTTTTAATTTTAGCCATCTAATCGTTGTATAGAGGAATGTCACCGTATTTTTAATTCACGTTTGCTCAAGGGCTAATAATGAACATCATCCTTATTTGTCATCCATATATTCTCTCTGGTGAAGTGTCTAAGTCTTTTGCCCAGTTTTAAATTGGGTAGTTTATTTCCCTCGTGTCAAGTTATGAGAGTTCATTACATATTCTTGATACAGATTCTTTCTTGGATACGTGATTTACAAATATATCCTACCGTTCTATAGGCATTTGATTCTCTTACCTATGTCTTTCACAGAGCAAAAGTTTTTACTTTTGATAAAGTCCTGTTTTTCAATGTTTTCTTTCTGGATTGTGCCATTTGTGTCATGTCTAAGAACACTGCCTAAAAGTAGGTCATGAACATTTTCTCCTATATTTTATCTAAAAGTTTTATGGTTTTAACATTAATTCTGTAATACATTTTGAGTTTGTTTTTGTAGAAGGTGTGAAGTTTTTGAGGTTCTTTTTTTTTCTTTGCGTATGGATGTCCAATTGTTCTAGCACCATTTGTGGAAAAATATACTTTCTCCACTAAATTGCTTTTGCACCTTTGCCAAAAATCAATTGGCCTTATTTGTGTAGGTCTATTTCTATACTTATTTCTATATTCTATTTCACTGAGCTCTGTGTCTGTCCTTTTGTCAATACCAAACTGCCTTTATTTCTGTAGCTTTATAGTAAGTCTTAAAAGTAGGTAACATGATTCTTTCAACTCTATTCTGTCTTTTTTTCCCCAAAATTGTTTTAGCTATTGTAATTCCTTTGCCTTTCTACATAAATTTTAGATTCAGTTTGTCTATATGTACAAAATATCCTGCTGAGAGTTTGATTGGAGTTGAGTTATGTTTTGTGCAGAAAAAAGTTACCATAATGGGCCTAATACTGCTATCCTTAGAAGGTCTGTTTGCAAAGTGGCCCTTGGCTGGCATCTGGGAACTTGACTGGTAAACAGTTCCCTACACTGCTATAAAACCCTCCCTTAATGGTAATTGTGCCTAAAGTCTTTGTGCAAACAATGGTTTATTCTGAACACCTGCTTCCCTTCTGGGAGTCTGGAATTTAGGTACATGCTAAGCAGAGAGTGTTTACGTGACCAGCTCTCAATAAAATCTTAGGCACCGAGTCATTAATGAGCTTCCCTGGTAGACAACACTTTACGCACGTGGTCATATCTCATCACTGGAGGAATTAAGTGCATCCTGAGTGACTCTACTGGGACTGGACTCTTGGAAGCTCGCTTCTGGTTTTCACCAAACTTTGCCGATGCTTCTTTTCTCTGTGCTGATTTTGTTTTGTATCTTTTGCTATAATAAATCACAGCCATGACCATGACTGTATGCCGAGTCCTGTGAGTCCTCCTAGGAATATGGTCTTGGGGACCCACAACACGCATCAATAAGTAGAGTTGAATAGAATTGACATCTTTTTTATGTTGAATCTCCCAACCCATGAATGTGGTATGTTTCTCATTTCTTTAGGGTTTCTATGGTTTTGGTTTTTCTGGTGTTTTTCTTCTTTTTTTTTTTTTGTAATTTCCTTTATTCTGTGAAATATTTTTGTTTTTTTTAAAGTTTATTGGGGTGACAATTGTTAGTAAAGGTACATAGATTTCAGGTGTACAGTTCTGTATTACTTCATCTATAAATCCCATTGTGTGTTCACCACCCAGAGTCAGTTCTCCTTCCATCACCATATATTGGATCCCCTTTACCCTCATCTCCCACCCCCCTCCCCCCTTACCCTCTGGTAACCACTAAACTATTGTCTGTGTCTATGAGTTTTTGTTTCTCATTTGTTTGTCTTGTTCTTTTGTTGTTTTTGGTTTATATACCACATATCAGTGAAATCATATGGTTCTCTGCTTTTTGTGTCTTACTTATTTCACTTAGCATGATAATCTCAAGATCCATCCATGTTGTCACAAATGGTGCTATTTCATCTTTTCTTACCGCCGAATAGTATTCCATTGTGTATATATACCACAACTTCTTTATCCATTCATCTATCAAAGGACATTTTGGTTGTTTCCATGTCTTGGCCACCGTAAACAGAGCTGCAATGAACATTGGAGCACACGTGTCTTTATGTATAAACGTTTTCAGATTTTTTGGGTAGATACCCAGGAGAGGGATTGCTGGATCATATGGTAATTCTGTTCGTAATTTTTTGAGGAACCTCCACTCTGCCTTCCATAACGGCTGCACCAGTCTGCATTCCCATCAACAGTGCATGAGGGTTCCTTTTTCTCCATAGCCTCTCCTACACTTGTTATTATTTGTCTTGTTGATGATAGCCATTCTGACTGGGGTGAGGTGATATCTCATTATGGTTTTTATTTGCATTTCTCTGATGATTAGTGATGTTGAGCATTTTTTGATATGTCTATTTGCCATTTGTATGTCCTCTTGGAGAAATGTCTCTTCAGGTCGTCTGCCCATTTTTCAATTGGGTTGTTTGTTTTTTTGGTGTTGAGTTGCATGAGTTCCTTGTATATTTTGGATATTAGCCTCTTATCGGAGGCACCATTTGCAAAAATCTTCTCCCATTCAGTTGGTTGCCTCTTTATTTGGTTGATGGTTTCTTTTGTTGTGCAGAAGCTTTTAAGTTTCATATAGCCCCATTCGTTTATTTTAGCTTTTACTTCCTTTGCCTTTGGAGCCAAATTCATAAAATGCTCTTTGAACCCAAGGTTCATAAGTTTAGTACCTATGTTTACTTCTATGCAGTTTTTTGTGTCAGGTCTTACGCTTAAGTCTTTGATCCATTTTGAATTAATTTTGTACATGGTGACAGATAGCAGTCCAGTTTCATTCTTTTGCACATGGCTTTCCAATTCTCCCAGCACCATTTATTGAAGAGGCTATCTTTTCTCCATTGTATGTTTTTTGCTTCTTTGTCAAAAATTATCTGTCCCTGTTTATGTGGTTTTATTTCTGGGTTCTCAATTCTATTCCATTGGTCTATGTGTCTGTTTTTCTGCCAATACCATGCTGTTTTGATTATTGTTGCCCTGTAGTACAAGCCAAAGTCAGGGAGTTTGATACCTCCAGTATTGTTCTTTTTTCTTAAGATTGCTTTGGCTATTCGGGGTCTTTTGTGGTTCCAAACAAATCTGATGATTTTTTGTTCTATTTCTTTAAAAAATGCCTTTGGGTTTTTGATGGGTATTGCATTAAATCTGTATATTGCTTTGGGTAATATGGCCATTTTAACTATGTTGATTCTTCCAATTCATGAGCATGGAGGTTCCCCCCCCCCCATACAGGTTCTGTACATATTTTGTTAGATTTGCAGCAAAGTATTTTATTTTCCTGGAGCTCTTATAAATGGCATTTTTAAAAATTTAGATTTCCATTTTTAGTGCCAGTATGAAATATTTGTATTCATGCTTTGACCTTTTATTTTATAACCTTGCTAAAAACTCACTTATTAATTTTTAGGGTTTTTTGTAGGTTTATTGAATTTATCTATATAAACAGTTATGTCATTTGTAAATGGAGACAGTTTTATTTCTTCCAGCAGTTTTATTTTTCTGTTACCTTAGAGAGTTGTGAGTTGGCAGGTCCCAGAGGCTGAACCTGTGTTTGACTAGCTTATGCATGGCATCCTGCATCAAAGACCCAAGTGCTTATTAATCTGAGTTTGGACATGATTTTCGTACTCACATTGGAATTTTACATTGTATTGTTGTTTCCTTTGAGTGCTAGGGGAAGAGTCACGTTAACTTTTCATATTAAAAAATTGTCATCCATTTCATGACCTTGCAAAACTCTTGTTTTTAATCTTCTCTTTTATGACATAAACATTTCTGGTACATAGCCCTTTCCTTTGAATATGCTGTAGTAAATGCAACTAAAAATCACAAAGACTGATCCTTTTCAATATTTCGGCAAAATGTTTAAAATGTATTACCAGTTTCATTGCTTTTTATACCATTGATATTTGTCTCCATTAAATAATTCGTAATAAATTATAATATTTGCCTAAATTTCTGCAGGAAAATGCACAGCAGAATATATTCAAAGCTCTCTATGGTCATGCTTTATTGCCCTTGTTTCTAATTTTTGCTATTTAGCTCTTGCTCTAGTAAAATAGAGAAATAAAATGACTTCTACCAAAGTATTTCTTTCACAATGTTCCAATCTGCAAATTAGAATAGTTTGGTTATAATACCTTAGATTATAATCTGTAGTATCTTGGTTTAATTTAGTAGAAATCAAGAGATACCTGTGTTAGTCATTATTAATTAGAAGTTAAGAAAATGCATACCACAGTGAAGAAAAATTTAAAGTGGCAATCTATGCTGAAATAATCTAAACTATCAGTTCACACACTTCTTGAGGTGGACCCCAAAGAACTTTGGATTATATGGGTTATACCTATCAATAATTGCTGTATTAGAAATTAAATCTGAAAAATTTTAAACATTAATATATGAATTCAGACAGTAGTATTTCCTTAAAGATTACTAGAAAATTGGAATTTGAAATTCTCAGTGTAATTTTTGTAATCTGTTACTATCTTGCACTTGGGATGGACTTTTGCTCCTGCATGATTTTGTACATCACACATTGGTCATTTGCAAAAAAATGTTCACAGAATTAGGCAGAACCCCCAAATTTGATAAATTTCATTATGTAATGTAAAAAAATGTTAATATCCCCACTGATCTCATTGGAAAAGCCTTTATGTAGGGGAAGCTATCACATGTATGGTGACATGTACAAGTTTTCCAAAATTACAATTTTTCTTGAAAGCTTAAATTTTATCAATGGCTAAAAATATTCTCAATTGTTTCCCTTTGAAATGAAGGTTCACTGTTAATGTTTGAGAATATATCTGCCACATAACCACATGTGAATAATTATAGCCTCATGGTTAGTCATTCCCTGAAGTAAAAATTGTGTTTCATGAAAAAAAAGTGGATAGTGCAGCTAGAAATTCAAATAATTGCAAAAAGATTTCTCCTCAAGACAACGAACGTGCTTCAGTATATGTTCCCTTTAGATTCTGAAAGAAAATAATATGCATTGTATTTGACAGCTTGGTAAAATTGGTAATGAGATTAAATTTTAGGAGGTAGTTTTTTGATACATTGTCTAGGTATGAAGTCTCATTCTTTTTTGTGTGTTGTTTCTTAAATATAATTTATTTAACTAAGTTTATAATTTAGTGTTTAACCGCAGCTCACAAAGTTTCCTAAAGTTTTGTTTTAATAATTGTTTGATTTGCAAAGTACTTTTTTTAACCACATTCATATCTGAAAATTAAAAGAAAAAATAAGCACATTTTCCATGGGACAGCTAAGAAATTTAATTAGTACAGAAGATTTCTTTGTTGAGCAAGGAAGCCCGGTAAGGGCTGACGTGATCTCAGGAGATGTTTCTTTTCTTTCGTATTCTTACTGTTGAAGATCCCTGCTCTTGTCTTTTTTAAAAATAATTTTTATTAAATTCATTGAGATGACATTGGTTAGTAAAATTATATAGGTTTCAAGTGTACAATTTTGTAATACATCATCTGTATATCACATTGTGTGCTCACCACCCAGAGTCAGTTCTCCTTCCATCACATCTATTTGACCCCCTTTACCCTCATCTCCCACCCCCCGCCCCCCGCCCCCCTTACTCTCTGGTAACCACTAACCTGTTGTCTGTGTCTATGAGTTTTTGTTCATTTGTTTGTCATTTTCATTTGTTGCTTTCAGTTTTATATCCCACTTATGAGTGAAATCATATGGTTCTGTTTTTCAAATACAGTTGACGTACAATATACTGCATTAGTTTCAGGTGTATAACATAGTAATTAGACATATAACGTAACAAAATGATCACCTTGATAAATCTAGTACTCATCTGACACCCTACATAGTTATTACAATATTATTGACCAAGTTCCCTATGCTGTACTTTACATCTCCATGATAACCATATTGTCTAAGAAGAATGAAAATAGCCATATCTATTTCATTTGCAACATTTTCACATGTACTTATTTTATCTCTACAGAGTGAATCAAATGGGACTTAATGATAGTTCCCAGGAAAATATAATGTCTTTATAACATCATGGTTTTTTAGAAAATGCTATAAATAAATTTTTCTATACTTGATTCTTTCCAAGTTTATATATACTCGATTCCCTCCCAATTTACAAGTGTTTTACGGTATCTGTCCTAAAAGGTCCAGCTACAATGTGCTTTCTTTACAAAGTATTCCCTATGTCTACAACCAGCAGTAATTCCTCCTTCCTCTTAATTCACATAGCTCCATGTTCATGACCTCTATTTTGGCGCTTTTCAGTCTATTTTTTAGAATAATTAATATTATAAAGGAAGAATTTTCTGTTGAAACTATTCACAGAGAGATTGGGCTGTATCAGCAGGTTCTGTGGCAGGAACTGACCACCTTTCTTGGTGGAGATATTAAAGAGAGGATTCAAGCATTGGTTGAGGTGTTGGACTAACACAGATTTTATTGTTCTCCAATCCTAAGAGCCTAAGGGGTTGTGAGGAAGAAGCATCACTGAGGATTGGGTAGGAGCCCTGTGTACAGTGCACATAGTGCCTGCACACGGCCTCCAGCCAAAGCCAAAGTGGGCAACGGAATCCAGCTCATACTCTGTTTGTCAAGCTGTGCATTCTGACCGTGGGGCTGCCATGCCCTGAGGCAGGGGCACCTTTTGTTGATTCATATAAAGGTACTGTCTACTTGATAAGGTGTGTGCCTGCAGGGTGGCGTTCACCCACAGAAGGTACCTTCTCTCTAATGTTCACAAAAATGCCATATAGGCGAGCACTAACTCTGGGGATGCTGCTATAGGAGATGGTTTCTTGGAATTGGTGAAGGCAAGACAAGAATAAATAAAAGGGAAGGAGGGTTATACTACTACCATATTTCCTGAAAATAAGACCTAGCCGGACCATCAGCTCTGATGCATCTTTTGGAGCAAAAATTAATATAAGACCCAGTATTATATTGTATATATTATAGTGTATTAAAGACCCGGGCTTACAGTAAAATAAGACCGGGTCTCATATTAATTTTTGCTCCAAAAGACACATTAGAGCTGATGGTCCGGCTAGGTCTTATTTTCAGGGAAACAGTAATGCTTCATCTCATTCTGGCTTCTCCAGCCCCTCAGCTCACTTCCAAAGGGTACTATTGGTGCTTGTTCCCAGTCCATACATTCTAACAGCATAGCTAGTTGGGATGATAAATTAATGGATGAATAAACTGGTAAATAAGTGTCTATTTCAGAGGTAGATAGACATGCTCTCGTTTGGGAGTTCAGTGTATAAGGTAATAGCAAATGGGGAAAGGAAGAATCTAAGTACGTATTGGAGATCAAGGGGGGAGGGCGTTCACTCCAGGCGTTCATAGACAAGGCAGAGTCTTTCTCTCTGATTTGTATGACTGGTCACCTACCCAGATGTGTAGGGATAGATACTGCCAGTCCTCAAAGGCACTGGAGATACCCTCAGGCACCTACCTGAAGTAGTTCCCACATTTATAGCAGAGTCGCACCTGGCCAGGTCTGGTAGCTCTGCTTTTCTCAGTGCTGCAGATCAGGTAGTCGCATTTATCTGGATGTGATTTTGGAGCTGGACAATATGCAGATTTTTGCTCTGTTTGTGTATTCCTCCAGATGACCTTTGAGGTGAGTCACGAGACCCTCTATTTGGCAGTGAAGCTGGTGGATCACTACCTTATGGAGGTAATATGCAAGAGGGACAAGCTACAACTCATTGGTTCCACTGCTTTTCTGATTGCAGCAAAATTTGAGGTGAGCCTGAGTCCACAGAACCTGGAAAGAACTAATCAATCAGATTTGCTCAACCCAGATACATATATATATATGTCTACGTATATGTGTGTATATGTAGGCATGTGTATGTATATATGCATGTGTACCGTGTATGTATGTGTGTATGTGTATATGTGTATACATATATACACATGTGTGTATACGTTTGCATATATTTGTACCTGTGTGTGTGTTTACAATTATACACACACACAAATAATTTTTTCTACCAATTTTTTGTCTGTTCTCCCCAGCAGGGCAGCCGGTGTTGGGTGTCGATGGTGGTATGTTTGTTTCTTGGCATCAACAAGGTTCTTCCATTTCCTCTAAGATGTGTATATGTGGGCATGTGCCTAATTAAATGGGTCATTCTTTTTCAAGCTTCCTTTTGGTCCATGATTCTCTGTCCTCCACCCTTTCCTTTTTCCACCAATCCATCTCCATCTCGTGGAATGTTGTACTGCATGTATAAGAAAGCATTTCCAAACTTGGGTGCTGGAGACATTTAAGAGAAATGGCCTGGGATACATGATAACGAGTCGGGTGAAAGAGTTATTTTTCAAGTGGCAGTATAAGAACAAGAAGCTGGTCACTCCTTCATAACCACAATCCATCTAACTCATTTCTCTGATTCTTTCCTCTTCTTTCGATGCTAAATGATCTTGTTTAACTCTCATTTTATAGGCTGGTTGTGTGAAATCGTAGGGTTTAGGAGCAGAGAGGTAGCCAGTTTTACTGAGTTCTAAGAGCTTTAGAACTGTGGGTTTGTATTTGTGCTCCCTCCCGTACTTCCTCCCTCCCCAGCTCTATCCCTAACTGGCTTCTTGCCTTCCTCCCTCCTTTGCTCATTCACTCCCTACCTTGGTCAGTATCTCCCTCCCTAACTCTAACCCTCCCTCCTTTGCTCCTTACTTGCCTCCTCCTCTCCCTCTCTTGCCACCCTTGCCCTTGCTTCACTTCCGCCCCCACTTCACTCCTGCCCTCCCTTCACTTACACCCTCATTCCCTAGGAACCTTCCTCCCTCCAACCCTCTTTCAATCCATCCGTTGATCCCTCCATCCCTGCTTTGTGTACTGGCTCACTCCATACTGGGCTCCTTCCCTCTGTGGCTCTTTCCCTCCCTCCCTTTCTGGGTCCCTCTCTTGCTCACTGCCTTACTTCCTCACTTGCTCCCTCATTTTATCCCTTGCTCCATCCCTCCCTCGCTCACTGGTTCCCTCCCTCTCTCCCTCCCTCTGTTCCTTCCACCTTTGTTCATCCCTCACTCCTGTGTCTCCCTCCCTTCCTCCATCCCACCTACAATCCCCTCCATCCCATCCTCCCACTTTCCCTTCTTGCCTCCCTCCCTTCCTTTCTCTCCCCTTCCCTTGCTGACTCTCTTCTGTCCTCCCCTTGCTAAGTCTCTCCCCTCCATCCCACCCTCTCTCCCTTGCTTGTCTTTCCCTCCCCCACCTTGTTTCTCTTATGCCTTGCTCCCTCCCCCCTCTGATCTCCCCTTCTCTCCCTCCTCCCCACTTTTCTGCTAATTCCTTCTCTCCTTTCCTCTCTTTCCCCTTCCCTCCCTACTTCCCACCCTTGATCCCTAGTCTTCGCTTGCTCCCTGTCCCTTTTCTCTCTCCTTCCCTCCCTCCCGCCCTCGCTCTCTCCCTCACTGTTTCCCTCTCTGGCTCACTTCCTTCCCTATTTACTCCCCTGGTTCCCTTCCCCCCCTCCCTGCTTCCTCTCTGCTTCCTCCCTGCTAGCTCCCTGTCTTGCTTACTTCCTTATTCATTCCCTCCCAGCCACTCTTGCTTACTTTACTCCCTTCTATCCTCCTTTCATCCCTTGCTTCCTAGCCTCCTCCTTCCTGTTCTCCCTCTCTCCCCTCGTCTTGCCTCATTCCCTCCCTTGCTTCCTCCTTACTGCTTCCCTCTCTGGCTCATTTCCTCCCTGCTCACTCACTCCCTGGTTCTTTCCCTTGTTTCCCCTCCCTGTCTCCCTCCCTCCTTCTCTCCCTCCTTTTCTTCCTCCTCCCTTTCCCTACCGAGGACCCTTCTTATGGCTTGAGCAAATACTTTATGCCTCAGCCTCAAGGGGGTTAAAAAAAGCAGCTGGGGTCCCTAGAGTGCAGGAGGGAGGAGGAGAGTACCGGGGGCACTTCTAAGCAAATCTTGAAACCGGGAACACCACTCTTTTGGTTGCCAGGACAAAGGGCCCCTACTAAGTTTTTTGGAGAAGGGGTGTTTTCCCCTCACAAGATTGAGAAGTACAGAAAGACTTTTGCAAGGGGAGGTGTGGAGGTAGTATGAAAATAAAAGGAAGGAAGGAGCCTGTAATGAATAGAGCAATGGAAAGGAGAGTTTCTTGCCATGGTCCTAACTACTAGGTTGCTGTGTGAACTTGAACAAGTCACTTCCTCTCTCTCAGCCTCAAGTTCCTTGTCTGAAAAACCAGAAGGTTGGTCTAGTTTGTGATCTGAAAACAGAAACAGAGACAGGTGTGGGAGAATGCTGGGGTGGCCATGCAGATGTAGTAAGAGAAACACTCCAGGGCTCTTCCTGCCTCCTACTCCTCTCCCCAGAACCAGTTTTCAGCCTTCAGAGGGCCTGGCATAGTAAGGTGTCCTGGGCGAGTTCTGCTGACCCTTGGCCTGGCCAGGACCTTCCCAGTCTAGCCCCCATGCACGGCCTCCCACCCCCTGCAGGCCTCAGTCTCCACTTAGGCTCCCTCTGTGCCTGGCTGCCTCTCTCTCACTGCCTGTTTCCCCCGGCAGTGCTCCCTCCCAAACTTTGTTTATTCTTTAGACTAGGACACAAGTGAGGGCCTCTTTCCCATCTGTACTTCCCCTTTTTTGGTCTCCTTCCGCCCTTCCCCCCAGAACAGGCCTTACATTTCCTTTTCCTGTCTCTCACTTACTAGAAGTGTGATCACTGATCCCAGTCCTGGTGCCATTGTTTGCTTTTCTATGGCTGTAAGAATCCATCCTAAGAGGCTGCAGCCTTTCTCCAGTGGTGCAGTTTTTAGGCAGATCTCTCCTGTCTCTCAGATTGTTTTTTGCAGATGGGTCACTGAAATCAACCAGAAGCTGGCTCTCAGGGCTGAGCAGAAGGTTTATGGCAGGAAATGTTATTGCCTCCTGTCCTTCACCCCTCTCCTCCTCTGCATTTCATCTCCAAGCAGATAGGAGTGGACGGTCTTTGCCTGGTTGTGACTGCCTCTCCTCTCCACCTGTAGGAACCCTACCCACCTTGTGTGGATGACTTCCTGTATATCTGTGATGACATTTATCAGCGAAAGGAGATGCTCGCCATTGAAATTAGCATCCTGCAAACCCTCAAATTCGATATCAACATTCCTGTAGCCTATCATTTTCTGCGCAGATATGCTGTGGTAAGATAAAGGCGGCACATGTCCATTCTCCCACTGCTGGGTTAGTCCCCTCCATACCCAGAGTGACTGTGTGAATGGCAGGGAAAGGGAAAGGCAAAGGGATAACTGGGGGCAGGGGAATTGCTTCTACAGTCCACCCTCCTAGAAGGGCAATCTTTATGAAGTGTGGGAGGAAGAAATTGCAGGTTTCCACAGTGTGCTTAAAGTTTTGAGGTGAGGGCAGAGTAGGGGAGGGAGAGAAGATTCTTTTATCAGGAAGGGACACATGGGAAGTTTGAGGGAGATGCTGGAAAAGTTTTCCTTCACCTGATTATTGGTTAAGGGGTGGGGGAGATGTCACTTTATAATTACTCGTTGTATTCTACAAGTGGGTGTTGTGTACTTTTCCTCTATGTGTGTGCTAGAGGTTATAATTGTTAAAAAAGACAAACAAGAAAGGGGAAGGAGTGCTTTTGGAGCATGGAACACCCCCTAGGCTGGACCCAGGTGCAAAGTTGCGTGGCATCAGGCAGAAAGCCATTTAGGCGTGAGGTGGTATAAGTGGAGAGAGTGGGTCCAGGGGTCTGCTGCTTGGTGCTGGCGTTCTAAATTGTTTGCTGAGCTAGTCTTCTTGTGACTTTAGTGTCTCCGTGCTGACATGAACATACTGACCCTGTCCCGCTTCGTCTGCGAGATGACCCTGCAGGAATACGACTATATCCATGAGAGGGCTTCCAAGCTAGCTGCTGGCTGCTTTCTCTTGGCCCTCTACATGAAGAAGCTCGGACACTGGGTAAACATTTGCTCTGGGGCAAGGGGTAGGGATTCCGAAGCACAGGGTCAGCTCCGGAGGCAGGAGGAAGGTGTACATTAGGGCTGTGGGGGATTCAGTGACATCACTGCCATATACCCACAGTGACGGATTCTTTGACATCTCGACATAATAGGAGCCCAGCTGCCTAAAGGGTCTCTACAGCAATTGTTTTAAAGAATTGCATTTCATTTTTCTTAGTCATGGTACCCTTCATTCCAAAGAACGCTTACCTGAAAGCCTGATATTGCAAAACAGACTAATGTGAAATGACTCTGATTGCAGCAGGGGGTAGGTAGGGTGGGCCCAATTCTTACCTGACCCCATTTCTCCTCTGCCCCTCACAGTCCCCTCGGCGAGGTTGTCCCCTGAGGGAGCTTGTTGGAACAGGGTTTGAAAGGCACTGACCCAGAGAACAGAGGAGTGAAAGCAACTACCCATGTGTATAACAGGGGACCCACATGTACACTGTAGTGCTCTTCTCTGAAGAGGAAGGTCCCTGAGCCTCCTTCCCCAAAACAAATAAAACCCATATTTGATGGTTTCTCTGTTTTATGAAAAATTGAATGAAAGCAACTGCAGAGAACTGTGAATTTTTACTGATGTGTAACATGCAATCCAAGTACAAAGAGTATGCTTGCAAGTGACCATACTCTTCCCAGCCACTCCTGAGCACCCCCAACCTACAAATCCTAGAGCAACTACTGATGGGAAAGCCTCTGTGTACTGAGAAAGAACCCTGTAAACAGTTATGTTTCTATAGGTTGAGTGCTTAAATAGTGATCTCAGCACTTTGTTTAATCTTCACAAGAACACTGTAAGATCAGTATTATCCCTACTTTAGAGATAAGAAATAACTACCCATGTTTTGCTAATGAGTGGCACAGCCTTGGGTGGTGCACGGTCAGTACTGTATAATCAGAATGGATGTGGCCATAGCTCTGGAGCCACGTTCTGGGAGGCCCCACGCTGAGCCAGGCTTTGACCCTTGGATCCTGGGGAAGTCTGGTAGGTCCTGAGGAGCTCAGGGCAGCAACATGCTTGCCAACCAGTATAGAAATATTTCAGTGTTTTAACCCTTGGCATGGCTGTACCAGTGAGTATTAGGTAAATGTCAGCCCTGATCTGAACCCTGGTAGTACAGCTCCATAGTCCTCTATGCTATATACCCTGCTTCTATAGATAAGAAGGCTTCATAGAGGAGGTGACTTTTGAGTTGGATCTTGAAAGGAACGTGTGAGAGGAGACAATCTAGGTAGACAGATAATTGAAAAGGGATGAAGCTCAATAATTGAAAAGGTGTGAAGGAAGTGAGAAAAGAGTGTGATGTATTTGGGGCAGAAGAAGATATTTCCTGTGGATAGAGCAGAGGCTATGTGAATAGAGAATGGTGAGAGATGAGGCCAGAATGGTAGGCTGCGGTCAGATTGTAAGAGCCCTTTGATGCCATGCTGAGAGGCCCATTTTATGCTGAGGCATTGGAAGTTTTCTAGGCAGGGGAGTGACATACTCACATTAGTGTGTTTTGGAAACAGTATTGGTATAGCAGTATAGAAGGTGTATACTACCGTGTTTCCCCGAAAATAAGACCTAGCTGGACCATCAGGTTTAATGCGTCTTTTGGAGCAAAAATTAATATAAGACCCTGTCTTATTTTCCTATAAGACGGAGTCTTATATAATATAATATTATATAATATAATATGATATAATATAATATAATACTGGGTATAATATAATATAATATGTAATATAATAATACCAGGTCTTATATTAATTTTTGCTCCAAAAGAAGCATTAGATTGTCTGGCTAGGTCTTATTTTTGGAAAACACGGTAGATGAGAGTGTAAAAGTGGCAACACCAGCGAGTAAGTTTTGGTAATAGTCAAGGTAAAGCACTGGGGTCCCAACCAATGCAGTGACAGTGGGGCCATGATCTTATTTAGTACACCGAATATAATGTGTGAGTCCCCTGCTCACTATGCCAATGACTGCCCTTTGCTTGTGACAGTGGTTTCCAAACATTATTCAGTAGAGCCCTGGGATTCCTGCAGTAGGGTCTCAGGGCCCATGTAAAAGGTAAAGGGATCCAAATTGGTGGGCTTGTTTGCCCTCACCCCCAATTCCAGGTAAGATATTTGGGCTTCCAGGTAAGCTGTTTAAAAAAAAAAAAAAAAAAAAAAAGGAGTTCAGGTAAAATAATTAAAGATATTTTTAGAAAAACCACTGCCTTATAGAATAAATCTTCCTTTCTCTACCTGTGGAGCTGCCACTTGACTTTCGACACTCATTGCAGATGTGCCCTCCTCTGTGACGCTTTCTGTGACTCTGCTGGCCAAAGATCATGGGTCCTGCCCTGCTCCTCCAGTGTCCCAGGCTCACTTCCATCATAGCACTTCCCACACATTTTGTAATTCTCTGTGTGCACATCTCTGCTCCACTACACTACAGACTCCTGAAGGGCTTTAGTCATACGTATATTCCCAGCATCCTATACAGGGCTGGGTAATATCCTTAGCCCTAGCCATCACTTTTTAGGCACTTACTATGCACTGGACTCTGTTTCATGTGTTTTGTATATAGTAACTCATTTAATACTATCATTTAATTACTGTAATGATCCCTGTTTGGCAGATTGAGAAACTGAGGCACCAAAAGGTTAATAAAGAACTGGTTTAAGGCCATGCTGTTAGTGAAACTAGAATTTGAACCCAAGCAGTTTGCCTCCAGAATTTTTGCTCGTAAATACTCTGCTATTTTACTTGCCACAGAACCGGCATCCTTGAACTTGAATGAGAAAATGAATGCATGGAATGATAGCTGTTAGAGCCAGAGCAGAGGAACAGCCTTAAGTTCCTGTTGGCTGTTGAGTTGGGCCCTCAATTTTAATCAGAGGTTTGCCTGGCCATTGGCTCTTGACCTGAGAGTGAGTAAATTACAAAGTCAGTCCTGTTCCTTAGGTGGATTTCAGCATGCCTGAATACCTATGGGCAGGGCTAGCACCCAACTGGTCCCTATGGATATAGCCATACCACTTGTTTGTGGCTGGACCCTGTTCTTCTAGGTAGTACCCTATAATTATCAGTCAGTGTTTGTGTCATGTGAGTCTGAAATGTTTTTGACTGGCTTCCCTTTCTATATCAAGGATAGGAAGTTTGGATTTGGGATAGCAGGGACAGAGGAAGGGTCTGCTTCCTGTCGTAAAAGTCACTATTCATTGCTTCTCCCAGGCTCCCACCCTGGAGTGTTACAGTGGCTACAAGACCTCTGATCTTCACCCCTTGGTCAAGCAGCTGAACAACATGCTGACTTCACGTTCTTCCAATAAGCTCAAGACTGTGCATTCCAAGTATTCTCACCAGTAAGTGCCAAGCTCCAGGTAAAGTTGGGTTTGTGCTCAGTCATGGGGAGGCCCAGACTAGCTTCACTTAAGGGAAAAGAAAGGTTCACGTACTGTTTTCCCTTACTGTCTGCTCCAGGGTTAAAGCAAGATAAGGAACCAAGGGCCTTAGGTCCCACTTATTCCATGGAGCCCGCTTCCTTGGCCTATTTTACACTGAGCACACACCTCTTCCTTTTGCAGGGTCTTCTTTGAAGTCACCAAAATCCCCCCCTTGGACATGTTGGAGCTGGAGGAGATTATGAACTCCTGCTAATTCTGAGACTGAGGGCCTGGACCTCTGGCAGCAGTCACCAAGGCCAGGCGTGCATTTAAATAGGCTATATTTATTCTGTCCTTTAATTTGTCTTTTTATCACTTTTCTTCATTTTTAGTCTTTGTTTGACTTTTCCCAAACTGTTAATGTTATAAATATTTAAGTTTTTTTATGAAAGAAAAAAAATGTTGTATTTGTTTTGAGAATTAATAAAAAAATATTTGTTGTTCAAAGTGGCTCACCTCCCCTCTTACTGCTCAGGAACCCCATGCACAGCCCAAGGATTTTTTTCCCCCTGCCTGCTAAATACTGCCTCAGGGTGTAGCTTATCTGGTTCCCTTTTCAGTTTGGAAGCTTTCTCTTCACCGGAAGAGGAATTGAGCTACGTATGAATTGATGGATGTGTCTGTAGAAAGAGGTTTCTTGGGAGGGCGCGCGGTTTGGGGGATGTCCAGTTCAGGGAGAGCAACCTCTACCTGACAGGCAGGCCTCAGGGTTCAGATTTGAACCAGTACCCTTTGGTCCCTGTCTCAGGTTTGCTGTCTTTATTTCTTCCTAGATGACGAAAAGATGGAGATCACAATTTTCACCCAAATGTAGCACTAGTTTCATAGTTAGGCAGCTTTCTGGAGTCTAAATTTGAAAAAACTGCTTGGAGTGGCGTGCTGAAATCACTTTTAGTCTTTATCTTCTGTCAAGAGGAGAAATTTCCACCTGTAAAATCAGTGTGGTGTGCCATGAATGCAAGTATCAACCATTTGCTCAATCTTTCATGCATAAAGCCTTAAGGAGATTTTACATATATAT
Organism: Rhinolophus sinicus; assembly: GCF_057876585.1. Lineage (NCBI taxonomy): Eukaryota > Metazoa > Chordata > Mammalia > Chiroptera > Rhinolophidae > Rhinolophus > Rhinolophus sinicus. The sequence continues at coordinate 38,603,779 of NC_142518.1, forward strand.
AGTCTCTGGGGTGATGTGTCTGGGACAGCTGTCTCCGTTGTTCCCACAAGAGTTGAACATCCTTTGCTAGTTGATGAGGAGCCACTGCCTTAATCTTGCCTTTAGGACCTCTGGGTCCTCCCCATAATCTAACCACTGAAGCAAGTAATGTCTGTCATAGCAGTATGCCTCTGGGGCTCTGTTCTGGTACTGTGGCTGGCAACTGTTCTGATTGGTCTGTGGCCATTTGTTCCCACTTGCCAAGTGTTTTGAATATCAGTCTTCGGGGTAGATATCTGGTGGAGGGGGCAGTCAATGGAGATGTTACGGGGAAAATACCTCCCCGATTCTTGGCCCAGACTCCCCATGCTAGTTTGGTCATATCACCTTTTCTGATGGGTTTGGGATAGGAGGGAGAGCATGCCATGTCTCTACTTAGATGTCTTAGTGCTTTCTTACCCTTTCTGTCAATATCCCATTTTCCCTCCCAACTTGGCTTTGTCTTGGTGACCAGATATCATTAAGTTTCTTCCTGCCACATTCCACTGCTTTGCAAGATGACTAAAAGGGACAGCCAGAGAGGTTCAAGCTGCTTGGTCATGACTGAGCGGGCACAGCCAACATTACATAAATCTGCTAAAAGCACTGGGCTGGAATCCATCTCGCAAATCTCCAGCCTCATTAAAAAGTGTCTGGTACCTGCTTTTTTGATTCTGGAGCTTCATCAGATTAAATTATTTCCCCCCTTTATTCCAATTCTGTTGTTCTTTAGAGGTGCTAATGGGACCATAAATCATTTTTGTTGTCGTTGCATATGTCTCAGATTTATTTTACATTGATCACTGCTTCAAAATCAAGAGAGCTATTAGGCCTGTATCTTATTATTTAATGCCTTGTTAAAGAAGCACATTTATTCCATTATCAAGAATTTGTTTTTATATTTTGATGACTCTAGTTCAATATCACTGATTTTCTTTGTAACCTTATATATTTTAACAGTTTTAGTGGGATATAACTCACATATCATACAATTTATCCATTTAAAGTGTACAATTCAATCGTTTTTAGTGTAGCCAGTTATATATCTATTGCCACAATCTAATTTTGAAACATCTTTATCACCCCCAAAAGAAACCCCATACCCGTTAGCAGTCAATCCCCATTCCACCCTATCCCCCACCCCTCAGCCCAAAGCAAACACTAATTTACTTTCTGTCTCTATAGCTTTGTCCTAGACATTTTATAGAAATGGAATCATTAAGTGTGTGGCCTTTTGTGTTTGGTTTCTTTGGCTTAGCATAATGTTTTCCAGCTTTTTCCGTGTTATAGCACGTGTCGGACTTCATTTTCTTTTATTGCTGAATAATATTCCATTGGATGGCTATGCCACATTTTGTTTATTCAGTCATCAGTTGATGGAAATTTGGACTGTTTCTACTTTTTGGCCATTATTAATAATATTGCTATGAACACTCGCATACAAGTTTTGTGTGTACATGTTTCATTTGTGTATATACTTATGAGTGGAATTGCTGGATCATGCACTATTTTACATTCCCACCAGCTACATATGAGGGTTCCAATTTCTCCACATCTCCTCTAACATTTGTTATTATTTATCATTTAATTATAGCCATCCACATGAGTGTGAAGTGGTATCTTATTGTGATTTTGATTTGCATTTCCCTGATGGTTAATAATGTTGAGCGTTGTTGTTGTTTTCCACATGTTTATTTGCCATTTGTGTATCCTCTTTGGAGAAATGTCTATTCAAACTCTGCCAATTTTTAATTGGGTCATTTGTTTCTTTATTGCTGAGTGGTAAGAGTTCTTTATATATTCTGGATCATATATGATTGCAAATATTTTCTTTGATTCTATGGAGTGTCTTTTCACTTTCTTATTAAGTGTTATTTGAAGCATAAAAGTATTCTGGTATTTTTATAGTTTTAGCTCTTACATGTATGCCTTAAATCTATTTTGAATTCATTTTTATATGTGGTACATGTAGATACCCTGCTGCCCCAGCACCATTTGTTGAAAAAATCTTGGTGCCCTTCTTGAAAATTAATTGAGTGTAAATGTGATAGCTCATTTCTGTACTCTCAGTTTTATTCCATTTACCTATATGTGTATCCTTATGCTAGTAACACACCACTTTGATTACTGTAGGTTTGTAGTCAGGTTTGAAATCAGGAAATGTAAGTTCTCCAACTTTTTTCCTCCTTTTCAAGATGGTTTGAATATTCTGGGTCCCTCACATTTCTATATGATTTTTAGCATCAGTTTGTCAATTTCTGAAAAAATAGAAAGCTGGATTTTGTTAGAGATTGCATTGAATTTGTAGGTCAATTTGGGGAGTATTGACATCTTAACCATATTAAATCTTCTAATCGTGTTTTGTGCTTGTCTCAGCCTGCTGATTACTAGTGTTGTGGCTGGACCGGCCCTTATGTTTCTTAGTATGATTGCAAGACACCTTTGGCAATAACCATCAGGAAACTCTGAAAGAGACAAGGTGTAGTACTTTGAAAGAGTCAATGTCTAGAGGTCCTAGACATTACACAGCACATCTGATTGCAGGCTAACCACTTAGTGACATACACACACATACTCCAGACAGATCTGAATAACATTACAAAGGCTTTGAAAACTGAACTGACATTGGACCATCAGCCCATGGAATGAAGACTGGTGGCCTGAAAATCAGATTGACCACTAAAGCAAAACTATAAATGCTTTCCATACACATTAAGCAACCAGTTTTATAATGTCATATGAAGGTCAGACAATGAAGTTTGTGAACTCATCCTAGAAAAAGTGCTACATACCTCATTGCTGAATATCACTATGGTCACCTTCGAAGTACTCCCCTTGGGAAGCTATGCACCGACACCAGTGCCTAGTCCACCCTTCAGAGCAATTTTGGAACTCTTTTTCTGGAATGGCCATCAGAGCTGTCCTCATGGTACCCTCGATGCCCTAAATGTCATCAAAATGTCTTCCTTTCAATATTTCCTTTATCTTTGGGTAAAGAAAGAAGTCATTGGGGGCCAGATCAGGTGAATAGGGAGGGTGTTCCAATACAGTTATTTGTTTATTGGCTAAAAACTCCCTCACAGACAGTGCCGTGTGACCTAGTGCATTGTTGTGATGCAAGAGCCATGAATTGTTGGCGAAAATTTCAGGTCGTCTAACTTTTTCACACAGCCTTTTCAGCATTTCAAATAGTAAACTTGGTTTACTGTCCCGTTGGTACAAATTCATAATGAATACTTCTGATATCAAAAAAGTTAGCAACATCGTTGCAACAAGTTTGCAAACTTAACTGTCACCTCATATTCTAAATGTCCACTGTATCAACCATATTCACAGTTTAAAGAAGAAAAATCACTTGTCAACTGATGTAGAAAAAGCATCTGACAGAATTCAACATTCATCCATGATAAAAATGATCAACAAACAAATAATATATGGAAACTTCCTCAACCTGATAAAATTTTTGTCTCCAAAAATCTACATGTAATATCATATTTAATGGTGAAAGACTGAACACTTTCCCTTAAGATTAGGAAAAAGGCAAGGATGTCTATTCTTCATCAGTCCTATTAACATTATACTAGAAGTCGTATCCGGTACAATGAGATAAGAAAGAGAAATAAAAATACAGATTGCAAAGGAAGAAATAAAATTGACTTAAAAATGATTTTTGCAGGTGGCATGATTATATGTACAGAAAATCTCAAAGAACCTACAACAAAACTCCTAGAACCAGTATGTTTGTTTAGCAAGGTCACAGAACACAAGATCAACACACAAAAAAATCAATCACATTATATCCTGGCAATGCACAAAGATATTCAAACTTTAAAATACCGTTCATAATAGCTCCCCAAAATGAAATCTAATAAAACATTCACGAAATCTGTGTAGTGGAAACTACAAAATGCTGATGAAATAAATCATATAAATTTGAAATACATGGTGTTCATGAAGTAGAAATGTCAACTGAGTAAAAATGTCACTTCTCAAATTGATCTGTATATTTAACTCAATACTTGTCAAAATTCTAGCAGGATTTTTTTTTTTTTTTTTTTGGTAGATACAGACAAACTGATTCTGGAATTTACATGGGCAAATGAGCTAAAATAGCTAAGACCATTCTGAAAAAGAATAAAGTTGGAGGACTCACACCACCCAATTTGAAGACTTACTATAAAGTTACAGTAATGAATATGGTGTGGTATTGGGGAAGAGAAAGACATAGAACAATGTAACGGAATAGAGTCCAGAAATAGACCCACACAATTATGACTGATTTTGGAGAAAGGTGCAAAAGCAAGTCAGTGATAAAAGCAGTCTTTTGAATACGTGGTGTTGGGACAATTGGATATCTGTATGCCAAAAAATGATCCTTCATCTAAACCTCATTTGTTATACAAAAATTCAAAATGAATCATAGATGTAAAATTAAAACAGACTATAAAACTTTTGGATATCAACATAAGAGAAAATCTTTGTGACCTGGGGTTAAATCAGGGTTCCTGAGCAGCAAGCAACACTATTGACATTTTGGCCAGATAATTCTTTGTTGTGGGAACTTTACATTGTAGGATATTTAGCAGTATCCCTGGCCTTTACCCATTAGATACCAGTAGCACCCCCTACCCCCCACCCAGCTGTAACAACCAAAAATGTGTCCAGATAGTCACCTGTGGTTGGAATCAACTGAGTTAGAGGAAGAATTCTTAGATATGACACAAAAAGCACAATCCATAGATGAAAAATTAAGAATTGTTCTTTATAAAAATATAAAACTTTTCTTCTGGAAGATATGTTGAAAGAATGAAAAGATAAACTACAGACCAGCAGAAGATATTTGTAAATTATGTATCTGGCAAAGAACTTTGATCCAGGATATATAAAGAATTCTGAAAACCCAACAATAAGTCAATGAAAAACAATTACGAAAAGGGAAATGAATTTGAACAGACTCTTCTCCAAAGAGGACTTAAGTATGATAAATAAGCACATAAAAAGATGTTGAACATCATTAGCTCTTAGGGAAAATGTCATGATAAGATGCCATTAAGCACCTATTAGAATGGCTAAAATAAAAATGAATTCCCAGAGCTGGTGAAGATGTGGAGCAAGTGGAACTCTCATATATTGCTGGTTTGGATGCAAAAATAGTACAGCCACTTTGGAAAACAGTTTGGAAGTTTCTTACCAAGTTAAACGTGTTTCCCATGTAACCCAGCATTTATCCTAGAGAAGTGAATACAGTAACCTGTATATGAATGTTTATAGCAGTTCTCTTCATAATTGCCAAAAACTGGAAACAACCAAAGGTTCCTTCAGTGGGTGAATGGATACACAAACTGGCACATCCACACGATAGAATGCCATTCAGCAAAAAAAAGGAACATTATTGATTCACATGACAACTTGAATCTGGAAGGCTGAGTTAAAGAAGCTTGTCTCAAAAGGTTGCATATTCTTTAACATACTTGAAAGGAAGAAAAAAACTATTGTGATGGACAATAGGTCAGTGTTAGCGCTGGGGTTAAGTGTGGCTCTGAAGGAATGATACGAAGGCGATTTATGGAACCGTAAAAATTTCTATGTCATGGTAGTGGTGGTGGTTACTCGAACATCTACATGTGTTAAAATTCACTGAATTTTACACCAAAAAAGGGCAATTTTATTCTATTGTAATTTAAAAACCAGACTTCAATTCTGATGGTACTTTCCTGGCCTACAGGATGTATTCTAAACTTAACATGAATTACAGAGCCCACCCTGGTGGTAGCTTCTCTGCAACAGGGCTGTTTCCCTCATAAAGCCTAAGACTAGTTTTTATGAGGATAGACTGAAATGTGGTCCTGAAGGTCACAACTGTTTTTCTCCCTAAGTAAGAGACAAGTTTTAGTATTGGAAAGTCAAGGATTTAGAAGATCTGAGCATTTATGGAATCCTGGTCTAGTACAGGCTCAGGTCCCTACCTATTAAATGTGACTAATAAATGGCTCCCCCAGGGTCACTGTTAGTGGGCCAGAAATAGATCCACCTTCAATCCCAGGCCTCACCAATTTTGCATCTGAACAGAACTTTCCTTCCCACCTCAAACCCTTCTGGAGGGGTGAGGAGTATCTCATGTATGTTAGGTGGGCAGATTGTGTTGTCAAAAGTTTTTCAAGGTGCTTTTTGCACTTATGTATCTATTTAGCAGTCTGGGCTATATTCCTCTACCTCACTTCACCTCCCCAGTAACTAATTCATTTCATTGAAATCTGGATCCTACAGAGAATTGGCTTCTAGAACTATGAAAGTAGAAGGCATTTATCCATAGGATTGTCCCAAATTGCAGCTAGATTTTAGAACTTTTTGTGGCAGCCATTTTCGCGCTATGCCGTCCTCCCAAGCCCATCCCGCATTTCCACCATCATTCAACTCCCCCCATGCTGAAGTAAATGAGACACTGGTGTGGATTATGTTTATCCATTTATTAAAATATTTTAAGAAGCAAAACTTTATTAACTTTGAGGACTGGCGTTCCATTTGGGGGTGGGGAGGAGGAATAGGCACCCTTTGCGGACCTTTTGTTTCTAATTTATTCTGTTACCCCATAACTACCCCAGCTTCCTCCCCCAACCAGCCCCTGGCCCTGCTGCTTATTTGCAGAGGACTCTGAGGGAAAAAAACACATAGTACAGAAAACAACATGGATTACAGTTTAGCAGACAAATAGACAAATGCAGTTCTACAAACAATATGGCCAACCAAAGTCCTTTACAGGATGGAATGATGCTAATGGGTTTGGTTGCTTTGGTGTTAGTTTCCATCTCTGATGAAACTAAAATTATTCTACTTGTTTCCTGAGGGAAGATTATGTTGACCCCGACTGTTTCTTCTGATCAACCTTTAACCTAATATTCAGTTGAATTTCTCTTCTTTATTCTTCCCCCGCCCTTGGACACAGCAAGATCCTTTTTGGAGAAAGGACTCATAGCTGCTGACCTGTCGTATTGACACCAGAAGCAATTGGTGGCAATCCAAGTCTCTTGGTGTTCTGCTTCCCCACTGTTCTGGCCAGGAATTGCCCACTCAATCAATCCCTCAGGAAGTGCTACCAAAGATGCAACCAAACCCTAGAACTTTGGCTCTTAATGGCATCGGAACATAATTGAGATGGATATTTGGTGTCTGCTCCCACCACCCGAGCAGTTGTATTATTGCAAGTAGTAAATAATGAAGTCCTGAAAGGAGCTTATGCATCCAGAGGCTAAATAAGCCAACTCCCTTGAGAAAGAAATCACCACTTCTTGCTTTGTTTTCAAGCCAGTGCATGCAAGAACAGGTGCTCAGCAAGCTGTCTTCCTTTTGGGGAAGCAACTGGTAACTAAGCCATTTAGGAGGTAATCAAGTGACTTAGCAAGCTACACCTGCTCCTGGGCCCCATCACCTGTCGGTTCTGCTCCAAGAGTTGACTCCATCCCCAAATTCTTGTGGTTTTGTTCAATATCATTCTGGGTCAGAGTGGGAGGACAGGATGGGTGAAAGGGAATCCAGATGGCACAACAGAGCAACAGTAGCATTACAGTGTACAAAGACGTATAGTAAGTCAGCAAAATAAGCACAAAAGATGTAAGCACAGTTTACTATCATCAGTGATAAAAATAATTACAAGACCCAGCCCTGCTTAGGCACTGCCAAGATAAGGCTACCCTCTCCCAGGACTTCCTTTTGTTTCCTTAAATTTGCTCATTTGGAAATTTTCCATTTTGGAAAAGGCTCTTCTGAGAAAAATGCAACTTGGTTCCCAACTCTGTGAGTGATGTGTGTGCAGGTGTTAATGTGTGCAGCCACAGAGGAGCCAAGTCAGGCTGCAAGGGGGACCTTGCTGATTTGATCTAATACCTCCGCCTGGGAAGAAAGAGTGATACCAAGAAAGACAAAGACACAGCAACAGCACTTTCCCCACTCAAATATGTACAGTAAGTTCACATATGCTGATGCTTAAATAAGTTTTAAATGTTTGTCTTTTTCCATTAACGTTCTTCTGAAGTTGTAGAGCTAGAACTTTTTAGTTTGTTGGGCACAGAAATCAGACATTTGGGGACAATCCCCTTGGTAGTCTTTTTCTCCTCACCCCTGCAGAGGTGGAACACAGGTGGCTGGTTTAAGTGGGCAAGGCTGGTGGAGTTCCAGAGTTGAGAACCAGTGCGTGGAATCTGGATTGTGCACCTCAATGAACTAGCTGTTGGACTGAGTCAGGTAACTGAGCACGCTGTTTGAGAAGTGAGGAGAGGCCAGTTATCTGGCTTTCTTTTGACAAGTGGGAAGGGACACTTACCTAAAATACGAGCTGAGGGTGGGGTGGGGATACAAGGCAGACCAGAGAGAACCTCTCTGGACACTGGAGTTTGAACAGATTTGCCTGACTGGGAGTGGGCGTTGAAAAAAATGCTCATTGGGATTGAGGGCAATTTTGGCCTAATTTGTTTTCATGAGAAATTTGGAAGAACCATGGGAGAAGCAGAGGCTTTTAGCCTCCATTTTCCCAGGCCCATGTTCTTTCTGGTTACTCTGAATGCCCCTCCGTACTCAAGGGAAAGAGTAAGATGGGAAATTCAAAAATGATTTCAGGACAGACCCAACAGCCTGTCCAGAAAATGCAGGCCAAGATGGAGCTTGTGGGGAAGGGCCAACGCTGTTACTTGATTGTCAGGCAGTCCCTAGCTTAGGCATCTAAGTCACAGCTCAAGGCCTGTTTGCTCCATATACTCTTTTTAGTGGAGAAGAGGAAAGCACAGGTCAGGGCAGCTGCTGATGTAGAATCCAGGACAAATAGAACAAAAAAGGCAGCATGCTAGCTTGGTCCCCTTCTCTAGGGCACTGGTGTTTTTGTTCCCCTTTCCGTGGCCTGGCTCAGAATTTTAAGGGGGCGTCAGAATCAGCTAGGCTATAGGTAGATCCCAGCCACTTCAAAGACGCTAAAAATGCACCAAAAGATTAGAAGTTCCACCAAGAACTAGGGCAGTTGGTAGAGGCATATATGTGTGTGTAGGGTAATGGGGGTTGGGGATGGGATCAGAGTGAGGAGGGATTCCTTGGTTAGCACAATAAATTATAGGGTCACTTAGAGGTCGAGTTGTATTTTCAGCTCTTAAAAATATATATATATATATAATATATATAGAATATATACATCTTTATGTCTCTATACACAATCTATACTGCAGCACAGCGGCAAAACATTTAGATAAAAAATCCAGCAAAAATGCAGGCAAACACTCCATGGAAGCAGGAAGGCTAGGATCAAGGCAGTAGGAGGGTAGCCTGTATGGTTGCCATAGGGGTGAGTTCAAACCAATGGGCTCACCCAGCCACCAGAGCACCACCTGGACATGTGCAAAAACATACGTGCACACATGGAAAAACAAAAATCTGCAGAAAGAGCAGTCATCACATCTACAAAGAAAGATTTCATATGATCACTGTAACAGGCAAGTGGACAACCCCCCAGGACCTCGTTCTCATGGTAATGAGCCAACTAGAAGAGACCTCCTGAAGTTGCACCTGGCAGGGATTGGGGGAGAAACACAACCGAGCCTGGTTATCCTGACCTCTCTCCTCATCTCCCTGAGAGTATTTCTTTCTTTCATTCATTCCCTAGCATCAACAGTTTCTCTGCTAGTCAGAGAAAACCACTGAATCCTTTGTAGATACCAGGCCATTCAAAAATTGCTTATCCCAATTAAATACTGTAGTTGCCCAAGGTGCACAAAGAGAAGGAGAACTGAACAAGACAACTCGAAACAAGAATCTTTGGCCAATGAGATGACATAGACCTCTAAGGAGACCTGATTGAGTCCAGGAAAAATGTATTAGTGTAAAGAATTAGGGGATCTTTCTTGGTGGTGCTCATGTTTGTTCTGAAATTATTTAGTCTAGCCTGTATTAAGGTTTTGAGAGTTTTTTAGTAGAATGCTAAACATTGTGAACTGTACTTCCAGCTTTCAAGGGCTATAATTGAGATATTGATGATGTTGTAGAATCATCATCTTTTGCTTCATCCACACGGTTTCTGCGATGCCACAAATTTCCTTCAGAGAAAAAACAAGTATAGAAATAATGAGGTTAGCACATTGCCAAATGCCCAAATGTATGGACCCTAAAGAGAGCAAACAAAGGCTGTTAGGAGACAGACTGGTTTATTTCTATTGTTCCAACCATCTCTGAACCCTCCAAACAAAAATGGGATGAGTTCTCAGAATCTGATAACCCATGGAACAGCTATTGACCCCTTCAAAAGCTTCAGAAAGACTCTCATACACCATGGCCTCCCAACTGGCAGATTCTCAAGGAATCAAACCCGCTGGACCAGACTTGAGAAAACACAGCTTGGTCAAGGGGATTCTCCCTTGACATTTGTGCAAACTCTCACTTCCTCAAAAATAAAACAAACTGCCACCCTCCATCCCTTTCCCCCCATGTCCACTGTTGCTATCTCTCTCAAGCTTCCAGGTTGTCTAGACCCTAAATTTAGGAGAGACCATTGACATCAGAATTGGCATAACTGACATCTCTAAGAGAACCTTCTTTTGAGCCCCACTGACATCAATAATGCATTAAATCCAATTGTGAAAAAGAGATAGAACTAAAATTCGAATAATGCAACATAGAAATTTTGTATTGCCTGGGCCTTACTGTAACATAGGGAATAAATATGTTTAGATAGGTCATGGAACCTGTTCCTGACCCTGCAGGTGCCTATCAGTGACACTGCCAACCCATCTCAAAGAATACTGCTTTCTGGAGCAAGGACCAAACTCTTGTATTTGACTAGGAGACAGATCTAAGTATGACTATTTTGCCATACTTTCAACCAGGAACAGGAATGGGTCAAGCAGAAAAGTAACTGCTTGTCATCATTTTTCTCTTCAGTTCTCTATATCACAGAGACCACACAGCAAGGTTCCTTCTCAGGTTCTCCCCCTGCCACTTTCTAACTCACATCTTGTCCAAGAGACTGCTTAGCATTACCTAAAGTTGGCTCCCAGCCAGCCTCCTCCTCCATCACCACCATCCATACCTATAAACATTTCTAAATGGAGCTTTAGGTCCTTGGGAGGTACCAGGGCTGCCGGGGAACCCCCAAGCCTGTCGGGGAGACTTACCAATAAAACCCTGGACTCCTTGGCCTGATTTAGGCTTGTCTTCCTCTTCTAGCTTCTTCTTCCTCAATTTGGGGAATTTAATTTTCAATCTGAGGCTTCTATTGTCAGTGTCTGAAGATTTGTCCTGGGTAACCATAGCAAGAGGAAGGTCAAAATGTTAGTTGCCTAACATTCAGAAAAAGTTCCTGGAGGCCTAGCAAGACAATGAACAAAGATTGCTTCAGAAAGCAGCTGGATCTGCTATCTATCCAGGTGTGGGTGGCATTCCTACCCACTAGTCTCATGCCCTAGGAAGGCACCATTTTTTTTTTTAACCAAGATCCTACTCTGTGTCAGGTGCCTGGCTAGATGCCTTAAATGCTGTCATAGGAGCCCCCAACAATCTTCCAAGGTGGCTATCATATAAATAAGGAAGGAGAGGCTCGGAGAGGTAAAATATGTCACCTGAGGTCATGCAACTAGGGATTGGTAGGATGAGATTGCTAAGGCCACTGCTAGCTCATGTGGCATCTCTGCATGAATTAGAAAAACCACCCCTTCCTTTAGACATGGTTTGGTGAGCCCCAACTCATTCCCTTGCCCAAATACCTTCCTATAGGGAAGAACTAGGCCACCTGCTTCCCTGTATGGAATACAAAAAGTGTTCTCTACACATAGCTCTTAATTATCAATGTGGGGTCTCTGCTCTACAGATCATGCAGGCTCTTTAATTCCAGCTCAGCCTCTCAGTCCTCTCGCTCCTGCTAAGTGTGCTTGTTTTACTACTGGTCTCAGTCAAATATTATACCAAGGTTAATTTTATTGCTAGAAAGTCCAGCCAAACACATTCCAAGAAACTTTGGGATTTTCTTCTCTTCAAGATTTTGTATACCTCTGATCCCCTCCATTGGAAGAAGAATATAAACCTGTCCTCCTCTTCTTGCTCTGACTCCCACGTACCCTCTCCTTTAGGTTATATACAAGAGCCTTCACAGCTGCCTTTCAGAACAAACCTAATGGAAGGGCACAGGACCTTGCTCCTCAGCCGAAGCCCAATGAATAATTGAGTCACCCTGCTTTTCTCCATCAAAGTGGATCTGAATCTTCTGTGGCCTTAAGGTGAGTAAAATTAGTGTCACATGAATGAGCAACATCTTGCTGGTTTGCTTTCAGTCCACTTTGCCCTCCTTTAGAGCTTCACTTCTTCGTCTTTATGGGAATACTGAAGCCCAGAAAAGAGATTATGCCCCGGGCCAGCCAGACTCACATACCGAGACATCAGGCCATGCATGACTTTTCTCATTCTTCTTAATATCCAGCCCACTTGCCTAGTTCAGGCACTTGGTGAGATACAGCTGAACTGAGTAATAGTAGAAACAGGGTGCTACAAGAGTTTGCTTCCTTTTCTGCATACCAGCATGTTTTCTGTCCCCAGAGGGCTACTGATCAAGAGCAGCAAAGTCATCAGTGAAGTCATATAAAAAAGTTATTAAATCATTTAATACCTGAAGTTGTATATGACTTTTTCTCTTAAACGGTAGCCAGATTGCTACGCTAGTCCAAACATGCCTGTGTGGATTGCTCATGTGCATATAACTGGGGTATGGAGCCAGAAAACAGGTATAATGAGTAGGGGAACCAGGGACTCCTACAGTTTGAAATGAGCCGTTTTATGGTGGGGAAATTTAATGAAAAACCCTGTCAGACTATAAAGGTAGTAATTTACCTAGTGATAGGTGGACATCTTTGAGTCATTTGATTTATTAAATGGGACTATTTTTCGATCTCAGGAAAGTACTCAGAGTTGTCCAAAAATGACAGCATCCCTACAGCTATGTTGTAGCCATGCCTGCCATGCTTGATTTGCTTTTAAGCCACACATCTGCTGGGGGGAGGCACTGGAGAAACTCCTATCCTCTCAGAGGGGGAGGGAGTAAGCAGCAGCAGAGAGAGGTGATAGTTGGAAGATTTAAGCACCAGTAATACCTGGGAAACAACCATATAGAACAGAGGTTGGCTGTAAACAGCTGGCATGGCCCTAATGGTATGTGCCAGATGTAGGCACTGAGCAGGGAGGGCAGATTGTGGCCAGGAGAACAGCACAGAAAACAAACAAACAAGCAAACAGTCTTGCTTATTCTTTCCCAATCACCTGCCACAGAATTGTTCTTCCTGATCACTTTCCCACGGTCATCTAATTTTCACATGTGCTTTCTGTCTTGTCCTGTCTACTTATGATGATGAGATGGGAGGGGAGGCTCCATTCAAAGCTCAGTCCAAAAGCCACTCCTGGACTCCCTGTCCTTCATCAGTCCTGGCCCACACTGGAAGGTAAAGCACCAAGAAAGCACCCCTCTTCCCTTTTGTTTCCCAATCCCCAGATCTCATACCTCCGGAACAAGGACTGAATTCATCCAGTCGATCTCGGATAGCTTTTCAAGCTCCTTATTCATGGCATCCAGGGCAGTCTGCAGTGTGGCTTCATCCTCAGCATTTCTCAGCTGGTGAAGACAGGAAAAAGAGTGAGTGTCCAATGCCTAGTAGCCTGCCTTCATAGACTCTTGCGTTATCCCCCACTCCCAGTCCCTGCCAGTGACCATGAGACCACAGGGTGGCAACTGGTGTCTCAGTTGGCTTTGGGGTCATGGGAAGCTCTTTTCTTTCTCAACGGGGAGACCTTGGAAACAACCAGGTGGGAGGGCTTTCCTTGGGGCTGGACATGCTCAGTTTGGCAAGCAGAAAGGCCCTTTGAGCAGTGTCAATTAACACTGACTTATACTTCTGCAGCTTAGGGTATAGGACAAGGATCCTACCCTTGACCCTCAAATTCCTAGAGACATCTAAGTTCCTCCCTAAAGAATAGGTACCCATTTTTGAGCACATACTATATGCCAGGCACTGTGCATACATGATTTCATTCCATCTTTCTAATAACTTTTAAAAAATTATTTATTTCCTTTATTTCTGTTACAGTTGACATTCAATATTATTTTATATTAGTTTCAGGTTTACAGCATAGTGGTTAGGCATTTATATAATCTATGAAGTGGTCCCCCCACTAGTCTAGTACACACCTGGCACTATACATAGCTATTACCTTATTATTGACTATATTCCCTGTGCTGTACTTTACATCCCCATGACTATTTTAAAGCTACCATTTGTACTTCTTAATCCCTTCACCTGTTCCACCCTTTTCCCCTCCAATAACTTTTCCCAACCCCCAACACCCTTACCGTCCAATAACTTTTCAGTACCTTTACAAGGTACTATTGTTTTCATTTTATAGGTGAGAAAACAGACTCAGAGAAGTTTAGTGCTCAAGATCACATGGCAAGAAAATACCCAGATCTGTTTAACTCTATAGCCTACCCTCTATACCACACAGTCCTAGAAAGGATATGTGGGATGGCCAGACGCCGTGTGGGGTGGGATCTTTATTGCACAGTTACTATGATATAAAGGCTGCTTTGTGAAGCAAGGAGAGGGATAGAGAGAGAGAGAGATTGGCTCAATTTCCCTTCCTGGCAAAGAGGGCCTGCCTCCCCAGGCTGTGCTTTAGCCCCTATCTAATCACTCTTATTAAGAAATGAATTCGAGATGGTTTGTCCCAGAGGTTCAGGAAACACAGCTTAAGCATTCCTTAGTAACCTGTGACACCCACAGGATGAACTCTGTTCAGTCCAAGGGAGACAAAATGGATTCTTCTGTCACAAATGGGTGGCAGATGAATGTGTGGGGTATGACATTGGAGGTTATAGCCAGTCAGGTTGGGATATGAGAGAGAAACAAGCCAGTGCTGACAAATAATCTCTTGATTTTGTTTTACAGCTAGTGACTCAGGACAGTACAGAGTAGCCCAGATGCACAGGACATTTGTGTGCACATGGCAGTGGGTTGGGGGCAAGTGGGTGTCAGGTAGAAGTGGCCATCAGTTCAAGGTAAGGGGAGTCCTTAGGGGCATACTTACTAGTATTACTCAAAAGTGGTGTGGTAGTCAAACCCCAAAAGCACAGAAGAAAAAGAGGAATTTGGGGCCTTGGAAAGTGATTATTAATCATAACCGGAAAGGAATAAAATGGCTTCCTAATGACTTCTTATTTGGCATCTGGAGACTCAGGCTCTGAAAAATAGAAGGTGGGTGGGCCTGAGTCTTGTGGTCTATTCTCCTGTCCTTCTGGTTCCAGTGGAAACCTTGTCCAGGACCCTTCTCTGAGGTAAATGTGCAAACTGGCTCAGAGGACTTTGTTGCTTATTATTTCTTGGTTCCTGTCCCAACACATCATTAGCCATAGTATAAGTGAGGCTGCCAAATAAGGGAAGTGGGAGTGATTGGGTGGGATTTACTTCATCATAAGTCTACATTCCTCTGCCAACACTGAGCTCTGTACTGTCCTCCTTCAAGGGGAGGAATAACAATATCCAAGTGAAATAAGCCTTATCTCCATGCCACCTCTATGACATAGCTTTTCTGGAGGTACTTGGTCATTCTTAGCTGCTGCCTGCCCTTGGTCTCATTTGGATGTGCGGATATGTGTGTAGATCCTTACTAAGCCCTTTGTTAAGTATGATATGTGCTCAATTTGGGTTGTTGGCTGGCAGGAACCAATATTCATACCATGAGCCTCAAGAAAGCCTGAGTGGCACTGAGAGACCAAGTTCCCATATTTCCTGCTGCCCGAAGTAGTAAGGTCATTGAGTTCTCCCTATATATAGAAAGTACTTCTGTTGCTATTGTCTAAGGCTGAAAAACTCTAGCTTGGGGTTCAGGTACTGGGACAGCCTGACCTGATTGCCTTAGCCACTCTGCTGCCTGTGCAGTGAGCCAATTAGATTTGCAAATGGAAAAGAAGACGTGGATGCACTTTTTGGAATATCAGCTCAGAAGCCCCTCTTCAAATAAACCATAGTTAGATGAGAGACAAGAACAGCACCTGCCTGAGGGCCTTAACAGCCGGCCCCAAAGAGCAGCGGTGATGATCAATGGACTCATCAGACCACACTTACCAAGTGTGCCTATGGGCTTTGCCTTTAGGGAAACACACAACTATTTTTGTAGCTCAAAAACTGAGCCTCGGTTCATTTTCCCTAACACTAATAAAATTTATCATCTATCAAGCTGCTACTATGTGCCAAGCACAGGTAGGCACTTAATATACAATAGTTTATTTAATCTTCACAACAACCTGGAGAAGTAGAGATTACAATTCCTATTTTGTAGATAGAAAAACTGAGATCCAGAGAGGTGAAGTTATTTCACACAGCTAGTGTTATGGATTCAATTGTGCCCGCCCCCCCAAAAAAATGATATTTTGAAATCCTAACCCTCAGTATCTCAGAATGTGATCTTATTTAGAGATAGGGTCATTACTGATTTAATTAGTTTTTAAGATGAGGTCATACTGGAGTAGGTTGGGCCCCTGATCCAGTATGACTGGTGTCCTTATAAGAAGATGGCCATTTGAAGGCAGAGGGACACAGGGAGAACATCATGTGATGTTGGAGGATTGGAGTGGTGCATCTACAAGCTGAAGAACACCCAAGATTGCCAGCAAGTCACCAGAAGCTAGGAAGAGGCAAGGAAGGATTCCCCTGTAGGTTTCAGAGGGAATATCTCCCTGTTGACACTTTGATTTTAGGCTTCTGGCCTGCAAAACCGTGAGACAATACATTTCTGTTGTTCTACATCACCAAAGGTTTAGTACTTTGTTTCAGCAGCCTTAGGAAACTAATACAGCTAGTAAGTGTCAGATTTGGTATTTGAACACAGTCCCCCAACTTTTCCCACTATTCCGTACTGTCTTCCCACATGGTGAGAGAGGTATGTGGATGCTTGGGAGACACAAAAGAGCTCACCCATTTCTACTGAAGCTATTTTAGTATGATGAAAACAACCTACTTTTGATTGGCCTGGTATGGACCCAGGAGACATTTGCCAAAGAAGAGGGGGACACTTTTCGTCAAGGATATGATAATCCCTATGGATTAGTATACTCTATGAAGTGATACAATCAATGACAACCCTGAGTGAGGATGAGACAGCAGGGACTTCCAGGTAAGCACTTGGCCAAAATACACCTATAGGTCTTCCAATGTCCTATAACCAAACATAGACCATGACCATCTTCGGATGGGATACTTTGCCCTCCCTTGTTCCAACCCCCTCCACTCACCAAGTTTTCATCCAGGAAAGCTTTGGTGTCATCGTAGAGCCCTTTAAGACTAAATGTAACATCTACTGCGTCATTTCTGCTTAGAGTCTGAGAGGAGAAGAAAGAAAAAGAAGGGAAGAGAAAGGACAAAGATAGGAATTGTTGGTTAGTAAGCATGCAGTAGCTGGCTTCTCTGTGGGAAGGTAGGAGCAGGCTAGTAGGATGTGGCTGTAGGTGAAAAATATTCAAAATATAGCACAACTAGTACAGCATGGGCACCAACCCATCAGAACTGATGCCAGCTGTCAACTACTGGAGCTGTATTGGTGTGTCCTATGAATGGTGGCACAACACAACTTGGTGTTTGGCATCATTGAGTGCTATGGGTATAGGGAAATAGGAAATATGCAAACCAGAGAGTAAGTTTGAGGCTACTTGCTGTCGCTGGGCTAAAACTACCTTTCCCATGATAGGTGAAGTTAGGCCCAACCATCTCTCTTTTTGAAACTCCAAGCCTTGAGTTCCAGGCCTCCTCCAACTAAGATCTGGCCAAAAATAAATAGGTAACCCACATTTCAGGAGGCCCTCACCCTGGCTCTTTCATATCATTTGCCTAACACTAAAGTTACTTTTCAAAAGCATCCCTTAAATCTTTTGGCAGTGGGCAAAGTCATGGGATAGCACATTTAACATCAAGCATCCTAATCTGGACCTTTCCCTCAAGAGTGAAACAAAAGCAGCCTGGAGCTCAGGTTTCAATGATAGGTGTCACCTTAACAGGGATGAAAAAGGGCCAAGACCAAGTTTCTCCCCATTCACTTGTCATTTCTCCCCTGAGGCCGGTGTGGAAGATGGCTATCAGGGAAGAGGGCTAGCTCTCAGGGTGATGAAATCTGCTATGGGATCCCCCAGTAGCCACTCTGGACCTGTAACAAGTCAAGGAATACCTGCCTTCCCCTTCACTCTATCCATCAGTTTTCTGACATATCATGTGCCCAGTTTCTCCATACAGCCTTTGACTCCTCTTCCTTCCTTTTCATCCCCTTTCCTATTTGGTTTACCTCTTTCCTTCATTTGCTTCCCCCCCCTTACCTCAATGGGAGTACAGGAAGCTGCACCTGCCTCGTTGCTACTCTCTTGGCCATAAAATACATTGTTCAGGATGTTAGCACTGGCATTCACAGAATCCATGAGGACAGACACATGCTGGTGGACCTTGCTCAGATCAGTAAGTCTGTAATAAAACAAGGACGGGTAGATGAGTCTGGGTTCTGAAGGACTGGGGTACTGATGAGGGTTGGGATAAGAATAGAAATGAAAGCCCTGGGTACCCAAATTGGGTTCTTTCCTCCCTCCTGTTATTTTCACTCATCTCTAGGTAGCCACCTATTCCAAAAATGCTTCTACTCTTTTCTAGGTATTCACCTTTGTCCATCCTTGTCTCACCTGTATTAGATATTGGGTGCCTTGGGAGAATGGAAGGCTAGATAGGGGAGGGCAGCTGACTCCAGGAAGTCCAAGGCCATCTTGATATTTAAGGGCAAGGATAAACATTCTTAGTCCAGTTGGGTCTGGGGCAGCAGGAGGAGGTCAAAGTTCATCTCTGGGCCTAATGGGAGAGGTCCAAACTGGCTTATTGCTGAGCACAAAGACCATTCCCTGCCTGGATTGTCAAGGTCTCTGTCAATATTCAGAGCTCTGGGTAAGACTCCTTTCTGATCTCAGGCTCCCCAGTAGCAAATAGATACAAATTGGCTTCTTCTCTCTATCCCTTCTTAGGATTCCCAGCCCTGTGTCTGGGCTAATATAGTCCACTTACCTGCTGATGAGGTTTTCTGCAAGTTGAGCTAAGTGCTGCATCTGGGCAGACTCCTCATCAGAGAGGCTGCCTTGAGATTCCTGGGAGTCCAGCTGGGGTTGAGAGGCAGCTTGAATTTCAATATGCTTGTACTCCCACATTTTCATTGAATTCTCAATGTCCTGGAGATGAAGACAGTGGCAGATCCTAATGACTGCTGGAGCTAAGATGGTGCATGACAGAGCTTTCTGAGTCTGATATTTGTAGGTATAGTAGGCAAAGGGAGAAGCGGGCCGCATCCATTCCCCCATACACCTAGCTACACACCTATGCATCTATCCATCATTTTATTCTTCTGTACTAGGCACTTTTAGTTTTTGTTGTTGTTACTATGTTGAGTCCTGGGACAACATGCTTCAATCAGACAGATGTTTGCCTTCCAGAAACTCCTATATGAGGGCATCATTATCAATAAGACAGTGGAATACCTTTCATGCTTCCTTCTTTGCCAAATCTAGGCAATATCTTGTGATGGATTTTAGAGCGAGACATATCTAATTTAATTTTGAATCATCCTTCTATCATTTACTGGTTGTACGACCTTTAGCAAATGATTTAACTTCCCTGGTCCTCATTTTCCTCATCTGTAAAAAGGGAATAAGTGTATCTATCTCATAGGATTGTTGGGAGGGCCTCCTTGAGATAATATATGTAAAGTGCCCAACACAAAGTGGGCAGTTTATAAACTAGACTTCCACTCCCCTCTCTATTGCTGCTTCTGTGCCCTGTCTTCAGATCAGAATGGAAGAAAGCCTCCAAACACAGAACATTTGATCAATGATGGCTCCTTTCTAGTTTTAGTTGGTTTAGCTGAAGTGTGTGACATTTGTGACTGCAGCATTTTAAGTAATCTTAAAGGAACTTAAAGACCATGTTCAATGAAGAATCTCTTGTCGAAAGAGCAGATTTCTCCATAAGAACCTGAGACCTTTAGCTCTTTGTGCAGTGGGGGGAGGACAACTTTGTCCAAAACCACAGGAGGGAGCTCCTTATTTCACTCTCTTGGACAGTGGTTTGCAAATGTCAGTATGTATCAGAATGTCTCAGGAGGCTTGTTTACAAATGCAAGTTTCCAGGAACTACCCATCCTTATGCTGATTTGTTGGGTCTGGTGTGGGGCCCAGGAATGTACATTTCTAGCAAGCACCCAAAGTGACTCTGATGCAAGTAGCATGCAAATATCCCTTTAAGGATTTCTGCTTGACTGGAAGTATTCAGTATTCAAGTAATAGCTGTAAATAAGATAGTGTAGGAACCCAACAGGAGACTTTCCCTTCTTACCCGATCTCTTGTTAGCATCTGGGCAGAATTCTTGTATCTAATCTTGATAAGGCCTGGTCTCTGAACCCAAGCCTCCCCATCCACCTGCACTGGGATACCTTCTTCACCATCAATGGTTATCATCACCTCACGACACTGCCAGAGAAAAGGAGGAGGGAAAATGGGGGAGAAAAATGAGTCAACTACTACAGACCAAGCTGATAATCCCAGTCATGGCCTTAACGTGTATCTGAAGGAGAACTGGCAAGAATGTGAATCAGATTAACTCAGGGAGGAAACACCTGTGATCTATGGGCTTTTTGCTCCTTTAGTCCCTATGACCTCTGTCTCCAACCATAGGCAGCACCTTACTGCCCACCAGATCACCAGCTCCCACCACCTTGACACTCTTATACCCAGTTAATTCCTGGGACTACCCCATATCCTGGGTTGTAGCCATAGACCTCAGCCCCTTTCTGGTGCCTACCTGGGCAATGCGATGATGATGCAGATTTATGATACGGGACACTGCCATCTGTATGGAACCAAAGATTGCCACTACCTCCAGCTTTCCATCATCTATTGCAGGAGCCTCATATTCCTGAGGAGAAAGAATTACATCACATATCCCCTCGAGAAACCATACCTTGTCTATCACAAGCAGGTATGCTTTGAAGGCTCCTGGTGAGAACTGTTAACTTATGAAGAGTGGAGTAACTGTTTATTAAAAGGGGAAAGATGAGGTCAGGAAACCAATGTGGGTAAAGGGCACTGAGGTCAAAACTCTTAGCCCCTTTTGAGATTACAGCTCTTAGCTGCTTCCCTCCCTAGCATCAAAAATGCCCAAGGTCAGTCCCATTGGCCTCACAGCCTTCTTGGGTCAGCTCAGAGGAAAAGGGTCATGGCCAATTTGCCAGGAGATTTTATTGACAGGCCTCCTTGGAGAAAAGAGCATGGCCTAGGTAACCTTTCAAGTATCTGTTAGGCCTGAGGAATGGAAACGTCCAAGACCAGGCAACACCTAAGAACGGATCTGTTCCTGAGGTCTTCAGTTGATTTTTGTGCTCTGAAATGGTAATTGCTTTTTTAAAAACTGCTTTACAGCTGCTACTAATAAAGGTTCCCAGCCCACCTCCTCTCCCCACATTGTCCACTTCCTACACCAGTCGGTCTAGCTCTCTTTCCTAGAGAGACCTTAGAGAGGACAAACCTTTCTCCCTCCCTGTTCCTTTTTGCATACTCACCATGGTTGCTGTGCTGCTTCCCCAGAAGTTGATGCCTCCGGCATAGCTGGTGATGTTGAGTACTACAATGCCTTGCAGGTTTGGCAAGGAGATGGCTTCTCCATCACACTGAAAGATACCAATGTGAAGGGTCATTTACAGAGATGGGGGAAGGGCTCTGTCTCCACTTCATGCTATCATGTTTTCATCCATAAAATGGAAATCTATTTTCATACCTACCTCCCATGAGCTGTCAGTGAAGATCAGAGTTACAGTTTGGGGAAAACCAAAGATATGGGGGAGAGTTGATTCCTAAGGTCATGAGATTTCCTTTGTCTCTGCCCAGGATTACCCTCTTTTCCACTAACCTCCAGGTGCACTCGTTCTTCCAGTTTCCTGTAAGAGCGCTGCAAAAGTTCTTTGCTTCCCAAAAGGCCATACCACATCTTGTTCTTAAGGCGGCTACTACAGGGAGATAAGGGTAGAGAAAGGTAGCTATAGGGTGAATAATATAAAGATAAATGGGTGAGAAAAAGCAAGAGGGACACCATTTTATTTCTCAAGTATCTTTATATAGAGAGGAGTCATACTGGATGGAAACTGGACACAAGAGGGGATTCTAGGATGGTGCAAGCACCTGCTCAAATTTGTTCCTGGGCCCCTCAAAGCCTCAGCATCCCATTGATAGGCAAATTTGCCTCTTTTCCTTACTGCTGATTTGGTTCAGACTTGGAAGACGCAGGTAATATTGAGAAAGTGATGCTCATAAAAAGCTGTGAGCATAGCTGGCTGGTAGACACTAACTATCCTGGCAAGTGCCACTCTAGGAGCTCAAGATTTCAGCAGCTTGGAATCAATTTCATTTGAAACACATGACTCTTAGAATGCAATTTCTTTGAACATTAACTTTTCTGGCAAAGTGGAGAAGTGGAGGGATTTTCTAAGACCTGTATATCAAACACTTAATTCAGTGCTATAGAACAGAGCTAAGTTTATTAGGTAGATTGTAGAAGAGAAGCCAGTGGAGAGAATATGGGAAAGGCAAGGATATCAGGAGACTTGGGATAAAAGTGGAAAGGACAGGGTCCTGGTGACTGTAGGATCTCTGATAAAAGCAGGCGGGGGCTTACAATCACTAGAGTTTATTATGAGCTTTTAAAGTAGAGCCACCACAGCGCATGAGTTTTGAAATGTAGAAGCTAGCACAAAATTATTTAGACTCTGTTTGTTCTGTAAGTTCTTTGGGCACTTTAGTTTCCTTATCTATAAAAATAGGAGTTTTGTTATATGGATATGCAAAATACCTAGGACAACCAAAACTGTTCTGAAAAAGAACAAAGTTGGAGGACTTTCACCTCTTAATTTCAAAACTAACTATAAAACTACACTCATCAAGACAGTGTGGTAGTTGAATAGGATAGACACCTTTCAATAAAAAAAGTGAGAATCTAGGGGGAAAAAAAACATATATTTGTGGTCATTAGATTGTTGACAAATGTGCCAACACCATTCACTGGGGGAAAGAATAGCTTTTAAAAATGATGGTGTTGTGGGTCTGGCCCGGTGGCTCAGGCAGTTAGAGCTCCGTGCTCCTAACTCCACAGGCTGCCAGTTCGATTCCCACATGGGCCAGTGGGCTCTCAACCACAAGGTTGCCGGTTCAACTCCTCGAGTCCCGCAAAGGAAGGTGGGCAGCGCCTCCTGCAACTAAGATTGAACATGGCACTTTGAGCTGAGCTGCCACTGAGCTCCCGAATGGCTCAGTTAGTTGGAGTGCATCCTCTCAACCACAAGGTTGCCAGTTCGAATCCCACAAGGGATGGTGGGCTGCACCCCCTGCAACTAGCAACGGGAACTGGACCTGGAGCTGAGCTGCACCCTCCACGACTAAGACTGAAGGGACAACAACTTGACTTGGAAAAGTCCTGGAAGTACAAACTGTTCCCCAATAAAGTCCTGTTCCCCGTCCCCAATAAAATCTTTTAAAAAAATGACGCTGTCATAATTGAATATTCATGTGCAAAAAGATGAACTTACACCCTTACCTCACACCACACAAAAAATATTAACTCAGAACAGATTATAGACTTAGATGTAAGAGCTAAAACAAGAAAAAAATTTAAAAGAAAACTTAGGAGCAAAATTTTAAGATCTTGGGTTAGGCAAAGATTTCTTAGATATAGCATAAAAAGCATCATCCATAAAAGAAAATATTGGATCTCATCAAAATTTAAAACTTCTGTATTTAAAAAGATAGCATTAAGAAAATGAAGACAAGCAACAATAAAAAAAGATAAGCAACAGGGAAGCAATATTTGCAATCCACCTATCGGATAAAGTACTTGTTCCTCAGCCACTGCCTGCTCTGGGAAAGAGATTCCGGTGGCAGATGGCAGGGGTGGTAGTGGTGGGAGGGGGCATGCTTCTTTTTACTTGTGGTTTCAGTTTACCACAAGAACTCTGAGGCTGCCTTAGGGTTTGTCTGTAGTACAAAAGTACCCAAAGGTGCCAAGCAGGTTAACACTGGAGGGGGTAAAAAAATCAGTGGGTCCAAGAGAACCCGGTTAGAAACACCAAGAACTAGTCAGGTAATACGTTGCACCCTTGCCAAGCAACAACAGATCTGAAGCCACTACTAGGACCTGGTCAAGCTCTCACAGACAGAACAAAGGTAGGCAATTTGCTGAATTGAGTCAATGTAATCTGTTTTCAGTAACAGTAACACAGCTGGCTGTGTTTATACAGCAACCCACTGGTCTAGACTATGAAGGCAGCCCAAGTTCAGGATGCTGGTGCAGAGTATCACAGGCCAGGTCAACATTTGGGGCAAGCCGTTCCACTAGCCTAACCTTGGGATGGATATGTTTTACTTCCAAAGGACCTCTTTCTTTCTGTTGCTTGCTTGAGAGGTAGGGGATGTAGGAATACACGTGTGTATTGTGACTGTGTGTCTGCATGTGGGGAGGGGAGCTTCTTTTACTTACTTATATTGTCCTGGGTGTTCATCTCTTCTGGCGTTGAACTCCAGAGAAATTTTAGCATCCAGTCCGATTCCAAAATAGTTGTTCATGACGCACCTTTCTTTGAAGCGTCTAAAATTAGCCACAGGGAAGAGGACAGACATTGGTGCAGGAAAGAAGTGCCATTATCATTGGGCTGCAGACTTCGTACGCATGATCAACAACCACTGAGGGAAGCCTCTGTGTTGGGCACAAGGCTTAACGTTCTTGAGAGGCATGGGTAGATGTACTATTGTGTTAACAAGTAGCTTTGGGAGCTGTAAGAGAGGGCACCCAGCTAGTTGGGAGGATTCAGTGGGACTGGGATTCATAATAAAGAAGTCATCTTTGGAGGCCTTCAGATACGAGTGGCCAATATTTTTTTCCATATATAATAAAGGGAAATAGAGTCATTCATTTATTCCTATAAAGAACTTTTGAGCACCTCAAATAAAAGTGAGAGTAAAGTCTGCTCTACTGTTTTCAGAGATATCTGAACTGCTTTATAGCACTTTCGTATCAAAGAGCAAAGTGACCACACATTTGGGAGAAAAGACTGATGAAAGAAGATACACACACACACACACACACACACACACACACACACACACACTCTTTTGAGATTATAAACACGTGCTGTTTGCTTATTCTTCTGCCTCCATCTCGAGTGTCGAAATCAAAACCAGCGGTGTGCTGGAGGCAGTTCGTACCAGCTCATATTAGCTGCTTCTACCTATCACTTCCCAACTCTGCATTCAACAGCATTATATCCGTAGCTTGAAATAGGCTATGCTGGGGGGGTTTATACCAGGCAATAAATCAGGGCATTTCCCCAAGAGATCTGGTTGTTAAATATTTGCCAGTAGAACCTTGATCCACTTCATAGGCTGTGTAGATGCCTGACCAAAGCTGAAGTAGAATAATATTGACTGTCAATTATAATTAAATACACACACACACACACACACACACACACACACACACACACGCACATACCGGGGTGCCCAGAAACATACCATCAGCGTAATTTTAATACAGGTTTTCCTCTCTTAAAATGTGTATACATTTTTTAGCACCCTCTGTGAGTGTGTGTGTGTGTGTGTGTGTGTGTATGTTTGTATTCACAGGATGTGGAGTACAGCATAGGGAATAGAGTCAATGGAATTGTAACAGCTGTATACAATGTCAGAGGGGTAGTAGATTGGGGGGGTTTATCACTTTGTGAAGGGTGTAAATGTCTAACTGTTACATTGCTTTGTACACCTGAAACTTATTTTTAAAAAAGATACCATGGGGTCACAAGATAAGAAAAAAACTCATTAAGTAGGCCCATGAGACCTCAGGCATGAACTTAAGCCAATGGTGAAGTGGAAGGGAGTGGGGGCTGGAGATAGAAATAAATGGGAACCTGCAGAAAACTTCAATAATTGCTAGCTATGTCCTTTTCGATAACTAAAAATGGGTACAGTGTAGTTACTCAATTATAGCTAATTGTTTAAAGTTCATTACTTAACTGACCCTACATCTCTCCCATGCGAGTTGCCTCCCTCAATCACAGTCCAGAAACTGGAGTTTCTCTAACTGATTTTCAACTGATCTTAATGGAACTCAAAATGATCTTAATGGGACTCAAAATGAGTGAATGGGGTGAAACTTGGATCTTAGGAATATTCTAAACAGGTAGGGCTAGTGAGACAGGCATCTTTAGATTTCCTATCTAGTCCCCTAAATGCCCATTTACTTTTTAGTACCTTCAACCATTTACTGTTAAGGGCAACAGTGAAAAAACAGTCCTTTGAAAATAGCAACAGCTAACATTTATTATTTATTATAATAATAATAATAATAATAACAACTATTAACACACATATAGCACTTAACTATAGGTGCCAAGCACTGCTCAATGCAATTACTTTGCATATATAAACTCAATAAATATAAGAAACCTATGTGGCAGGTTCTGACATGAGCTCCATTTTACATGTGAGGAAACTGAGGCTCAGATTGGTTAAGTTAGTTGCATAAGATCACAGAACTAACTAGTAAGTAGAGTCAGGATTTGACTCTAGGTATGCTTACACTATACTCTTTTAAAAAAGACTTTTATTAAAAGTATAGCTAACATACAATATTAGATGAGTTTCAGGCATACACCATAGTTGTTCAACATTTATATACTTAAAGAAGTGATCACTATGATAAGCCCAGCAACCATCTGACACTGTACCACGCTATCATACTATTATTGACTATATTCCCTATGCTGTACATTATATCTCCATGACTTATTTGCTTTTTATATAAGTTTGAACCACTTATTGCTCTTCACCTTTCCCCCCTCACTTTTTAATTTTTCAATTACAGTTGACATTCAATATTTTATATTAATTTCAGGGGTACAGCATAGTGGTCAGATATTTACATAATTTAAGAAGTGACCCCCACCCCTGTCTAGACTAATAGCCATCTGGCACTATACACAGTTATTACCATATCATTGACTATATTCCCTGTACTTTATTTACACGCCCATGACTATTTTGTAATTACCAATTTGTACTTCTTAATCCCTTCCTCTTTTTCACCCTTCCCCCCACCCCCATCTATCACCCAACAAATCTGACACCATACATAGTTATTATAATATTATTGACTACATTCCATATGTTATACCCTACATTCCCCATGACTATTTTGTAACAACCAATTTGTGTGTCTTAATCCCTTCCCCTTTTTTCACCCACATTCCCAACCCCCCTCCCATCTGGTAACCATCAAAATGTTTTCTCTATCTATGTGTTTGTTTCTGTTTTGTGTGTTAATTTTGTTCTTAGATTCCACATATAAGAGAAATCACATCGGATCTGTCTTTCTCTGTCTGACATCCTCCACTCAGCATAATACCCTCCAGGTCCATTCATGTCGCCGCAGATGGCAAGACCCCATTCTCCTCCATGACCTAGCAATATTCTATTGTATATATGTACCACCTCCTCTTTATCCATCGACAGACACCCAGACATTTTGGCCATTGTAAACAATGCTGCAATGAATATATGGATGCACATTTCCCAATTGTACACCTGAAACCTATGTAAATTTATTAACCATTGTCACCCCAATAAACTTTAATTAAAAAAAAAAGAAAGAAACCCAAAACTGCTTCTTTGGATAAATACCCAGAAGGGGGATTATAGCGTCCTCCTTTGTCTCTTGTTATAGCCTTTGTTTTAAAGTCTATTTTGTCTGGTTTAAGTATGGCTGCCCCAGCTTTTTTGTTTGTTTCCATTTTCATGAAATATCTTTTTCCATCTCTTTACTTTCCATCTGTGTGTGTGTGTGTGTGTTGCAATCAGAAGTCATTCTCCTGCAGGAAGTATACGAGTATGTAAGGGTTTTGTTTTCTTATGCATTCAGCCCTCCTATGTCTTTTGATTGGAACATTTAATTCACTTACAATGAAAGTAATTGTTGATAGATATGTAGTTATTATTATTCATAACTTTGATCTCCCCCATCCCCCCGCCCCGTCTTAAAGAAGTCCCTCTAACATGCCTTGTAATACTGGTTTAATGGTGATGAACTCCTTGATATTGTCCAGAGGTCTCTTAAACTTTCTTCATTTTTTGGGATTCTTTTTTCTTTTTGCTCTTCCAGTTGGGTGTTTTATACTACTTTGTCTTTCAAATCCCTGATTTGATCCTCTGCTTCATCTAATCTGCTGATGATTCCTTCTAATGCATTCTTCATTTCAGTTACTGTATTCTTCACTTCTTTTTTAATTAAAGCTTATTGGGGTGACAATTGTTAGTAAAATTACATAGATTTCAGGTGTACAATTCTGTATTACATCATCTATAAATCCCATTGTGTGTTCACCACACAGAGTCAGTTCTCCTTCCATCACCATATTTGATCCCCCTTACCCTCATCTCCCACCCCCCACCCCCCTTACCCTCTGGTAACCACTAAACTATTGTCTGTGTCTATGAGTTTCTGTTTCTCATTTGTTTGTCTTGTTCTTTTGTTGTTTTTGGTTTATATACCACCTATCAGTGAAATCATATGGTTCTTGACTTTTTCTGTTTTCACTTCTGACTGGTTCTTTTTTATGGTTTCTAGTCCTTTGTTATGTTTCCTATCTCTTTGTTGAAGTTCTCACTAAGTTCCTTGAATATCCTTATAACCATTGTTTTGAACTTTATCTCTGGTAGGTTGCTTGCCTCCATTTCATTTAGTTAGTTTCCTGTACTTATATTTGGGAATTATTTCTTTGTTTCCTCATTTTTGCTGCCTCTATGTGTTTCTATGTATGAGGTA
This sequence comes from Rhinolophus sinicus, assembly GCF_057876585.1. NCBI lineage: Eukaryota > Metazoa > Chordata > Mammalia > Chiroptera > Rhinolophidae > Rhinolophus > Rhinolophus sinicus. The sequence continues at coordinate 38,632,732 of NC_142518.1, forward strand.
GATCTGTTATGTCTCCCTGTTTTGGCTGGGTGGCCTTATGTAGTAAGGGCCCAGGGGTACAGTCTCCCTTGTCACCTGCTCTGGGTGCTCCAGGAGTGTTCCTTGTGTGGCTTGTGTGTGCCCTCCTGTTATAGTTGAGCCTTGATTGCTATTGGCATGTCAGTGGGTGGGATTTACCCGCAGGCTGACTGGGGTTTGGCCACACCCACAGCTTATGGGCTGCTGTGCAGGAGGCTTACTCCACTGAGTGGGATTCACCCCAGCAGGTTCTGGTGCCTGTTGAGACCACCCTTTGTGTGTGTCACTTGTGGGGCTAATTGGGTGGTGCTCTGCTGTGGTCTGAAGCCAATCTCCAGGTATGTCGATTCTGGGGGCTCTTGGGAGGGCTCCGGTGGAGGCCCAGGTCACCCACTGCATGGGGCCAGCCAGGAACTATCTGGTAGCAGCTACAAAGTGATGTGCAGATTTTCACTGCCTGTGGTGAACCTGGAGTCACGTGGGAGAGGCCACACTTTGTACTGAGGACAGCTGCCACCAGTACCAGGCCTGGAGTAGCTCCGCAAAAAGCCAGGACACCCTGAGGCCTGCTGCCACCTGCCAGCTCCCTTAAAGTTCAGCTGCTGCTACTGCTAAAGCCCTATGCAGTATGCAAGTTGTATAAGGCAGGGTCTCAGAGAGTCACGACAGTGGGAAGTGTTGTTGTGGTCACTAGGGTAATGTAGACTCTAGTTTGGTGCTAGTGCTGAGCCTGGAGCTACTCAGCAAAAGTCTCCAAGCACACTGAGGCAGTTGTTGCCTGCCTGGGGCCTGTGGACTCCTATAATTTTCCAAGAAAGAGCGCAATGTGGGTGGGCTGGCTGCTTGCAGAGAAAGTGCCTCTGGCGTTGGAGGCGTTAGGTGGGGCAAGATTCCAGTGAGTCAGCAGGGTGGAGCCCTGGATTTCATCAGACCAATCAGATTCACATTTGTTCTTAAGCATAGGGGGAAGGCTCAATACATTAAAGATGGCAGCCGCCTGCTGGCTGCACAGCAGGAAGACCACACACAGGGAAAATGGGACTGTCCTCCAGCCCTGGCCTCAAAACCACACACCTCACTCTGCTCCCAGTATGCCTCTGATGCTCCACGAGTCACCAACCCAGACATCCTCTTAAAGGGCCCATGCACAGACTCACTTGCTCTCAGGCACTCACCTTGGGTTCCAGCGTGGGGAGGCACTTTCTCCGTAACTAGCCAGCCCACACACCTTGCACTCTTTCTTGGAAAATTATAGGAGTCCACAGTCCCCAAGCAGGTGACAACTGCCTCATTGTGCTCAGAGACTTTTGCTGAGGAGCTCCGGGCTCAGCACTACCATGAAACCAGAGTCTCCATTACCCTGGTGACCTCCCAACTGGAGCCTGAAGTGAGTGCCTGCCAGCAAGTGAGTCTGTGCCATTAAGAGGATGTCTGGGTGTCCCACTGCCTCCTGTCCCACTCATATGGTTGGAAACCCCACTGTTTTTTACAGCCAGATGTTGTGGGGGCTCCTCTTCCTGGCACCAGTACTCTGGGCTGGGGAACTTGAAGTGGGGCTGGTGTCCTTCACTCCTCCGGGGGAACCTCTGCGACTGAGGTATGTCTCCCAATTTTCATCCGCCACATGGAGATTTGGGATCAGCCCATTCCATGTCTTTGTCCCTTCTACCAGTCTCGATGTGGCTTTTCCTTTTTATCCTTAGTTATAAAACTTTTGTTCAACCAGACCTCAGATGGTTCTCCAGATTTATTGTTCTATAATTTAGTTGTAATTTTAATGTGTTCACTGAAGGAAACAGGCAGGGTTTATCTACTCCGCCATGTTGGATCGCCTATACTATGCTCTTAACCAGAGAAAGGAAGAAACCATAAAGTGATAGGGCTAACAACTTACATAGTTTCAGGTTTAAAATGTAAGTGTTCCAAATTTAGGTTATCAAGGTCTTCGTTTTTGAGAGAAGGTATAGAAGACAAAGTGCCACGACGAGAACCTAGACACAAAAGACATTACCTTGGAGTCAGATGCAAACTAGAAAGCCCTCCCCACCCCACTTGTATTTCATCCTGTTTTCTCTGTGGGAGGAGGGTCAAGCTCAATGACTTAGATAATATTCACAGTTCTCATTCCAAAAAGGGATCATCTTGGATGGACAGGGACTTCCACTGAGAGGATAGTGATCCTGGGCTGCTTGCTTGCTGGCAGTGAAAACAGCTTCAAATCTTGGGTTTCATCAGGCCAGCCTTTTCAAAGGACCTAATGGGGTCATTACTTCTAGACACTGGCCTGGGATCCTATAATGGGAGTTTTCTGGGGGAAAAGGGGGGATATCTACTGAAGAGTAGGATTACGGCTAAAGTAAGATATATGAAAGCACACCTTTATTCTCTGGGCACTAGAAGGCAGTGATGAAGGCTAGAATAAGAGAAGAAGAAGAGAAAGATCCTTACGGTGTCTTGGGCTCGTCTGGCTAACATCTTCTGAGTCATCTTCCAGGAAGAAAGTTGAAGTAAAATTCTTAACTGATATTGTCTGTCGGGTTTGTTCATCTAGAACTATAGAGAAAAAGTGGTGGGACGGGAAAGGGAGGGGAGAGCAGGGAAGGAAAAGGAATGAAAAGGGAGGGGATGGAAGGAAAAGGAAGAGAAGGGAAGGGAAGGAAGAGAGGGCTTTTCTTGAGCATCCTTTTTATTTAGTTAATACAAGTCAGTGTGTAGGCAGACAATGGAGACTCTCATTTGATTATCACCTCTCCTCCATGATGCTGTTTGTAGTCTCAGCTTTCTTAACAGTATTTCTCTGAATGTCTTTTCATATCCATGCCTGAGCTTTCTCTGCTTTACTGGTTACTTTTTCTGTCACCCAGTAAATGTCACAGAGGCCAGTGGTGTGTGTGTGTGTGGGCGGGGGGGGGGCAAGGTGGAAAACCCTCTGCTCTTCTACCTCCATTCTCACCTCTTTGTTAATTTATTTATTCACATGACTTTTGTTCCAAACTTGAGCATCTAGGACCATGCCATTCTTTCACTCAAATGTCTCACCCATGCCCAGAATATTTGAGAAATCTTATCCTTTTTACCAGCCTATATGCTGTGTAGCTCAGGTACTAAGCCTGTGCCAAAGCTCACAGGTTCAATCCCTATCCTACCAGGGATGCTTTTCTCTGTCCCATGGCGACAAATCGCACTTCTAACTCTGACTTATGTGCTGGTGGAGCAGGCTGAGGATTGGTTGTGACAGGGTTGTGGCTATGTCAAATGATACCCACTGCTTGGAAACTAACTATAGAAATAGAGAGAAAGTGACTGTTTAATTCTTTCACAGTGCAGAAGAGAGATTTCCTTTCTTTCTTGGAAACTTGGCTGAGGTTTTGCCTAATGGTACCAAGGCAGGAGAAGTTGCCATGGCTAAAAGTCAAAGGGACTGCCTTGCTACATGGACTTCTCAATTCCAATAGATCAGGTAGAATACACTTGGTCTTATACCATCTTCTAATCTGTTTTTCAAAGAAACATTGTGGGGGAACAAGTGGGAACAAAAATGTTAAATTAAGAAGTTGGAGGAGTTGAAAGAGTTTTCACACTCAGTTGGAAGCTTGCATCTTGTCATGAGTTGTGGGAAATGGCAATCAATTCCAGAGCTTCCAGAATCACTCTCAGGGCCCTTGTGCCTGATTAATACTGTGAAAGGCATGCAGAGATGAATACTGCTTTCTTTCTAAAATAGTTACAGGCTTGGTGGTTGGACAGGAACAGGAACAGGTGGGACAAGAATTCCATGGCCCATGGTGGAAGCTGACAGAGCTTGAAGCAGCTGTAATTGTTTAGAATGAATGCTAGCTCCAAAAATAAATGAGTAGCAAGAGTTGAATGCCTGGGAGGTAGGAGGATCCAAAGGGGCCACTTATCAGGACTGACACTTTTCAAATCAGCAGAGTCTGAGGATTGATTTTGGATGCTATTTGCATGAAGAATCTAATCAGGTTTTGGTGGTGGAGTCAAATAGAAAATCCAGAGAGAGGGAGACAAGTAGACCATCTACTGGAACCTTCTCTTTCCCCTACTTCAATCACCACAACCCTGGGACCTTACCTTGTTCAACTTGGAATATGATGAGTTTCAAGGATTTCTGGAGATTCTTGGCCTTTGTGGCCAGCTCCAACTTGCACTTGGCTATGTGGTCTATTTGAGGGACGAAGGGCTTTCCATCTGCTTTGCCACTGTCTGTACATACTGTAGCACTTTTCTCAACTGCTGTTTCCTCAGCCAGTGCATCAATCAGGACACTGAGCTTGTCATACATTAAATCGCTCTATATAGGGAGGAAGGAAACGGCATTGCTATGAGGGACCAGTGCATGAGAGGACAGAATAAGGACGTGGGGTTGTATAGGGAGAGATGGGGTGGGGTAGTAGTTTGCCAGGAACACCGAGCATAGAAAACTGCCTGTTGGGAGATGACAGTTTTGGAAAAGAAGTACTTGAGTAGATGTGATAACCAGAGTATTAGGGAATCAAACAGATATCATTTGTTTCTGAGCAGCTGTGGGAATCAATGTATGTTGCTGAGCCTTCGTTGTGTCAGACTGGCCTGTAAAATGGTATGTAACATGGCAAAATTGTGAAAAGATAAACATTTCTGGATTGGTGTTTTCATGGGCATGCTCCTATGGATATGGATGTGCCTCTGCATGGGTGCCTAGTGTCGGCCTTCATATATGGGTATGTTTGGGGATGTACTGAGTGATTATGGCTTGATTCCTAGCTCCATCACTTAATAGTTTGTGATTCTTAACTGCAACTTACCTAAACTCTGTGTGTTTCTATATTCTAGGATTTTGAGGATTAAATAAGTTAATACATTAAAAGTCCTTAACAGTTCTTGGCAGAGTAAATGCTACATATATGTGTTAGCTATTGTTGTTACAGAGATGAACGTGGGTGTATTTCTACCATGTATTTGTTTGTACATATTTCCAAGCATGTATATACATGCTTGACGTACACTTGTGTCTAGGTGTGGACAGGTGCTTGGTATATGGTTAGGTATATGTTACATGTATAAGCATGCATAGTGCCACTCTTTATTTGGTGAAAGATGGACATTTGATGAGTTGGACTTTCCCCATCAGTGAGGCTTACTAGCTGCTCTTCCCTGCCTTTCTTTTATAATTCCCAGTGTGAGGCACATTTACTTTTATTAAAAAGGGGGCCCTGGCCACACAAAGAGTACAAGACAACAGGAATGGAAACTGGAAACTTACTTTCAAAATCACAGACTCTATTGCTGTATTGTTCTGTTTTATCTGACTCCAGGCCTTTACAATATCAACCACAAAATCTTCTACTGAAGAGCACAGGAATCTGGAAAGATAAGATAGATGGCACAATGTGACATGGACCATGAGATCCAGAGCCCTTCTCTCTTATAAGGTCATTAGTCTCCATCTTCTTCCTCTTTTTTCTCTCTGTCTCTCTTTCCTGATCACTCTTCCCTGCCTCTCCATTCCCCTCTTCCCCCCACTCTCTATCACCTCAATATTTGTCTTTTCTTTTTTAAAAAAATCACTAAAATACAGCTAACATACAGTGTCATATTAGTTTCAGGTGTACACCATAGTTATTCAACATTTATATACCTAAAGAAGTGATCACCACGGTAAGTCCAGCAACCATCTGACACTGTACAATGCTGTCACATTATTATTGACTATATTCCCCATGCTGTACATTACTCCGCATGACTTATGTGTTTTATATGTGGGAATTTGGACCTCTTATTCCCCTTCAACTTGTCCCCCCTTTTCTAATTTTTGAATTACAGTTGACATTCAGTATTATTTTATATTAATTTCAGGTGTACAGCATAGTGCATAGGCATTTATATAATTTAAGAAGTGACCCACTGACTAGTCTAGAACCCACCTGGCACTGTACACAGTTATTACCATATCATTCACTATATTCCCTATGCTTTACTTTACATCCCCGTGACTATTTTGTAACTACCAATTTGTATTCCTTAATGGCTTCACCTTTTTCACCCTGTACCCCAAACCCCTCCCACCAAACACCTCCCATCTGTCACCCTGATAGATCTAGTACCCATCTGACACCACACATAGTATTACAATATTATTGGCTATATTCCTTATGCTATACCCTATGTCCCCATGACTACTGTGTAACAACCAGTCTGTACTTCTTAATCCCTTCCCCTTTTTCACGCTACCCCTAACCCCCCTCCCATCTGGTAACCATCAAAATGTTCTCTATTTCTATGAGTTTGTTTCTGTTATATTTGTTTATTTTGTTTTTTAGATTTCACACAGAAGCAAAATCACATTGCATCTGTCTGACATACTCCACTCAGCACAATATCCTCCAGGTCCATCCATGTCACCGCAGATGGCAAGAAACCCATTCCCTTTCCTGGCTGAGCAATATTCCATTGTATATATGTACCACCTCCCCTTTATCCATTCATCCATTGATGGGCACCCAGGCTGCCTCCACATCTTGGCCATTGTAAACAATGCTGTAATGAACATATGGGTGCACACGTTGCTTCAAAGTAGCATTTTAGGTATGTTCGGATAATTACCCAGAAGTGGGATACTGGGTCCTTCTTTGTCACTTGTTACAGCCTTTGTTTTAAAGTCTATTTTGTCTGGTACAAGTATTGCTGCCACAGCTTTTTTTGTTTGTTTCCATTTCTCATGAAATATCTTTTCCCCATCCCTATACTTTCAGTCTCTGTGTGTTTTTTTATCTGAAGTGCGTCTCTTGTAGGCAGCATATGTAAGGGTTTTGTTTTCTTATTCATTCAGCCACCCTATCTTTTGATTGGAGTATTTAATTCATTTACATGTAAAGTAATTGTTGATAGATATGTAGTTATTGCCATTTTATTATTCATATTTTTCATCCTTTTTTGTGTGTCTTAAAGAAGTCCCTCTAATATTCTTTTTAATGCTGGTTTGGTGATAATGAACTCCTTTAACTTTTTCTTATCTGGGAAGCTCTTTATCTGTCCTTTAATTCTAAATAATAGCTGTGCTGTGTAGAGAAATCTTGGTTGTAAGGACTATTTCCTTCTACTTCCTTCTGGCCTGCAAAGTTTCTGTTGAGAAATCAGCTGAAGTCTTATGGGGAGCTCACTTGTAGGTAACTGCTTGTCTCCTGCTGAAGATTCTCTTTGACTTTAACCTTTGGCGTTTTAATTATGATGTGTCTTGGTGTGGGCCTCTTTGGGTTCATCTTCATTGGGATTCTCTGCACTTCCTGGACATGTGTGTCTATTTCCTTCACCAGGTTAGGGATTTTTTTTTTGTCATTATTTCTTCAAATACGTTTTCAATCCCTTGCTTTCTCTCTTCTCCTTCTGGTACCCCTATAATGTGAATGTTGGTATGCTTTATGTTGTCACATAAGCCCCTTAAACTATCCTCATTTTTTGGGATTCTTTTTGCTGTTCTGATTGTGTGTTTTTTTCCCTGCTACCTTATCTTCCAAATTGCTGATTCAGTCCTCTGCTTCTTCTAATCCACTGTTGGTTATCTCTAATGGATCCTTCATTTCAGTTACCATATTCTTCATTTCTGACTGGTTTTTTTTTTTTATGCTTTCAATTTTCCATTTTTGTTTCTTATCTCTTTCTTGAAGTTCTCATTCAAATCATTGAGCATCCTTATGATGAGTGTTTTGAGCTCTGCATCTGGTAGATTGCTTGTCTCAATTTTATTTAGTTCTTTTTCTGGAGCTTTGTTCTGTTCTTTCATTTGGGACATGTTTCTTTGTCTCCTCATTTGGGCTGCCTAACCCTGTGTTTGTTCCTGTGTATTAGGTATGGTTGCTATGTCTCCAGTCCTGGAAGAGTGGCCTTATGTAGCAGGTGTCCTGTGGGTCCAAGTGGCACAGTCTCCCTGGTCACCTGAAATGGGTGTGTCAGGGGTGTCCCTTGTGTGGGTTGTGTGTGCTCTCCTATTATAGTTGAGCCCCGATTGCTTTTGGCACATCAGTGGGCCTTACTGACCCTCTGGCTGATTGTCTATGAAGAATGACCGTTAGTATGTCAAATGAGCTATCATGCCAGGGCTGATCCTAAAGAGCAAATTTTGCTTTAGCAGAGCTCTGGTGCCTGCCATGTCTGCCCCTAGTCTGTGTTGTTTGTGGAACTGGTTTGGTGGTGCTCTGGTGTGGTCTGAATCTGGACACTGGGTGTCTTGTCTCTGGGGCCTCTTGGGAGGGGCTCTGGTGTAGGCCAAGTTCAGATGCTGACCGTGCATGGCCTGGAGTCACTAACAGTAGTTATAAAGTAATCTGCAGTTGGTTGCTGCCTTGCTGGACTTGCAGGCACCTGGGAGAGGCTAGGCAGTGAACTGAAGCCAGCTGCCACTAGTGCTGGGCTTGGGGCTGCTTAGCAAGAGGTATGGGGCATGCCAAGGCCAGTCTCTGCTTTTTGGAGGTTTGTAGACCTGTCAGATATTTTAGGAAAGTCTTCAGTGCAAATTGAGGAAGGCCGCTTGTGTAGAAAAACCACTGGAAGAGGTTCTGGCCGGGTGTATCAGTTGGGTGGGGTGGTGTCTCAGGGAATGTCCAGGGCAGGGCGAATGGTGTTAGCCAAGTTAATGGAGAGCTCATATTTGGCACCCATCTGTGCCCACCAGCTGGATGAGAGGAGGGCTCAACAAAGGAGCAGTGGCGTCTGCCAGCAGTTCTCTCCTAGAGATAGCTGCCCTGATCCCTGTCCCTCCAGCCCTCACCTTGGGGCTTGTCAATTCAGCTCTTTCCCATATGTCCCTGGTGCTCTTTGAGTTGCTGCCTCAACACTGGAGCTCAGAGGGAGTGAGTTTGTGAGTCAGGGAGTCTGGGCATGGTCCCTTTAAGACCTGCAGTCCCCGGGACTCCAGCAGCCTTCCATCTTACTCAGCCACAATCCCTGCTGGTTTCACAGCCAGAAGTTATGGAGACTTTTCTTCCTGGCACTGGATCGATCCCTGGGCTGGGGAGCCTGGTGTGGGGCTGGGACCTCTCCCTCCAGGTGGAACCTCTGTAGCCGAGCTAGCCCTTCTATTTCTTAACTGCCACACTGTGGCTGTGGGACCTGCCCCTCCTACCACTCTGAATATGGCTTCTTCTTTATATTTAGCCTTCAGGTGGTTCTCAGTGATAGTTGTTTTGTAATTTAGTTATAATTTTGATGTGGTTGTGGGAGGAGGCAAGCATAGCATTTACCTACTCCACCATCTTGACCAGAAGTCCTCCCCGTCTTCCAAATTTCTAGCCTGCAACTTTGTCTTTTGGAGTAGCAGCAGCCCTCACCCAAATTTCATCTTTTTATCTTAAAGTTTCCATTCAGGAGGTTTGAGTTGGGAAAAATTCAATTTGGGAAGATAAACATATACAACAGGCTTTCAAATGACATTGTTTTGTTCAATGTCATTTTGTTATAACTTTGATGAGATGCTGTAGGAACTTAACTATACCAATTAGCCTATGGTAAAATTGATTTTTGTTGTACATTTTCCACCACAGTTCCAAGAACATATTGCAATGTCAAGTAAGTACTTACTGTACTTTCCTTGGCCTCAACACCCCAAGCTATCAAAATGAGCCCCATCTTTGATTGAGAAACTGCCCATGAGAGGCAAAACACCCCAAAGGTTGAGAGTCTAAGGAAGACTGACCTGGTTGCGATGATCATCTCTATGGGGTAGCTGGCCTTCAAGATTTTGTTCAATTCACTGGTTGCAGATTCTAAGTGTTGGATGGCAGCAGCCTAGGGGGGAAAGAAGTGTTCAGCCCTGGGACCTCAGCACTGTGATAGTGTGCTGCCCATCCTCATCCCCTCATTATTTCCTACTGACTCTACCATCATCTCAGCTGCCTCTCTGGAAATAATTATAAGCAAAGAATTATTGAAGATCCCCATAGATAATCTTAGATCTGTGGTCATTCTAAAAACAAGAGATGTATATTGTTTCCTCTCATTTCAATTAATACTCAAAAATTCATATGAAGGTGGTACTGTTTGTTTCATGTTTCAAATGAACAAACAATTTCATATTACATAGCTAGTAAATAATAGATTTTGGATTCGAACCCACATCTTTCCCATGCCAGAGTGTCCTCTCTTATATAATAATACTAGTAATGATACTAGCATCCACTTATATAGTACATACTATGTGCCAGGCTCTGTAACAACCCTACGAGATAAGGATTGTTATTATCCCCATTTCACAGAACAGAAAACTGAGGCACAGGAAAAGGGGGAGCTGATCAGTGGCAGAGTCAGTATTCAATTTCAGGTAGTCTGGCTCTTGAGTCTGTACTCTTAACTACAACTTGTACTCCTCCCTCTCCATCACCCCTTACATTCAAGCATCTACCAAGTCCCAATGATTCTATCTCTTTAAAATGTCTTATATATGTCCACTTCTCCTTATCCCTGTTACCATTTTATCAGTCCAAATCATCTTTTGCCTAGACAATTACAGCATCTCCTATCTTTTCTTCTTGCTTCTAGTCTTTATTCTTTCAGTTGTTTCTCCACATACCATGGGACTCCACTGCTTAAAACCTTTCTATAGATAGCAGAATAGAGACATGGATGGATTTGTAATAAAGTATAGTAAAATATTAATGATAGAATCTATCATTTAAAAATTTCCTGTATGTTTGAAAATTTTCATGGTAAGATTGGAAAAAAAAACCTTCTATAATTCTCATTGCTCTTTAGGATAAAAGTTCAAACTTCCTACCATGGCTTACCAGGTTCTTCCTGGCTTGGCCGCTGATTATTTCTCCAGCCTCATCTTTAGTCATTCTCCCTGTATATGCCCTCCCTGGCCCCTATGCCTTAGCTATTATGAATGTCCTTTAGTTCTGTGAATATTCCATGTTTTCTCTTGCCTGTGGAACAACACACACTGTTTCATCTCTCTGGAACATGCTCCCTCTTTCCTGTTATCCTGGTTAACTCCCTCTGGTCCTTGAATTTCTTCTGAAATGGTGCTTATTATGAGAAGCTTTCCCTGATTTCCCTCAGACTGGGTTAGGTACACCTGCTGGGTGTTCCAACCCCACGCTACTTCCTTGTATACTAATACTCATACTACTTTATAAAAACTATTGTTCTACCACTGCAACTAGACTATGAGCTCTATGACAACATGGACTGTGCCATTCTTTTTTTATCAACTAGCATATAAGAACAGCTGCTAGAATAGTATCTCACACATAGTAGTTAATCCATAAGTATTTTTCATAAATATTTTGAGTGAATGAATAAGTAAATGGCTGAATGAATTATATCCCCAATACCTAACAGTTTTTGGTAAACAGCTGCTGATTAACATGTCCCCAGTTTTCAAAGATTTCATCCTCATCAAGCTCATGGCAATACAAATCTCCTGTCTGGGTTTTACCTATTATTTCACTGTATAATGAAGATGTTGGCTTGAATTACACCTGGGCAGTAATTACCTCAAATCCAGGTACATCCATTTCAACTTGTCCTCTTAGCAATGGGGTTTGTCTGGGAGTCTCACGGATCATCACACTCCATCTGAAATGAAGATAAAAGACAGACAGATATTTAGGACTCTGTTGCATCACAGGCTGGCATCAATGCTTCAGATAGCAAAAAGAGGTCGGAACGTTCATATATTAGGGAGAGAGGGATTTACGCATTAGGTATGCCTAAGCTATCTCAGGTCACCTGATCTCAAGGTATACCACAAGAGGGGCCTCTGTCCCATGACTTCTCTAGGATAGTGTGATGGAACAAATTCCGCCACAGGGTTCTGAGAGAGCAGTGCTTCTCAACCAGAGGTAATTATCAAGATCACCTGATGTGCTTTTGTAAAATACACATATCAGGGACCTACCCAAGACCTACTAATAAGAATTTTTGCGGAAGGGCCCAGCTTGGTATCTTGAGAAAGCTCCCCAGGATATCCTTATGGGCAGTCATAAGTCAAATACTATCCCCCAGCATAGAAAGTCTTTCTTCTCAGAAGATGGGATGGCAATACTCTCTCTTCTCTAGAGCAGAGACAATATAGGCCAATTGTTTATGAACCTTTGTTTTTGTTTTTGTTTTTAGTTTCTTTAGAACTTGAAGCTATAAAATAGTTTCTATACTATTCTAGACTAGAATAGAAAGATGGAATCTTTCCTAAGAAAAAATATGCTTACATAGATAATTAGCTATGCAATTTGAAGGAGGTACACAGAACACTTGAAATTTACTCATGGAGCTCCATCTCTACCGTATTTTAAGTTAATGAGAGGCTTTAGTGATGTTTGAAGGATATATGGTAGCTCTTGGTTTCCTAATAGTTAACCCCCCCCCCAAACTGCTCTGCACTGAAGCCAGAAAGGGAGGTTAGAGCATTCCTGATTGAGGTGATGTAACTGGGAGTAACTGGTGTGCAACTGGAAAAGGCACAATGGCCTGATCTTTCAGCTACTCACCTGTCTAGAATCCTCACACTAGCCTGTTCTACTCTGTTGAGGATGTTCTGGGGTGACTTGTTTTTGTTCCAGAATGCACCCCAGCCTAGGACACGGGCCAGATCATTGCCGGTTCCAAGTGGGATGACTGCCAGCTGACACTGCAAGAAAAAAAACAGGCACTCTTTTCAGACAATCCTACCAAGATCCACTAATAACATAACCCAGAAGGTGCTCTTTGGGAAAGATTGTGGTTTCAAAGCCAGTGGCAGTAAGGGACTTCTGATTCTAGGGAATGTGATAGAAAATGTTGGAATTTAAGTGAAATTTTCCCTAAGGAGTTGGGTCCCACTCTTGGCCATACAGAACCTAATCAGTAAAGGGAAAAGTTGCTGGAATATGCCAAAATGAATAGCCATGCTTATAAAAGAGAAATATAGCCACAGATTTCTATCTAGGCTGAGCCAAAGAGATGAGGTGCCTTAGGAGATAAAACTACTGGGTTCAGAAGAGTAGAGGGCTGCTTAGGGAAAGGGGGGAGAGGTACAGGAAAGTTTCTACGACTCTTGCCTCAGGAGGGATAGGAAATTAGGGACTGAAAGTTGTCTGAGGTCACTTATTTGTGTGTGTGTGTGTGTGTGTGTGTGTGTGTGTGTGTGTGCTCCTCTTCAAATGTTCACTTTGGGGCTTGGGAAATAGAGCACTCCTCATTTTTTTTCTGCTAACTCCCTCATTTTTCCTTCCACAGATAGACAACCAGAAAATGGTCTAAGTGAGCCGGCTTACACTGGGAATCTACCAGTCAGGTTGAGTATGAAACCAGTGGGAAACATGTATTTTACAGACAAGGAGAGTAAAGACCAAGGACTTCTTGGGATGAGAAGCTCCACACCCCAGTCTCTCTAGCAATGGCTAAGCTGAGTCAGCTAGGAACTCACCCTTTCATGTAATCCAAAGGCATCAATCAGGGATAACACCCAGCTCACACTGCCATCTCCACCACAAACCACAATGCGAAAGCGAGTGAAGTTCTTGAACATGGACAGCCTGGAAAGAAAAGGGGAAAAGGGAGTAATTTCATGAACTGCCGGGTTTTACAGCTCATTCCTATCATGTGTCAGGGCCCAAGATATTGCTGCTTCTTCCTCTGCACCTGCTAACAGGCTATCTGTCTTCTTTCCTTTGCCCCCATTTCTGTGTGCTGAATATTATAGGCAATGCTCCCACAGGCAGTCCTAAAGATCAGGCCTTGCCTCAACCCACACTATTCTATGCCTAAGCTTGCTCCAGAAGCTACTGATAACCTAGCTAAATCTACTTGTTGAGGTCCAGGAAATATGCCTCACATTGTAGCCAGTGGGCTCATAGAAACCAGGGCTGAACAGCCAGATGGTTTTCAAATAAAAGAGGCCTGTCATAGAGATATATCTATTTGGGCCAAGGAAAAAGAAAGAGCGAGTGATAAGAAAAATGGACAGCAATATTCATTTGCTTCCTCGTCTGATGTCAGGAGACATAGTTTTACCTTTTCCAATGAAAGAAGATGGAGCAAATCTTAGAGCAGGGCATGGGCTTAAAAGGATTTCTGGGAGAGAACCAGAAGTCCTCCAACCAGCCACCCCCAAATGCTCTGGAGTTATGTGTTTGTGTCCTGACTTGAGAAAATGGATCTTTCCTGCCCACATACTCAAACTAATTCCAGGAAGCCTAGCCTAGTCTAGAATGTACAGAAGGTGGAGTCCCTTCTATATACCCACTATATCTCTTACCCCGTGCTTACCCGGCTTCAGGTCCACCCTTCGCCAGGTCAAACACTTGAGACGGGTTAAGGTATTGCTTAAATTTTCGGAGGAAGACGATCCCTTGGTGATCGCCGCTTTTGGAGTTGATGAAGATGAGAAGGGGACATGAACAGGCTGATGACCAATCGAGATCCCAGAAGTCTGAAGCTACTACTAATTGGCCTAATACACACACACACAGCAAAAAGAAAAAGAAGGGGAAAAGAACAGGGGCATTGAGATAGATACAAGACATGACAACATCAAACTTTGCAAAGACTTTAAAAAAAACAGTTTTTTTTGAGGTATAGTTGATATACAAAGAACTGCACATATTTAATGTGTACAATTTAATGAGTTTAGACATATGAAGACATCCATGATGCTATCACCACAATCAGGGTAATAGACATACGCAATATCTCCCAGAGTTTCCTTGCGCCCTAGACTCATGCGATGGCGGAACAGAGGGAAATCAGTACAAATCTCAAGGTGTTTTTATTAAAAAATAAATAAAATAAAAATTCCCAGCTAGCTTTTGCCCAGCTATTGCCAGGCAACCAACATTTGCTGAGCAACTACTACATTCTAATCATCATGCTAGATACTGCTAGGGGTATAGCCCCTGCCCTCAACCTGGGGAGACAGGCTTATACACAAGAATATGTTAGAACACAAAGATTAAGGAAATTGGTGCCACAACCAAGGATTAATGAAATGCTGAGGGTAAACTGAGGAAGGAGAAGGTTGAGAGCCCAAGAGAAGGATCAGCACACCAATTAGTCCTCTCTCTGCCTGGGATAGCTTGGTTCTCACAGTGAGAAGATACCCGGTAAGGAGGGAAGGGAGGAAAGGCTGACGTTCAGCCAGGAGCTAATGATAGGACATATCAAAGTGGGTTGAAGTAGGGAGCTTTAATCACTCCTATAAGGTTCTGACAGAGCAATCCAAGTTGTAAGAACTTTCAGGGGAAACAAGACTGTAGGGAAATTGCCTGGATAAGAGAGAGGCTTTTAGTAATCCCGAACACTGAAGTTCCTCGTAGAGCAGTGGAGTTATAGCAGTCTAAATTGCCACACCCTGCCAGGTCATGCTGAGTCTTAGAGCCTATTGGCAGGGAGGTAGGCAGTGAGCAATGGTCCGCTAGGAGATGCGAGTCCCCAAACCTCTGAACTTGTGGCTTGCCAAGGATGCCCTAGCGAAAATAAATGCAAAGGGCAAAAAGCATGTGACTTGCTCCTGAATGGTGTGGGCCAGGACGATATGTTGAGATGTCCCATTTGTTGTAGCCTGGGTGAAAGGGAGCCTGAAGAAAGACTGATGACTTGAACAGGTTTCATGCTGATTTGCCTAGAAAAATCTAAAGCAGTGTTCCTCTATGGGCCAATGTCTAAGCCAGCTAGCGAGTCATGCACCGCATTTTCTGCATTTTCTGAGCTTGCCAGGACTTACAGCTAAGGAGAGTCTGTCTGCTATGTCCCTTCAGTAGCATAGCTTGGAAATACTTACTCTCCCTGAACACATTATGCAAAAATAGTACCCTTTTCAACATTTTTTTATTACAAAAGGTAATATGTTAACACAATGGTAGTTAAGACATATTAACTCATTCATTCAGCAACTATGTATTGAGGTCGTTCTTTGTGCCTGTCCTTGTTATGTTTTGAGAATACAGTGGTGGACAAGATAGAAATAGTCTGCTCTTGTGGAACTTATATTTTAATAGAGAGGGACAGGGCATAATAAATAAATACAGAAAATAATGTGATTTGAAGAAAAATGAAGCAGGAAAATGGGATGGAGACTGAAGTGGGTGTTATTTTAGACAGGGTGGTCAGGGATGGCTTCTCTGGGGAGGTGACATTTGAGATGAGATCTGAATGATGTGAGGAAGTGAGCAATACAGATACATGGGTGAAGAGGTTTTTTTCTGTTTGTTTGTTTGTTTGTTTTGGAGGGGGGGATGGGGAGATAAGGCAAAAAATAAGTGCTAGGAGCCAGAAAGGGAGACTGTGTAGGGTGTCTGAGGAAGAGAATAGCATGGCTGTTATTGAGTGAGTGAGGGAGAGAGTGGCAGAAGAAGAGGTCAGAGAGGTGACAGGCACCAGATACAATGACAAAAAGATGTTAGAGGAAACAGAAAATAAGGGTGAGACTATTCAGTATGGAATTGAAACATTAGGGGTCAGGTCACAAGATATATGAGGAAAATAGTCAAAAGGTGTTACCTTTTTTATGTGCTTACTCCTCTACCAACCAACAATGTAGGCTCCAACTCATGGCCTGGCCCCAGTCTTACCTCTGTTTTAGAAATGGATTCTGCTCTTTGCTTACCTTCCTCAACAATCTCCTGTCAACACCCTGTAGGTGAGCATGTGAGTTTGAATATATACCCCAGTTAGAGGATTAATGTAAACAGCTTCTTGCCAACAGTTAGTGGACCTGTTAAGTGTGCTTGGAAGAAAGAATTCCCCAGGCCAAACATCCTGAAATAGACCTGTCTATGCCCCCAGTGTTTTTATAAGTGTCAAAGACCCTTTGGGTCAGTCCCTTTCTAAAGATTAGGTAGCAGTGGCAGTGAGACCAACTACTGTGAGCTATTTGGGTCTCAGTTTCCTTATCTGTAAAGTGGGCCATTCAAAAAACTAACTTGTTTCCTAGTATTTAGATGCAAGTAAGCTAGCTGTTATGCTGATGAGAAAGGGAAATATAAATTGGCCCTTAAAGGTGAAAAGAAGAGCAAACTTATTCATAATAAGAAACATACTAATTAAAACTAGGCCATGGTATCATTTTTTTCTTGTTCAGAAGATGGGCAAAGAAAAAAAAATAGATAACACGCTTGATTGTAGAGGCCATGGGGAAATATGCACTCTCATACACTGAAGATGGAAGTGCAAAGTGACACAAGTCCTATAAAGGACAATTTGACAGTACTTATGAAACTAACAAAGGCATATGCATTTTTGACACAGTAATTACATGTCTGAGATTGTTTTCCCTACAGGTATATATGTAAAATGACCTGTATGAAGTTGTTCATTGCAGCATTATTTGTAATAGGAAAAGACTGAAAACTACCAAATTATCCATTAATAAGGGACTAATTAAATAAATTATGGTATGTCCATATAATGGAGTATCTTGTAGTTGTAAAAAAGAGTGAGGAAGCAATCTTTTGTTGAAACAGAATGATCTCCAAAATATACTGTGAAGGAGGAAAAGAAAAGCAAGGTGCAGAACAGCATGTATAGTGTTAAAAAAAGGAGGGATAAGTGTGTGTGTGTGTGTGTGTATATATATATATATATATATTATATACATATATATTTGTATATACATGAAGAAATACTGGAAGGTATTCAATAAACTAAAGTAAAGGTAGTAGTTAATCGTAAGCAGCAGGGATGGGGTAGAGGTGTAGGAGATTGTGAAGATCAGGGAAAGAATAGCAGAAAGATATTTTACTACATATTATGTGTGCATGTGTGTTTCTATTGTTAAAAGATACTTAATACATGTGAATATATTAAGTAGTCAAGAATTGAAAATTAGGAAAAAATAATTATGCTAATACTATCTGTAAGTTAAATAGCCATCAGGGTATGGCTGAAATTATTTATAGAGCTATTTGACAGCTTGGAGCATGGGCTGCCTTCGGCAGTGTACCTTTAGAAGAGATTGCAGCTGTGTGCCACAGCTAGTTGCCCCCCAGGTTTATTCACTAACATAAAGCAAACATCTTAACTTCTTTGGGTATTCATTTCTCCATACGTAAATAGTATCATGTTGCAATAATTACTAAAAATAATCCAGAGTGGGGATGGAAAGCCACTAGATGAAGAGAAAATTCTGTAATTAAGGCAACTTAAACTTCAGTGTCAAACCTAATTTCGTCACAGATGGGAAGACGGGAAAGCAGTGCTGGCAGGAAGTCATTCCCAGGAGAACACAAAGGCAGCCCCATTTAGCATTTCCCCCATAGTCGGAGAACATCTGAATTTGAGCAAGGCCAAGTTTGTCAAGAGAATCTTGTGAACAAGGTGAAAAAAAGGGGTGGCATTGTGGGCTGAAATGTACTAATGTTAGGTAGGTTCATGACCAGGTGAATAATCATGGCCATAAGGTTGCTTTTGAATAGGGTGATGTTAATTGTAAGGGAGTGTACTGTAATATTTAACAATTTTTATCAATTCAAGCGAAAACATAGAAGGCTAGTTTGTCAACTTTGAAGTACCCCAAATTGGAGGGAGAGCTACTGGATGACAGAATCAAGGCTGAAAAATGACTTCAATGGGCAGAAAGGTCAAAGTCACCAAGACAAAAAGAGATAAATTTGAAGCTTGGCCTTTAGGCTCAAGGGCATAAATTGCAGCGGAACAGGACAGCAGGAACTTGGCTTGGCAGCATCACGTGTGAAAAGGGCTTAGGGGATTTAGTTGACTTTAAGCTCCAAATGAGTCAACAGCCTGAAAGAGCCTTTAAAAAAAAAAACCTCATGCTCCTTTGAGCTGCATTAATATAACCACAGTTCCCCACACTGAGAGGGAGACAATAGTCCCTCTCAAATTTGTTCAGTTCATACCATAGAAGGATGTTAAATTAGCATAAGGTTGGCTTAACTGTTCCACTTTCTGTATTTTAAAATCCTCTTTCACAAATGTTAACTCATTTAGCCCTCACAATGCACCCGAGTACAACGATTATTCCCTTATTGTCAGGAAACAAATGATAAAGCATAGAGAGGTTAAGTAACTTGTCTAAGCTCACACAGTTAGTAAATGATGGAATGTGCTCCCAGGACTAGTAGCATCAGCATGGTCTGGGGACATGTTAGAAATGCAAATTCTTGTGCCCTACCCAGATCTACTGAATCAAAAGTTCTGGAGGGGGTAGGGCCTAGAAATCTGTGTTTTAATAAGCCTTCCAGATGATTCTGATGCTTTCTTATGTTTGACAACCACTGCACTATACTCCATATGAATCAGGGATGCTGTTTCAGTCATCTCTTATTTTCTGGATAGCTTATCACTGAGCCTTACATATAGGCAGTATTCCATAAATATATTAATGAGTTCATGTAACAAATCTTGACTGTGCATATGCCATGTACCCAAGTTTGACTTAAGTGTGAGGGATAGAGAGTTCACAGTCTGAAGTGGGAGACAGATATGTGATGAACTACGTAATATAGTGTGTTAGATGCTCTGAGATATGTTTTGGGTTTACAGCAAGTAAACTAATTTGGGAAAGTGGGGAGAGGCAATTATAGAGGCTGTTAAACAGGAGATAATGTTTGATATTTTTATCACCCTATAAGATGAGAGAAGAAATTTACCAAGCAGACTGGATAGGAAAAAGGAATAAGTAGAAAGTGTTCTCAAAAATTAGAGTCTATTGACTAAATAAATGAATGAGTGCTACTTAACAATGGCAAGTGCTTCCTCAGGGCGTCATCAGCTGGATACTTCCATCCTGGATGCTGGAGAAGGGATTCTCTAGCCTGGACAGAAGGCTTGGACCAGATCATCTTTAAGAACCTTATCATCTCTAAAATGGGGTGGGACTTCCCAACAGGAAACTTATCCATTAAAGAGCATATTTGCCTAGGCCAAAAAGCCAAGAAGACTCAAAAAGATAGGGAGGTCTTAGAAGACAGTCCTAAGAAATCACACGCCAAACAGTGCATGATAGAAAGAAGGGTTCTCAAGAGTGAGATTCAATTGAATCAAGATTGCAGATGATTGGAGGAAAGGCTAAAGGCTAACTCATGAGGCATTAGATGACACACAAAGAATGGCTTAGCCCAGGTGCTTCTAAGAAATAATATCATGTCATCGATAGAAAGCAACAGAAAGCAAGGCCATTAGTTTACGATCTATAACAAGAATAAAAAGTGATATAGGATAGGAAGAAACTGAAAACAAAGAAACAAAATCTACAATGACAGGAAGCGCAGAACCTGATGGGCCAATTATAAAGGAGAGGTGTTAGCCCCTTAATACCTATTAGGGGTGATTTGTGAGATGCTGAGGTAGGCATTCTTCAGTCTTCTCAAAGACATTTTCCCCAGGTCCTTGTGGGGGTGAGCAAAGTCTCAGATTGAAAACTAGGGTGACTTTCATTAGCAGCTTGAGCTTGCTGAGCTGACTGACTAGTTTGCTACTTTTCCTCTTCCCTGAGTGAGGTTAGCTTTGTTTGTGCACGTCCTTATGGGACATATAAGTATACTTGCCTGCAGAAACCTGTGTGAATGGCTCATTCCATGTACCAAAGTCTATTCTGTGTTTGGGTTGGAAAAGAAACTGGAAGAGACTAGAGTGGCTCTGAGTATATGTACTTGTATGAGCACACATATGCACATGTGTTATGTCTCATTCTAAGACATACAGAGTGAAACTAATCATGCACAAACTGAAATTAATGGGCAGTGTGTATCTCTTTACTGGCTTAGTGAAAGGGTAGCATGTCAGTTGGTAAGTACTGTATTTTGCCATGTATAATGCACACCCACGTCTTTGGCCCAAACTTTCAGGGAAAAAAAACCTTTCATTTTAATTTTTTAATTCAAAATCTATGTAACTTTGCTAACAATTGTCACCCCAATTAATTTTAATTTTAAAACTTTTTTGTTTACATTTAGGTACTTGTTTTTTGTATTATAAAGGAATTTTAGCATTTATTTTTTAACATATTATGGTACAAGAAATTTTATGTAGCAAATAATTACAAAACACAAGAACGGATACAAGGTACAAGATATTTTATGTACAAGTAACAAATTTACAGTATTTATGTATCACAGAAGGCCAAGATCTCTTGTCGTTGCAAGCTCATTGTAAGTTCAACAAAATTGATTATCGTATTCCAGGGTATTATTTTGCATATGGATGTCGTTATTGATTTCTAGAATTATACTTTTAACTCATAAGCATAAATAAAAGAATTAAAAACGTTTATATAGATACAGAATTAGTACTACCCATATATAATGTGCATCCTTATTTTTCCCTCACAAATTCAGGCAAAAAAGTGCACATTATACATGACAAAATACGGTATATTAAATTTCTAAACTTTGTAGTGTTAGTAAAATAGGTCAGGTCTTTTTAGCTGTGATATGTAATTTTGATTTTTACAGCTCCCATTCTTAAATAATGAGTAATGGGAGAAGCAAATGAACAACTCAGTAGTAGAAAAGAGACCCTCTAAGAAGAAGCAAAGAAAAAGTGAGGAGGCGAACTAAAAAAGGCATCATTAGCAAGTGCTAAACAGTGAATTATCCCTGTTGGAGTCTACAGTTTTCATTAGGCTAGAAGACATGGGATTTAGTTTTGTGGTCTTTTTGGGGCTATGTTTCTGGGTATTTAGGGTCTTTACATATTATCACTTATCCTCACAATATATATCATTCCCATTTACAGATGAGGAAAGTGAAACTCAGAGAATGTAAGTGACTTAAGCAAGGACACCTAGCTAGTAAGTGACTAAAATTCATCATTGCCTGGCCTTTGTTTTTCCCCTTACACTATGCTATCTCCACGTCTCACCTATTTTTAAAAAACAAACACAAAATTAAACAAAATATCCCTCTCCTTTGCCCCTGCTTTCTCTGTTCTAATATCTCTAGACCTCCTGATAGAAGACTCTATACAGTGTTCATTCTTGCTGTATTGATTTCATTGCTACCTCCTTTCTCTGTAACCTCCTATAAGTGGTTGACACTCCTAACATTTTGTCATCTCCAGGTGTCTCTCCCACTCCTTTGGTTCTTAGCATATGTTACCTTAATTTGTTAATTGTCATATTATATCAATATCCTGGGTCCAAAATAACTGTAAGCTCTGGCAATGTCCATATCTTGGATCTTTTTGTAGCCTTCAAACACCTTATGAATAGAGTTCTCAATAAATCACTCACATCCAGGAGTGACAAAACATCAACAGAGTGTGTTGGGGCAATGGAGTGTGTTAGATTTGGGGACAACCATGGTGTTAGTTTCCATTTTAAAAGTAACATGACCTGGGCCTTCATGCAGTTCTTCCTTGACCACCTGAATGAGAACAAACTTATTTCATGGATTATCTAGTGTCTGGAAATCATGAAAAAGCTGAAATCAATTCTGATCAGTCAGAAATGATTGTGAGAGAGGCTACAGAGAACATGCCCACATACATATACACCATAAATATCGACATTCACCATCCCAAATGTCTAAAGAGAAATGAACTATCTCTACACATATGCACATTCCTTTTCTCCAGAAATGTTTGACTGGTTGAGGAGAATAATTTAGTCACAGTCCTTACCCCAGTCTTTGCACCTTCCCTCCCTCCCCAGTGTATTTCTGAGGTTAATGCTTAGCTACTCACCATCTCCTTTAGGGTCGCTTAGGGCAGTGGGAGGAATCACTGATGTTCGATGGCTTCCAAAGCAGCATTCCTTGGAAAACCGTCTCCTGCAGTCATCATGCACCTGAAATGACAAGAGAAGAAAAGAGAAAAACAAAGGATGGGAGAGAGAAAAGGATAACATTGATTAGTCTTGAGTCCCAATTCCAAGATTTGAGTACTCAGAGTTTGAATTTCCCTTTCTGACGTTTGGTGCTATACACATACCCCTGACACAGTTTGGACACCTTCTCTCCACCTTGAGCCTGTACCATCCCCGAATGTGGCCTCTGAACTACCCCTTTCAAATGTGTTCTCAAGATACACATCATAGGCACTGAGAAGACACCAATCTTAGGGCACAACCTTAGGGGACTACAAAATGGGGAGTTTACTTGCAGCAAAAGCATGCTAATCCTGATAATACGCTGTTATACTTCAACCCTGACAACAACTGTGTGTGGTAGGGAAGACATTATTAAGTTCATTTTAGAAATGAGGATACCAAAGCTCATAGATGTAAAGGATCTTGCTCAAGGTCAAACAGCTGGGAAGTGACAGAGCTGACACTCTGATGCCTTCCCCACTAGTAACCATTGTGCTGAGATTTCTGACATCTTCATGCACTACTTCTGGACAATTATAACATTCCTAGAGGACATGAACCTGGCCTGATTATGCAAAAGCAATTAGCAGAGAACCAGAGGATACCAGAGTTTTCTTTTCTTTAAATTGAGATTATAATTTACATACAACATTATATTAGTTTCAGGTGAACAACATAATGATTTGATATTTGTATATATTGCAAAATGATCACAACAATAAGTCTAGTTAATGTCTGTCACCATACATAGTTACAAAATGTTTTTTCTTGTGGTGAGAATTTTTAAGATTTACTTTCTTGGCAACTTTTAAATATGCAACACAGTATTATTAACTATAGTCACCATATTGTGCATTAATTACATCCCTAGGACTTATTTATTTTATAACTGGAAGTTTGTATCTTTGACCCCCTTCACCCATTTTGCCCACCCCACCACCTACCTCTGCTAACAACCAATCTGTTCCCTGTGTCTATAAACTCAGTTTCTTTCTTTCTTTCTTTCTTTCTTTCTTTCTTTCTTTCTTTCTTTCTTTCTTTCTTTCTTTCTTTCTTTCTTTCTTCCTTCCTTCCTTCCTTCCTTCCTTCCTTCCTTCCTTCCTTCCTTCTTTCTTTCTTTCTTTCTTTCTTTCTTTCTTTCTTTCTCTTTTTTTTAGATTTTATTGGGGAAGGGGAACAGGACTTTATTGGGAGAACAGTGTGTACTTCCAGGACTTTTCTTCCAAGTCAAGTTGTTGTCCTTTCAATCTTAGTTGTGGAGGGTGCCATTCAGCTCCAAGTTGTTGTCCTTTCAGTCTTAGTTGTGGAGGGCACAGCTCAGCTCCAGGTCCAATTGCCATTGCTAGTTGCAGGGGGCACAGCCCACCATCCCTTGTGGGAGTCGAACTGGCAACCTTGTGGTTGAGAGGACGCGCTCCAACCAACTGAGCCATCTGGGAGCTCAGCGGCAGCTCAGCTCAAGGTGCTGTGTTCAATCTTAGTTGCAGGGGGCACAGCCCACCATCCCTTGTGGGAGTCGAACTGGCAACCTTGTGGTTGAGAGGACGTGCTCCAACCAACTGAGCCATCCGGGAGCTCAGCGGCAGCTCAGCTCAAGGTGCCGTGTTCAAGCTTAGTTGCAGGTGGTGGGGCCCACTAGCCCTTGTGGGACTCGAGGGATTGAACTGGCAACCTTGTGGTTGAGAGCCCACTGGCCCATGTGGGAATCGAACTGGCAGCCTTCAGAGTTAGGAGCATGGAGCTCTAACCGCCTGAGCCACTGGGCTGGCCCCAGTTTCTTTTTTTTTAATTAAAATTTATTGGGGTGACAATGGTCAACAAAACTATTAGGTTGGTGAAAAAGTAACGGCGGTTTAAAAGGTTAAAAATAATTGCAAAAACCACAATTACTGTTGCACCAACCTAATACATAGGTTTCACGTGTACAATTCTATAATGCATCATCTATATATTGCATTATGTGTTCATCACCCAGAGCCAGTTCTCCTTCCATCAACATATATTTGACCCCCTTGACCCTCTTCTACCATCCCTCCTACCCGGTTACCCTCTGGTAACCACTAAACTGTTGTCTGTGTCTATGAGTTTTTGTTTCTTTATTTGTCTTGTTCCTTTGTTGCCTTCAGTTTTATATCCCACATATAAGTGAAGTCATATGGTTCTTGACTTTTTCTGTCTGACTTATTTCACTTAGCATAATAATCTCAAGATCCATCCATGTTGTCACAAATGGCAGTATTGATACAGCCGCTATGGAAAACAATATGGACGTTCCTCAAACAATTAAGAATAGAATTACCATATGACCCAGCAATCTCTCTCCTGGATATCTACCCCCCAAAATTGAAAACATTTATCTGTAAAGATATATGCACCTCCATGTTCATTGCAGCATTATTTATGGTGGCCAAGACATAGAAACAACCAGTGTCCTTTGATAGATGATTGGATAAAGAAGATGTGGTATACTACTCTGGTATACACAATGGTATACTACTCTGCCATAAGAACTCAGTTTATTTTAAGATCCCATGTATAAATGAGATCAAATAGTATTTGTCTGTCTCTGACTTATTTCATTTAGCATAATACCCTCAGGGTCCACCCATACTGTAAAAAAATGACAATATTTCCTTCTTTTTATGGCTACATGGTATTCCACTATGTATATACATATATTTTCTTTATCCATTCATTGATCAATGGAAACTTACATTATTTCTATATCTTGGCTACTGTAAATAATGCTGCAATGAACATGGAGGTGCATATATCTTTTCAAGTTAGTGTTTCATTTTCTCCAAATAAATAACCAGAAGTGGAATTGCTAGATCATATGGTTGTTCTGTTTTATTTTTTTGAGGAACCTCCATACATGTCTTACATGTTTTCTGTTTTACACCAATTTACATTCCCACCAACAGTGCACAATATTTTCAACACATAGTGGTTAACACTTGTTATTTCTTGTCTTTTTTATGATAGCCATTGTAACAGGATGAGGAAATATCTCACTGTGGTTTTGATTTCTATTTCCCTGCTATTAATGGGGTTGAGCATCTTTCATATGCCTGTTGGCCATCTATATGTCTTCTTTGGGGAAACTATTCAGAACATCTTTCCTTTTTTTTTTTTAAACTTTTATTTATTTTAAGTGTGTGTTTCCAGGACCCATCAACTCCAAGTCAAGTAGTTGTTTCAATCTAGTTGTGGAGGGCGCAGCTCACACTCGCCCATGCAGGGATCGAACCTGCGACCCTGGTGTTACGAGCATCGTGCTCTAACCAACTGAGCTAACTGGCCGTCCCATCTTTCCATTTTAAATAGAATTCTTTGGGTTTCTTTTTTTTTTCTTTTTGCTATTGAGTTGTATGAGTTCTTTATATAATTTAAATATTAACTCTTTATCAAATATATGATTTTCAAATATTTTCTCCCAATCAGTAGGTTGCCTTTTTATTTTGTTGATGGTTTCTTTGATGTGCAGAAGCTTTGAAGTTTGATGTAGTCCCAGTGGTTTATTTTTGCTTCTGTTACCTTTGCTTTTGGTGTGAAATCCAAAAACTTATCACCAAGACTGATGTCGAGGAGTTTACTGACTACATTTCCTCAATTTCTTTTCTTTTTTTTTTCTTTTATTTTGGAATATTAGGGAACAATATATTTTTCCAGGATGTCAAGCTTTTTTTTTTTTAATCTAGCTGTGGGGGGCACAGCTCAGCTCCAAGTCAAGTCATTGTTTTCAATCTAGTTGTGGAGGATGCAGCTCACTGGCCCATGTGGAACTCGAACCAGCAACCTTGGTGTTATGAGCACCGTGCTCCAACCACTAAGTGCGCCCACTGGCGGCTCAGTTCCAAGCTCAAGCCATTGCTTCTCACTGGACCATGTGGAACTCGAATTTGCGACCTTGGTGTTATGTGCACTGCGCTCCAACCACTGAGCCCACCCACTGGCGGCTGAGCTCCAAGCTCAAGCCGTTGTTTTCAATCTAGTTGTGGAGGACCCAGTTCACTGGCCCATGCGGGAATCGAACCAGTAACCTTGTTGTTAAGAGCTTGCAGTCTAACCAACTGAGCCATCTGGCTGCCCCTTCAATTTCTTTCATCAATATCTTATAGTTTTCTTATAGTTTTCAGTACAGGTCTTTCACCTTCTTGGTTAAATTGATTCCTAGATATTTCAGTCCATTTGATGAAATTGCAAATGGGACTATTTTTTAAAAAAATTTCTCTTTCTGACAGTTTGTTTTTAGTGTATAAAAACAGAACAGATTTTTTAATATTGATTTTGAATCCTACCACTATACTGAATTTGTTTATTAGTTCTAACAGGTTTGTGGGTTTTTTTTGGTGGAGTTTTTTTTTTTTTTTTTTTGGCATAATATATATAATATCATGTCATCTGCAAATAGTGACAATTTTACTTCTTTCTTTCTCATTGGGATGTCTTTTATTTCTTTTTCTTGCCTAATTTCTCTGGCTAGGACTTCTGATACTACATTTTAAAAAAAATGGTTTAAGAGTGGGAGGTGGTTCAAGGTGGCAATATAGAAAGATCCCAAACTCACCTCCTCCCACACATACAACAAATCCACAACTACATACGGAACAGTTTCCTCTGAAAATAACCTGAATAGCTACTCCACAAGAAAGGATAAAAGAGCTAGATGGAGACAAGTAGGAGAGGCAAACACATGCTCTTTCCAAAATTCCCATCTCTGGGGTGGCAACGCACAATCGGGAGGTATAGATGGATAGATAGATAGATAGATAGATAGATAGATAGATAGATAGATAGATAGATAGATAGAGCTACTCCCTGAGGAGAAAAGGCTTTGGACCCCACATCAGAAAACCCAACACTTAGGTTCAGCATGAGACAAGCCCCCAGAATATCTGGCTTTGAAACCCAATGTGACTTACATTCAGGAGAATGATAGGATGTAGGGAATGAAGATTCTACTGTTAAAGGGCTCATGTACAGATTCACTTGCCCTGGGACCCAACACAAAAGCATCCATATGTAAAGGGAGTTCATTTTCTAAACTGAAAGCATCTGTCAGAGGGGCAGAAGTCTGTTGAGACTCTCTCTGGGGACAGAGGCACTGGTGGGAGCAATTTTGATGTTCTCTTTCTATCATACTAGCACCAGTGCTGGTGGATGTCATGTTTGTATGCTCACTCTAACTTGCTAGTGGTGGTGAGTGAGTAGCTCTGTCCCACAGACATACAGGGAGAGACTGAGCTATGTGGCTCCAGGGGAAGGGCTGACAGGACAACTGCCATTGTTCCTGGGTTGTGCTTTCCTCCCACACAGCGAAATCTGAATCTGCATTAACTTGGTGAACTCTCACTCCACCCAATGACTCCCTGAGACCCCACCCCACCCAATTTGCAGATGGCCAGAGGCTCTGTTGGTGGCAGGCAGCCCACCTTGGTCCACGATGCAGTCTTTCTTAAAAAACTCTCAAAGTCTGCAGGCTGCAGTCAGAGAGAGCTGTGGCCTTGTTGTGCCCTTGCCTTTTGCTGAGTGGCTCTAGGCTCAAAACTGGTGTCAAATCTGAATCTGCATTAACCTGGTGAACACAACTCGTCACTCCCTGGTGACTCCTTGAAACTCTGCCTCACTCAACTCACGTACCACCTGAGGCTTTCAGTGGATGAGCCTATGGGCAACCAGCAGTGGGTGGAAAGCCTCAGGGTACTCTGAGCATTTTGCTGAGCTGCCCCAGGCCCAGTACTGGTGGCAACCAGCCACAGTTCATAGCGTGGCCTCCCTCATGCAACTCCAAATCCAGCAGAGGCAGCAACCAACTGTGGATCACTTTGTAACTTTTACTATGTAGTCCCTGGCAGATCACAGACAGCAGCTGACCTTGACCTGCACAGGATACCCTCCCAAGAGGCCCCAGAACCAACACATCTGGTGGCTGGCTTCAGACCGCAACAGAGAAACACTTGATTAGCCCCCAAAGTGGAATTCCCAAAGGGTGGTCTCAGCAGGCACCAGAGCCCACTGGGGCAAATCCTGCCCCATGGGGTCAGCCCACATACTGCAGCTTGTGTGCTGTGGTTGTGGCCAATCCTCACAGCTAGTCAGCCTGAGGGTCAAGACCACCCACTGACGTGCCAATAGCAATCAATGCTCAACTATAAGAAGAGGACACACACAATCCACACAAGGGATAATCCTGGAGTACTGGCTCAGGGAGACTGTGTCACTGGATCCCACAGGACACCTACTACATAAGGCCACCCTGCCAAGACTGGGAGATGTAGCAGCTATACTTATTGCATAGAAACAAACATAGAGAGGCAGTCAATATGAGGATACAAAGAAAAATGTCCTAAATTAAAGAACAGGTGAAAACTCCAGAAAAAGAACTAAACAAAAGAAGGCAAGCAATCTACCAAAAACAGGATTCAAACACTAGTTATAAGGATGCTTAAGGACCTTAGTGAGAACTTCAACAAAGAGATAGCAAGCATAAAAAAGGACATAGAAAACATAAAAAAGAACCAGTCAGATGTAAATAATAAAACAACTGAAATGAAGAATACACTAGAAGGAATCAATAATAAATTAAATGAAGCATAGGGTCAAATCAGTAAATCAGAAAACAAGGTAACAGAAAACATGCAACTGGAACAGCAAAAAGAAAAAAGAATTTTAAAAAATGAGGATAGTTTAAGGGACCTCTGGGACAACATCAAGCATACCAATTTTCACATCATAAGTGTACCAGAAGGAGAAGAGGGCAAGGGATTGAAAACCTATTTGATGAAATAATGACTGCAAACTTCCCTAATCTGGCAAAAGAAATAGATACACAAGCCCAGGGAATGTAGACGGTTCCAAATAAAATAAATCCAAAGACACCCACACCAACACACATCATAGGTAAAATGGAAAAGGTTAAAGACAAAGAGAGAATATTCAAAGCAGCAAGAGAAAGGCACCTACAAGGGAGCTCCTAAAAGGGAGCTCCCATAATACTGTCAGCTAATTTCACAATAGAAACTTTGCAGGCCAGAAGAGATTGGAATGAAATATTCAAAGTAATGAAAAGCAAGGACGTACAAGCAAGACAATTCTACCAGCAAGGCTATCATTTAAAATTGAAGGAGAGATAAAGAGCTTTCCAGACAAGAAGAAAAACCAGAGGAGTTCATTTCCAGTATTATAAGAAATGTTAAAGGGACTTCTTTCAGAAGAACAAAAAGACTAAAATATGAATAATAAAACGGCAATAACTACATATTTATCAATAATCACTTTAAATGTAAGTAGATTAAATGCTCCAATCAAAAGATATAGAGTAGCTGAATGGATAAGAAAAGAAAGGCCATACATTTGCTGCTTAACAGAGACCCATATCAGATTGAAAGCTACACACAGAATGAAAGCAAAGGGATAGAAACTGATATTTCATGCAAATGGAAATGAAAAAATGCTAGGGTAGTAATACTTATATCAGAGAAAATAGACTTTAAAACAAAGGCTATGATAATAGACAAAGAAGGACATTTTATAATGATAAAGGGATCAATTCAAAAACAAGAAATAACCCTTATAAACATTTATACACCCAACATAGGAACACCCAAATATATAAAGAAAATATTGACACACATAAAGGACAGACAACAGTAATACAGTCATATTAGGGATGTTAACACCTCATTCACCTCAATTGATAGATCTTCCAGACAGAAAATCAATAAGGAAACAGTTGCCTTCAATGACACATTAGACCAGATGGACGTAATGGATATGTTTAGAGCATTTTACTGCAAAGCAGAAGAATATGCATTCTTTTCAAGTGCACATGGAACATTTTCCAAGATAGACCACATGTTAGGCCATAAAACAACTCTCAATATATTTAAGAAGACTGAAATCATATGAAGCATCTTCTCCATGGGCCCAGGAGGGGTAGTAGATGGGGGGAGGAGGGTTATCACTGTGTGAGGGATATAAATGATAAATGTTTAACTATTACATTGTTTTGTACATCTGAAACTAATAAAAAATGTTAAAAAAATAAAATAAATAAAAGGATGAATTTTATGTTATGTAAAAAAAAAAAAAAAAAGATTCAATCAACGTTCAAAATAGACCAATAAAATGAAAAGGGAAAAAGGAAAAAAAAGCATCTTCTCCAACCACAATGGCATAAAACTAGAAATCAATTACAAAAAAAAACTGAAAAACACACAAACACATGCAGGCTAAACAACATATTTCTAAACAATAAATGGGTTAACAATGAGGTCAAGAAAGAAATCAAAAGATACCTTGAGACAAATGGAAATGAAAACAAAACGACCTAAAATCTATGGGACACAGTGAAAGCAATCCTAAGATGGAAATTCATACTAATACAGGCCTACCTGAAGAAACAAGAAAAAATCTCAAACAATCTAACCTTACACCTAAAGAACTAAAAAAAGAACAGCAAGCAAAGCCCAAAGTGAGTACAAGGAAAGAAATAATAAAGATCAGACTGGAAATGAATGAAATAGAATCTAAAAAAAAACCAATGCAAATGATCAATGTTGGTTCATTGAAAAGATAAACAAAATTGATAAATCTTTAACCAGGCTCATCAAGAAAAAAAGAGAGGACCCAAATAAATAAAATCAGAAATGAAAGAAGAGAACTGACAACTGACAGCACAGAAATACAAAGGATTATAAGACAATACTATGAACGGTTATATGCCAACAAGTTGGACAATCTGGAAGAAATGGATAAATTCCTAGAAACAAAGAGTCTTCCAAGACTGAGTCAAGAAGAAACAAAATCTGAACACACCAATTACTATTAACAAAATCAAATCAGTAACCAAAAAATTCAGAACAGACAAGTCCTGGAGTGGATGGCTTCACAGGTGAATTTTACAAAACATTCAAAGAAGAATTAACACCTGTCCTTCTCAAACTATTCCAAAATATTCAAGCTCATTTTATGAGGTCACCATTACACTGACTCCAAAACCAGACAAAGCTATTACAAAAAACAGAAAATTATAGGCGAATATCCCTGATAAACAAAATGCAAAAATCCTCAACAAAATATTAGCAAACTGAATACAGCAAAAAAGATCATACACCATGATCAAGTGGGATTTATTCCTGGGATGCAAAGTTGGTTCAATATCCACAAATCAATTAATATGATATACCACATAAACAAAGTGAAGGATAAAAATCATGTGATCATATCAATAGGTGCAGAAAAAGAATTTAATAAAATTCAGCATCTATCTATAATAAAACTCTCAGCAAAGTGGGAATAGAGGGAACCATACCTTAACATAATAAAGGCCATATATGACAAACCCATAGCTAACATCATACTCAATGGGGAAAAGCTACAAGCATTTTCCTTAAGATCAATTACAAGACATGGATGTCCACTTTCACCACTTTTATTCAAATGGTATTGGGAGTCCTAGCTATAGCAATCAGGCAAGAAAAATAAATTAGAGGCATCAAAATTGGGAAGGAAGAAGATAAACTGTCATTATTTGCAGAAGACATGGTACTACGGATACAAAATTAATATTCAGAAATCAATTGCATTTTATATGCCAATAATGAACTATCAGAAAGAGCAATTAAGAAAGCAATTGCATCATAAAATGAATAAAATTTTGAGGAATAAATTTAACCCTGGAGGTAAAAGACCTGTACTTGGAAAATTATAAGACATTGAAGAGAGAAATTGAAGAACATACAAATAAATGGAAGCATACACTGTGCTCATGGATAGGAAGAATTAAAATTGTTAAAATATCCATACTTGATAAGAGGTGACATCAGAAACACGGCAGCTTAAAGGGTGCTCCTTGAAATCTTCCCTGGAAGTTAGAACAAATTGAACAACTATAATTCAACAAAGGATTCCCTAAGCATCACACAGACAAGTCTGAGAGATCTGTGTATAGAAAAATCTGAAGGTGGGCAAATCAGGGCAAACAGGGGAAGAGAAAAGGGAGATGTGCAGAGATGTGGGCCGCAGGACACACCCCTGAGCTCACTGTGGTCCTGGGAGAGGGGAGGATTGAGACTGAAGGTGCATTTTCTGTGGCCCACAATCCTGCCTGAGGGATCAGCATATAATATGGCTAAACCCACTGATTGGGGCAAAGACCTCCAGGCAAAGACTGAATACAGAAGGGCAATAGCCCTCACTGCCCTTACTATCACGCAGAAAAGAAAGCCATGGAGCCTGGCCGCCTTCACCCACTCTCCCAGAACTCGCTTCCCCCTCACCCTCCCAATGTTAGCAGCGGGCCCCAGGGGAAAAACAACAACTGTAGCAGTGTTGGATTAAAGAGCAGAATATCTACAACCCTGAAAACTGGAGAGATAGCTCCTGAGTGGCAGATGCATAATGCGGCTAATTCCAGAGACAGGGAAGGAGCTGTAGGGGCGAGATAGCTGCGGGATGTATGTTGCCATTGCTTAGAGCCACAAACACACCTTTTGCCTCACTCAGTCCACCCTGCCCCTACCTCTCCCTGCTCATTCCTGCAGGGCACCCAGAGCTGCAGAGACACACGTGTTCTGCATTGGGATGCAGGGGTAGCATTGTGGTTTCAGAGGCTCAGAACCCCGTTGCCCACCATATCATCCCATGGGGGTGGTGCTCTGAGACAGAGATGACCTGATCACAGAGGAGAAGCCCACTTCCCAGGAAATGTCCCACCACAGGAGAAACTGGAACAGCACAAGAAAAAATAAAACGCTGCAGCACAAAGTAGAAAATAAAACGTTCTCGCGCCACCTACTGGAAAGCAAAAGAAAAACCTCTTTAGATCAACCTGCGGCAGAATCCACCTCTGTAGATGCCCAGAAAGAGAAATAATTAATTGCTATGAATAACCAAGGTAACATGGCAGCTCAGAAAGAAAATGAAAAATCTCCGGAAAATGAACTTAACGACATGGAAATATTTGACTTAAATGACAGAGAAATCAACATTGCAGTTCTGAAAAAACGCAATGTGATGCAAGAAAACTCAGATAGGCAGTTTAAATGAATTCAGAAATAAAATCAATGAACAAAATAAATATTTTACCAAAGAGATTGAAATAAAAAAATAGAAATTCTGGAGCTGAAGAACTCAATAAAAGAGATGAAGAATAAAATAACCAGCTCAGGAATTAGACGTGACCAGACGGAGGAAAGAATTAGTGACATTGAAGATAGAAATCTGGAAATTATGCAGATGGAAGAAGAGAGATTTGAGAGTTAAAAGAAATGAAAGAACTCTACAAGAACTTTCTGACTCCATCAGAAAGAGCAATATAAGAATAATGGGCATACCAGGAGGAGAAGAGAGGAAGAAGGGAACAGAGACTCTATTCAAACAAATACTCGAAGAGAACTTCTCAAACGTATGGAAAGAACTGGATCCTTGGATTCAAGAAGCAAACAGAACACCTAATTCTATCAAACCCAACAGGCTTTCTCCAAGGAACATTATGTTGAAGCTGTCAAATATTAATGACAAAGAAAGAATTCTGAAAGCAGCCAAGGAGAGAAGACAGTAACCTACTAAGGAAAACCCATTAGATAATCATCAGACTTTTCAGCAGAAGTGAGTGGAATAAAATATTCAAACGATTGACAGAGAGAAATTACCAGCCAAGAAGAATATATCCAGTAAATATATCCTTTAGATATAAAAGAGGAATAAAGACCTATCCAGATATACAGAAGTTGAGGGAATTTTCCACAAGGCCTGCATTATAAGAAATACTGGAGGAGGATATTTGACCTGAAATAAAAAGTCAAAAGGATACAAAACTATGAGCAAGGTTACTAACAGACAGACAGAAGCAGGAAATGGCAACCCCTATACAGAATAAGGCACTATACACTTAAACATAACATAAAGGGTAAAGAAGATGAAAACATAAAAAAAGAAAAATACAAGAAGAAGACAACTTGCTACTGCAACTCAGAAATCAACTCACAGCATAAATAATGATAATTTGTGACAGCCAAAACATAAAAAGTGAGAGAATAAAGATCTGAATTTGCAAAGGGGAATGGATATAAGAAGCATGCTGAAGAAAAAGGACTACTGAAACTTTTTTTAAACATAAACTTAATGGTAACCACCACCCCCCTCCCCCCAAAAAAAAATCCAGAACTGAGACACATAACATAAAAAAAGAGGAAACAGAGGGAAAAAAATCATAGAGTGCCACCAAACTAAAATAACAGACAGGAACAAAAGGGCCAAGAAACAATGGAGACACCGAGCTACCAGAAAACAAAAGATAAAATGGCCATAGGAAATCCTCCTATATCAATAATCACCCTAAATGTAAATGGATTGAACTGAACAATAAAAAAGCACAGAGTAGCAGAGTGGATCAAAAAACTAAACCCAACCATATGCTGCCTCCAAGAGACACGTCTCAGCTACAAGGACAAATATAGACTCAAAGTGAGAGTGGGAAACAATACTCCAAGCAAATGGTATCCAGAGAAAAGTGGGTGTACGCATACTTACATCGGATGAAATAGACTTCAGGATAAAAAAGGGTAACAAGAGACAAAATGGACATTTCATAATGATAAAGGGGAGAATACAACAAGAATACATAACACTTATCAATATACAAAGGGTGCCAAAAAATGTCTACACATTTTAAGAAAGGAAAAAAAAACCTGTATTAAAATTATATTGATAGTAACCACTTCGAGCACCTCTTATAATTGTAGAAGTCAAACATGACTTGTGTTCATCTATTGTTATTGGTATATATAGAGTATTACAGTTTTAATACAGTTTTTTTTTCCTTTCTTAAAATGTGTATACAGTTTTGTGTTTTTTTTTTGGCACCGTCTGTATATGCCCCCAGTCAGGGAGCACCAAAATATACTAACAGAACCAAAGGGAGAAATTGACCAAAACAAAATTATAGTAGGGGACCTAAATACCCCATTGACAGCTATGGATAGATCTCCAAACTGAAAACCAGTAAGGACATATCAGCCTTAAATGACACATTAGACCAAATGGACGTAATTGACAGTTACAGAGCACTTCATCCTAGAATACCAGATTATACATTCTTTTCTAGTGCACATGGAACATTCTCAAGGACAGACTGTATGTTGGGATACAAAACTAGCCTTGCCAATTTAAGAACTGGGGAGCACACTTAGAGAACCAATGGTTAAGCACTCCCTGAAGACCCTCATAGATTAGTACCATTATTTTTATAATGTTTTAATTAAAATACAGCTAACATACAATATTGTATTAGTTTAAGATGTACACCATAGTTAGTCAGCATCTATATACTCAAAGAAATGATCACCACAATAAGTCCAGCAACCATCTGACTCTGTACCATGTTATCACAATATTATTGACTATATTCCCTATACTGTACATTACATCCCCATGACTTATTTGTTTTGTACTTGGAAATTTGGACCTCTTATTCCCCTTCATCTTTTTCCCCCTTTTATAATTTTTCAATAACAGTTGACATTGAATATTATTTTATATTAACCTCAGGTATATAGCATAGTAGTTAGACATAATTTAAGAAGAGATCCCCCTGGCTAGTCTAGTACCCACCTGGCACTATACATAGTTATTACCATATTGTTGACTATATTCCCTATGGTTTATTTTACATCCCCATGACTATTTTGTAACTACCAATTTGTATTTCTTAATACCTTCATCTTTTCACACTGCCCCCTCAATCTCCCTCCCACCTATCACCCTGATACACCTAGCACCCACCTGAAACCATACATAGTTATTACAATATTACTGCTATATTCCTTATGCTATACCCTACATCCCCATGACTACTGTGTAACAACTAATTTCTGCTTCTTAATAAATTCCCCTTTTCACCCATCCCCAGCCCCCTTCCCATCTGGCAACCATCAAGATGTTCTCTGTATTTATTAGTTTGTTTTTATTTTGTTTATTTTGTTCTTTAGATTCTACATATAAGCAAAATCACATTGCATCTGTCTGACATACTCCACTCAGCATAATAACATCCAGGTCCATCCATGCCACCGCAGATGGCAAGAATCCATTCCCTTCCATGGCTGAGCAATATTCCATTGTATATATGTACCACCTATTCTTTATCCATTCATCCATCGATGGGCACAAAGGCTTCCTTCACATCTTTGTCATTGTAAACAAGGCTGCAATGAACATATGGATACATGTGTCCTCTCAAAGATGCATTTTGGGTTTCTTCAGAGAAATACCCAGAAGTGGGTTTACTGGGTCCTTCTTTGTCTCCCATTATAGTCCCAGTCTTAAAGTCCATCCTGTGTTGTACAAGCACTGCCAACCCAGTCCTCTTTTTTTTCTTGTTTTCATTGCAATGAAACATCTTCCTCCACCCCTCCACCCCCAGTCCATGTGTGTCCCCCATTCCAAAGTGAACCCCACGCAGGCAGCACATGCAAGGGTACTGCCCACCCACCCACTCAGCCACCCCATCT